>NC_084560.2:39475420-39500420 GCF_033978685.3 Nerophis lumbriciformis
AAGGGGTTAAAAACAAAACAAATTGTGCGCACAGCAGCATTGGTGAGGGAGGGGCAGAGACAGAGAGAGAGAGAGAGAGTTATGATAAACGCGCATGCGTCGCCAGGCTTTGCTTTTTATCCATAGATTTATCACATTTAATTTTTTATTATCTATAGCAGAGGTGTCAAAAGTGTGCCCCTGGAGGCCATTTGCGGCCCACAGCTAATGTTTTAAATGCCTACGGCACATTCTAAAAATACTATTAAAATAAACAAAAACATAACAAAAGTGAAATAAAAAAGCTTAAAGGTTAAATGTAATTTAGAAAAAGTTGCAATGTTGACTAATAAAACAAAGCTGTTTTTTTTTCTTTCAAACTGTCATTGCTCAAAACATAATAATGAATCAAAATCAATGTTATTATGAATTATTGACCTATCCAAGGTTCCCATTACTTCACATCAAATATTCCACTAAGAAAAATATTTTTGGTGGAAGATTTTGCAAATTTGGTAAATAAATAACCCAAAAATGTATATTTTCTTGTTTTCTTACTGTACCGAAAATGAACCGAACCGTGACCTCTAAACCGAGGTACGTACCGAACCGAAAAATAAAAAAATACGATAGACGAAAGTACACTGGTATTTCTAAACGTACGTGTTTAGATTTATGTGTTTTTAATCACTTTTTGCAAATGCATCATAGCAAATAAATGATAAATGGGTTGTACTTGTATAGCGCTTTTCTACCTTCAAGGTACTCAAAGCGCTTTGACACTACTTCCACATTTACCCATTCACACACACATTCACACACTGATGGAGGGAGCTGCCATGCAAGGCGCTAACCAGCACCCATCAGGAGCAAGGGTGAAGTGTCTTGCTCAGGACACAACGGACATGACGAGGTTGGTACTAGGTGGGGATTGAACCAGGGACCGTCGGGTCGCGCACGGCCACTCTTCCACTGCGCCACGCAATGCAAGTTAAACTGTTACGTCTATTATCTATTATCTTATCTTGGTACTCACCTGTGTTGCCAGATGGCTACGTGTTGACTCATTTTCATTGGATAGTAAAAGTTACTATTTGGCCAAAAGGAATTATGACATCACTGATAATAAAGATTAACTGCTCCAATGAGGCGAGATTACCCAAACTGTGCTGTAGGTGGGTTAGGGTGAGCAAATCAAGCGCTCCTTCTCTACTGCGTGCCGTGCTGTAAACCTGTGGTAAACTTCCCCCAAACTCACAGTGTAAACTAGGGTTACATAATATTGCCGATATCAATGATATACATTTGGATGACAATAGAGCTTTTGATACTATCGTTATATTGCATGTTGATGACACACACTAGCTGCGTCCCACAAATTTAATTGCGACAAGCGAACAAAATCATCCTTAACGCACAGTAGTATCCTCAGTGCAGCTTCTAAATCACTAATCCTTGCCTCCATTACAGCAAATAAACTGTATTCCTCACAAGTAACATTATCACTGGAGGACTAGAGGATGAGTAATAGCTAAACATGCCATAATGTAAACAGGGGTGGGCACATTGATCAAAATATTGACAGTAACGATACCAAGTATAGCGTCAGTATATGGTCGATACTATGGTGATTAGATCAATAGTTGTTATCGTTTTTGTTATTGTTTACAAACTCAGGAAATAAAAGCCAAAAATAGTTTTTGCTTTTTTTTTGTTATAATAGAATAGAATACCCTTTGTTATTGCATTAAAAATACAATGAAATTGCTCCAGTAAAATGCTTTACCACACATAAAAACAACAATCTGCACAGACTTGTCATTCACGCAATTACACACACATAATAATAGTCTTAAGAAAATATAAATAGCCAATAATAAAAGTGATTGATTGATTGATTAAGGTTATTTGTTTTACTCTATTGACTTTTTTATGATTATTTTAATGTAATATAAAGGAATAATCAAATAATATCAATATTAATTGATATTACACTGTCATCCTGTGTTTTTGTCAGATTACAGTTGTAATCCAAAACTGCATCATTTAAGGATCCTGATCATTTTAAGTATGAACATTGGTAAGGCCAATACTGTCCCTGTAACTACTTGGTATTGGATCGATATCGAAATTTGTAGCATCTCCCAAAACTAATGTAAAGTATCCAAACAACAGAAGAATAAGTGATTATTACATTTTAACAGAAGTGTGGGTAGGAACATGTTACTACTGTTGTAACCAGATAATAAAGGTAAATTAGCAAGTAGAATAATATTAGTTTTAACAAAATATTGTTATATTGTTACCGAATACATAAGCCTCTAAATTAGGAGCCTTTGTAATCCATTTAGAAATACTTCTATTATTGTTTTAAATACGAAATAATATATCGTGTCGTTATCGTAGTAATACTTTTAGGCCATATCACACATCCCTAGTGTGAACAAACATGGTGTCGATCGTGTGGGGCTTTTTCACTGTTTCAGAGAATGGCATTTCGTGTGCTACTTGCGCAAAATGTTCTATAAGCATTCTGCGAGGAGAGGGGGGGGGAAAAACATCGAGCTTCAACACATCAAACCTTATCAGCCACATGAAATGCCAAACAGTGTTTTAAAATCCGACAAAGACACCTGCTGCTAAAGAAGCTGCCCCAAAGCTCTCGAGAAGGAGGAAGCTATCGGTACCTGTATCAGCTTGAAAAATAAAATTGTGCTTCCCTTTGCCGTAAATCTATACAGCTGCCCAAGCTGAACACTGACTACTCTAAAGTATATCTAAGTTTACGTCTTGCAGTATTGTCCCTTAAGAATATTTTATCATAGAAGAGCCTTGTTTAAGTCCAATCATTCCACTTCCATGTAAGTATTAAAAAGAATAGGACCTAAAATAGATCCTTGAGGGACACCACATGTGATAGTGGTGGGCTTTGAGGAGCTTGTATCCATACCTTTTCATTTAATTTCAATTTTCTTTCTGAGAGATAGGATGTGAACCACTTGGGAACGGTACCAGAGGCCCACCAGGTGTTTCCGTCTGTTCCAAAGAACAAGTCAACAAGACATAGTCCCACTTGAACTTAATGCATAACCAGTTGTTCACTGTGTTCTACGTGAGCTGCGGTTATTGCAGGCATCATCCGACCGTCAGGAGACGCACGGTCAAAGATTATATTTCATCAGCTGTCCTTTGAACCGCCATGTTCCGTCCCCGCGGGCTGAGTTCAGTCATAGTCAACAGGGCAGGAAGTATGTAGGTGAAAAGTCACATGGTAGACAGTTGTGTAATTGTCTGTGAAAGCATGGCTGTGTGTCTTACAGTAAGCAACCAGGGAGGGTTCATAACTGTACACGTTGGTCTGTCATGTGCTGCTAATATTGAGTTTTTTTTGTTTTTTTTCCAACACAGTACAAAGCCACAGACTTCGTGGTTCCTGGGCCGGGCAAAGTGGAGATGATCTACACGCCCTCTAGTGGCGAAGCAGTGAAGTTTGTGGTTCACAACTTTGAAGGTAGGTTTGTGTGTGCGTTCAAGCATTCAACGATTATAACTTCTGATATTTGTGTTGGCCCTGCGATGAGGTGGCGACTTGTCCAGGGTGTACCCCGCCTTCCGCCCGATTGTAGCTGAGATAGGCTCCAGCGCCCCCCGCGACCCCGAAGGGAATAAGCAGTAGAAAATGGATGGATGGCTATTGTTCTACGTATATGAACTCCACTTTGTAAAGGGGATCAAAGCTTTTTTTAAATTGTATTTTATAGAGGTGTAACTGTACGTGTATTTTTTTTAAACCGTTTCGGTACGGGGGTTCCGCATGCGTCGCCAGGCTCTGCTTTTTATCCATAGATTTATCAGATTTAATTTTTTATTATCTATAGCAGGGGTGTCAAAAGTGTGCCCCGGAGGCCATTTGCGGCCCACAGCTAATGTTTTAAAGGCCCACGGCACATTCTAAAAATACTATTAAAATAAACAAAAACATAACAAATGTGAAATAAAAAAGCTTAAAGGTTAAATGTAATTTAGAAAAAGTTGCAATGTTGACTAATAAAACAAAGCTGTTTTTTTTTTCTTTCAAACTGTCATTGCTCAAAACATAATATTGAATCAAAATCAATGTTATTATGAATTATTGACCTATCCAAGGTTCCCATTACTTCACATCAAATATTCCACTAAGAAAAATATTTTTGGTAAATAAATAACCCAAAAATGTATATTTTGTTGTTTTCTTACTGAACCGAAAATGAACAGAACCGTGACCTCTAAACCGAGGTACGTACCGAACCTAAATGTTTGTGTACCGTTACACCCCTAGTATTTTATTATATTTAGTTCAGTTTTATGTGGTCAAGTTGTATTTATATGTGCATGGCTGTTAATTGGTTCCAAACATGACGGCGATAAACGGATTTTCGCAAAGTAGAAATCCTTAAAAATAAATGTAATATTTTCATAGCTAAAGCATAAAAAAACTATTTATGATCTTTTAAAAATTGTTTCTTAACATTGCAAGAGCCCTCTAGACATGAAATAACACACTTGAGTCACCCTTACACTCCTTTATCCCCATTTAGTAATGCTGCCTAAGGCTGAGCCAATCAGTGGCCACGATACTGAACAACGCTCTCTGATTGGTTTGGTATCACCTAGTGGCCAACACTTTTGTAGTATTAATGTATTATTAGTTTGTTTATCTATTTTGTATGCCTTAATATACCTAATTTTGGACCAAAAACATTGTTGAATATGGTTTAAAGAAATCTGTGATGTGATGAAGCCTCAATATTTGAAGTGCGATGTGGCACAGGCTGACTAGTATGGATGTAGTATGTTTTTTCATTTGATTATTATTTCATTTTTGTAATACTCCCAGTTTACTTTGAGGAAGGTGTGTTACACCCTGGGCTAGTTGCTAGTCACAAGACTTTTATTTTACTGTGTTTTATTTATGTATCCATTGTTTCAGAACATTTTCTACAATTATCGATGTTACAAATTTTACATCCACAATCGGAAAGGTCAAAGTTCCGACTGATACAGTTTGTTTATAGTTTTACTGTTTAAGGTTTATTGTCAAAGCAATGGAGACAGTGTTTTGCATTTTAAATAGAGATGTTCGATTATATCGGACTGCCGATATTATCGGCCGATAAATGCTTTAAAATGTAATATCGAAAATTATCGTTATCGGTTTCAAAATTATCGGTATCGGTTTCAAATAGTAACATTTATGACTTTTTAAAACGCCGCTGTGTACACGGACGTAGGGAGAAGTACAGAGCGCCAATAAACCTTAAAGGCACTGCCTTTGCGTGCCGGCCCAATCACAAAATATCTACGGCTTTTCACACACACAAGTGAATGCATGCATACTTGGTCAACAGCCATACAGGTCACACTGAGGTTGGCCGTATAAACAACTTTAACACTGTTACAAATATGCGCCACACTGTGAACCCACACCAAACAAGAATGACAAACACATTTCGGGAGAACATCCGCACCGTAACACAACATAAACACAACAGAACAAATACCCAGAACCCCTTGCAGCACTAACTCTTCCAGGACGCTACAATATACACCCAATATGCACTTTGTGACTTCAATAATAAATATGGCAGTGCCATGTTGGCATTTTTTTTCCATAACTTGAGTTGATTTATTTTGGAAAACCTTGTTACGTTGTTTAATGCATCCAGCAGGGCATCAAAACAAAATTAGGCATAATAATGTGTTAATTCCACGACTGTACCGGTATATATCGGAATCGGTAGTTAAGAGTTGGACAATATCGGAATATCGGATATCGGCAAAAAAGCCATTATCGGACATCTCTAGATTTAAATGGGTGTACCGTATTTTTCGGACTATAAGTCGCTCCGGAGTATAAGTCGCACCGGCCGAAAATACATAACAAAGAAGGAAAAAAAACATATATAAGTCGCACTGGAGTATAAGTCGCATTTTTTGGGGAAATGTATTTGATAAAAGCCAACACCAAGAATAGACATTTGAAAGGCAATTTAAAATAAATAAAAATAGTGAACAACAGGCTGAATAAGTGTACGTTATATGAGGCATAAATAACCAACTGGTATGTTAACGTAACATATTATGGTAAGAGTCATTCAAATAACTATAACATATAGAACATGCTATACGTTTACCAAACAATCTGTCACTCCTAATCGCTAAATCCCATGAAATCTTATACGTCTAGTCTCTTACGTGAATGAGCTAAATAATATTATTTGATATTATACGGTAATGTGTTAATAATTTCACACACAAGTCGCTCCTGAATATAAGTCGCACCCCCGGCCAAACTATGAAAAAAAACTGCGATTTATAGTCCGAAAAATACAGTAATTTAGAAAAAAAAAATTATATTGATCGGAATTTTTTTTATGATATCCACAAACTTCAATGAGCTCGTTGTGTTATTTGGGACCATGTTTGTGCTGGTTGAATTCTTTTTTTCTGCACCATGACTAGAAAAGGTTGATTGGATTGGGTCATGTAAGTAATTGCTGTGCATGTTATTCCTATGGACGTAGAATCAATTGTCACTGACTTGAGTTACTTCATGGAGTCATCAAAGGACGAAAAAATGGCAGCTATCGGACCGCTTCTGTAAGACGTCGGTGGGCTCGCGGGCCGTTTTTTGGACACCCCTAAATGGATTGTGCTTCTTATTTTGCTCACTTGAGCGACGCAATTCTCTACGGACAAGTTTAACAGATCAGCTTTGTGTGCGATATCAAGTTTGCACGTGTTTTTTAGTACACGCAAACCTTTAGTCGATGTGTGTATATTTGCGTGCAGGCACGGGCGGCGTGGCGTTGGGGATGTACAACACGGACAAATCCATCAAGGACTTTGCTCACAGCTCCTTCCAGATGGCCCTGACCAAATCTTGGCCGCTCTACCTCAGCACCAAGAACACCATCCTGAAGAAGTACGACGGGCGATTCAAGGACATCTTCCAGGAGATCTATGAGAAGTACGAACACGCAGTTGTGTCTTTCATATACACTAAAACCCCGCTATGGAGAATAATGGACGGAATATAAAAAATAAACTTATTTTGACACTCTTAGCTAGGGGTGTAACGGTACAAGTCTTTGTATTGAAACGTTTCGGTACTGGGGTTTCAGTTCGGTTCGGAGGTGTACCGAACGAGTTTCCACACGAACATATTAAGTAGCCGCCTCTGCTTCCTTCTGTCTCTGTCAGTCCTCTACACAGCACCCAGCATTGTCCCACCCACACAACCATATGATTGGTTACACACAGAGCGGTAACAGCCAATCAGCAGTGCGTATTCAGAGCGCATGTAGTCAGTGCTTAGCGTTTAGCAGGTAATCATCAGGCAGCGGACTCTCCCCAAATGATAATAAACACCTCCCAGTCAACTACTAGTAACATCACTATGAGCCCATTGACGTTCTAGAAATATAAACGGCAGCTCAGCTCGCTCGTAGTCCTGGCTTGAGGTGAAGGCTAATTCGCTTTTAGCGTAACGTTAGCTAATTTTTCTGTGTATGTGTATGTGTATGTGTGTGTGTGTGAGTGTGAGTGTGAGTGTGAGTGTGAGTGTGTGTGTGTGTGTGTGTGTGTGTGTGTGTGTGTGTGTTACGGACAGCAAAGCCCTGTCTGTCTGTTATTTCACTTTACCTTTTTCTGTGTTGATTTAGCTGTGTTGAAGCAGCAAAAAAAGGACATTATGTTAAATGAAGAGTTTCTGTCTCTGATAGTTGATATAATAATGTAAGTGCATCATAAAGCCTACATGAACTCCATGGTGTTCAGGGATGAATAGTCTCTCCTATTGCTATTGTACCATTTTTTTCAGCTATAGTTACATTAATCATTAGTAATGCAGCAGCCTAGTTTTGAATGGCAGGGTCCCTGCTATCACATGTTGATAAAAATATAACATTTACGTAATAAAAATCAACTACAGGCTTCCCAAATGCTGTAATAAATTAAGCATGATGAGTTGACTTGAAACTGTTTAATGTTGCACTTTTTATATGTAGAAGAAAAGTTTTGTCATTTTATTTAATCTGAGCAAAAACTTGAGGCAGTTTAATGTTGATTAACGTGGGCAGAATTATTATAGTGTTCCCAATGTTAAAAGGATAAAGCCATTGTTTACAAATTTGGTAAATAAATAGCCCAAAAAATGTATATTTTGTTGTTTTCTTACTGTACCGAAAATGAACCGAACCGTGACCTCTAAACCGAGGTACGTACCCAACCAAAATTTTTGTGTACCGTTACACCCCTACTCTTAGCTAATGGCATTCTAGCTTTAGTGCTCTTTTGTTCACACTGTTGTGTTTCCTCAGGGAATACCGCCCTCAGTTTGAGGCCAAGGGCATCTGGTACGAGCACCGACTGATCGACGACATGGTGGCCCAGGCCATGAAATCGGACGGCGGCTTCATTTGGGCCTGCAAGAACTACGACGGGGACGTCCAGTCCGACTCCGTGGCACAAGGTCAGTGGTCCATGAAGACGACACAACGGCACACACATGTGAAATCCTCTTAGCAATAGAGATGGGTACCGAATCCGCTACTTTTTTGGCACTGACCGAATCCCGATGGTCCTGCTGGGCACAGATTGATGTAAAATCCAACTGTGCCATTTTACAGTACCGTTGGCGATCACTCCAGCAGCACTGAGAGCAGACTCAGCCAAACAACCTGTAGGTACACTGCAAAAAGTCAGTGTTCAAAAACAAGAAAAAAATATACAAAAATTAGGGGTATTTTATTTGAACTAAGCAAAATTATTTGCCAATAGAACAAGAAAATTTGGCTTGTCAAGACTTTCCAAAACAAGTAAAATTAGCTAACCTCAATGAACCCAAAAATACCTTAAAATAAGTATATTCTCATTAATAACAAGTGCACTTTTCTTGGTAGAAAAAAAAAAGACTTTTTTGCTCAATATGTTGAAAAATATTCTTAAATGAAGTAAATGCTAGTGCCATTATCTTGACATAATGATATGCGCTCGGCATTACATTTCTTGAAACCAGCAAACTTATACTAAAAAGTCATTTATTGTTCTTAATGGAAAGGCAACAAGGCAACCGCTTGTTACTCTCGGGGTCTCCTAGCCGCTCAGGCAAATCATATTGTCTAAAAATGCATTTTTCCATCGATAACATGACATCATCGTGCCAAGTGCGTGCTCTTTCAGTCAATTAGTGCGCATATATACAGCCTGGCCCCCGCCCCAAAAAATTTTTAATTGTAATTTTGAGGAATTTATCTGAATGTGCATGAACTATTTCTGCTCAAAATAGTTTGAAATGTTAAATGTTTAAATATTAACTGTCAGTTTACTGTACTGTGCCAACTGTACTACTATATGAGTACATGTTTTCTATTGTTTCATTGAAAATAAAACAGCAAAGTCCATTTGGCTGTCATCTGTTTTAATTATGAGACACAATTGTGTCAAAATCATGATTTTTTTTTCATGCTTGCAATAAGAAATGATTACTTTAAAAAAGTAGTTTTTTACTTGTGAGTGTTGATGACACAGCTTTGCAACAGTTGATATTCTAGTTTCAATCATGTTTTACTCAATATAGGTCATCACATCTCAGCAACAAGCTGTAATATCTTACTGGGATCATTTAGTGAAGTGAAGTGAATTATATTTATATAGCGCTTTTCTCTAGTGACTCAAAGCATTTTAAATAGTGAAACCCAATATCTAAGTTACATTTAAAGCAGTGTGAGTGGCACTGGGAGCAGGTGGGTAAAGTGTCTTGCCCAAGGACACAACGGCAGTGACTAGGATGGCAGAAGCGGGTATCAAACCTGAAACCCTCAAGTTGCTGGCATGCCCACTCTACCAACCGAGCTACACCGCCCCAAGTTTTAGGACCAAAACCCTTAAAACAAGTAAAACACTCTAACATAAAATCTGCTTAGTGAGAAGAATTATCTTATCAGACAGAAAATAAGCAAATATCACCCTTATTTGAGATATTTAATCTTACTTAGATTTCAGTTTTTGCAGTGTAATGTTGCAATTCTCAATGCCAACAAGGAAATCGACTCAAAAAACACTCCAACCTAAGTAAAGTAAGGGTCCACTTTTCCAAAAATGTCTTAGCTTGATGCTAATATATATTGGCTTTGCTATTGACATGCTACTGATGAGCATTAACGATTTTACATGGGGATATCAACACCTCTAAAGTACAACTAAGATGCACGTTACAATCAAGCAGCTAGTTAGTATTAAGTACAATACTGAGAGTATTAACACTTTTTAGTAGAGATGGCCGATATTATCGGCCGATAAATGCCGATATTATCGGCCGATAAATGCTTTAAAATGTAATATCAAAAATGATAGTTTTTTTTTTATCGGTATCGGTTTAAAAAAAAAAATGTTTTAATTTTTTTTTATTAAATCAACATAAAAAACACAAGATACACTTGCAATTAGTGCACCAACCCAAAAAACCTCCCTCCCCCATTTACACTCATTCACACAAAAGGGTTGTTTCTTTCTGTTATTAATATTGTGGTTCCTACATTATATATCAATATATATCAATACAGTCTGCAAGGGATACAGTCCGTAAGCACACATGATTAATTAACAGTTAATTTTACTCATTTTCATTAATTACTAGTTTCTATGTACCGTATTTTCCGCACCATAAGGCGCCCTGGGTTAAAAGCCGCGCCTTCAATGAACGGCATATTTCAAAACTTTGTCCACCTATAAGCCGCCCGGTGTTGTAAGCCGCATCTAACTGCGCTAAAGGAATGTCAAAAAAACAGTCAGATAGGTCAGTCAAACTTTAATAATATATTAAAAACCAGCGTTCTAACAACTCTGTTCACTCCCAAAATGTACGCAAATGTGCAATCACAAACATACGTATATCAACATGGACAGAGCTGCGTGAAAAAAGCCACCCGACCTCTTCGCGTAAACTTAAACTTACCTTAACCACTCGCTCATCTTTTCTTCATCCATCCCTTCGAGTTAGCTTTTATGATGACGCCGGCTGGAAAGGTCTCTTTTGGCAAGGTCTTCCTTTTGAATATCACCATGGGTGGAAGTTTCTGGCCATTAGCATGGCAAGCTAGAACCACAGTGAAGGATGACTTCTCATTCCCTGTGGTGCGAATATTCACCGTACGTGCTCCCGTTGTATCCACAGTGCGGTTCACAGGAATATCAGTTGCTGTGAAATAGTAATCCGTGTGCGGATGGAGAGATTGCGTCTTTTCATGAACCGGATCCCTGACGCTTATTAGGAGCCATTTTGTGGTCTTTACAGATGTAAACACACAAAGGAAATGAAACGTACGGTATATCCGCGCGCTTTTTCTTCTTCTACGCGGGCGGGTGGTTGCTTACAGTAGAAGAAGAAGCGCTTCCTGTTCTATGGGGGCGGGTGCTTACCTTGGCGGTTGCTTGCGTAGAAGAAGAAGCGCTTCCTGTTCTACCGGGAAAAAAGATGGCGGCTGTTTACCGAAGTTGCGAGATCGAAACTTTATGAAAATGAATCGTTATATTAATCCATATATAAAGCGCACCGGGTTAAAAGCCGCACTGTCAGCTTTTGAGTAAATTTGTGGTTTTTAGGTGCGGCTAATAGTGCGGAAAATACGGTAACTGTTTTT
Source organism: Nerophis lumbriciformis (assembly GCF_033978685.3). Classification (NCBI taxonomy): domain Eukaryota; kingdom Metazoa; phylum Chordata; class Actinopteri; order Syngnathiformes; family Syngnathidae; genus Nerophis; species Nerophis lumbriciformis. The sequence goes on from NC_084560.2 coordinate 39,487,081, forward strand.
ATATTGTTTTACTTTCTTTTTTATTCAAGAAAATGTTTTTAATTTATTTATCTTATTTTATTTTATTTTATTTTTTTAAAAAGGACCTTATCTTCACCATACCTGGTTGTCCAAATTAGGCATAATAATGTGTTAATTCCATGACTGTATATATCGGTATCGGTTGATATCGGTATCGGTAATTAAGAGTTGGACAATATCGGATATCGGCAAAAAAGCCATTATCGGACATCCCTACTTTTTAGGGTGCAACAAAAAAAACACTAACCATATACTACTGCCATCTAACGTCTTGGACTTGCAACTGTAATTGCAGTTTAATGTCATTGCAAATGATAATATGATGATAATCAAACAAGATAAAACAACTGGACAGCTGTTATAATCAGCTCATTTTTAAATGTTGCAATAAAAAAATCTAATTTTAGTATCAAAAACAAGTAATATTTATTAACTCGCATTCACATTGGTACTGATCAGTATCGGTATCGATTCCCAGGTGCCGGGAATCGGTACCGTATCGGTTCAAGTGTTAACGTTACCCATCCCTAGCTAGCAAGTCTTCTTCGCCAACAGGCTACGGCTCCTTGGGGATGATGACCAGCGTGTTGATCTGTCCCGACGGACGCACCGTGGAGTCGGAGGCGGCGCACGGCACGGTGACGCGCCACTACAGGCAACACCAGCAGGGCAAAGAGACCTCCACCAACCCCATCGGTAGCAAACACACACAGTTTGCCCTTTTGAAAGGACGCCGGCGAGATGTATTCACCACGTGTCGTTCTGTCGCCGCAGCCTCCATCTTTGCGTGGACCAGGGGCCTCCTCCATCGGGCCAAGCTGGACAACAACAAGGAGCTGGGCGTGTTCGCCGAGGCGCTGGAGGCCGTTTGCATCGAGACCATCGAGGCCGGCTTCATGACCAAGGATTTGGCCATCTGCATCAAGGGGCTTTCAAAGTAAGATAAGATTTTGATCTTTTTTATCCTTTTATGTTGTTGTTTTAATTTAATTGCTGCTTTAATTCACCTAGGTTTTGTACAGCGCTTTGTGATTTAATCTGTGATAAGCACTTCATAAATACAATTGACTTTAAGTGACAGATAAGGCGAAAACAGAGCAGTGTGTTTAATGCACATTTTTCAACCTTTTAATCTCCTAATAGTACCACTTTTTATTTAAAATAACCACAACTATTTTCTAAAGATTTGTGTAAAACTAAAAAAATGTTTATACATTGTACGCTTTTTCCAACCTCCTACTTGTTTCCCTTATAAAAAACAACAACAACCTTATTCCTGTAACGTTGTCTTTTTTGTTAAAAAAAAAATCTAAACTAAATTAGTCTTTTAAAATGACAACTATTTCCTCCTTGAAAAAAAAATCGAGCTTCTCTAAGATTACACTTTTTTTTTTTTAACCTTTTATTCTCTTACTAGTACCACTTTTGTCTGTGGAAAACATGACTATTTTCAGAAGATTTGCGTGGAAATAAATTAGTTTTATTGTATACTAAAGTTAAATTTAATAAGAGGCTCAAAAATATTTTAACTTTGTTTTGTAAAATTGTGCCTTTTTCCTTTGGAAAAAAATGCAACCTCTGTCCTTTGAAATTACAATTTTTCCCCTTGAAAAACCCCCAACTTTTATCTTGTAAGATTACACCTTTTTAAACTTTATTCTCTTAATAGTACCATTTTTTTTATTCATAAAACATGACTATTTTCAAAATATTTGTGTGAAAAATCTAAATATATTCATCTAAGATTTCCAACGTTTCTTACAATTTAAAAAAAAATTGTTATTCAATTAAATACTATAAAAATAACGCTTTTTTTCACACACAAAACAGAACCGTGGTCTTTAAAAAATACCACTTTTTAGCCTCCTAATAACTTTTTTAGGATTACATATTTTTTAACTAACTGTTTAATCTCCTAATAGTACCACTTTTTATTTAAAATAATCACAACTATTTTCTAAAGATTTGTGTAAAACTAAAAAATGTTTTATACATTGTACACTTTTTACTACTTTTTTCTAAAAAAAAAAACTAAAAAAAACTCCTTGTTTTCCCTTATAAAAAAAAAAAAAAACCTTATTCCTGTAACGTTCTCTTTTTTCTTACAAAAAAACTAAACTAAATTAGTCTTTTAAAATTACAACTTTTTCCGCCTTGAAAAAAAAATCGAGCTTCTCTAAGATTACACTTTTTTTTTTAACCTTTTATTCTCTTACTAGTACCACTTTTGTTTATAGAAAACATGACTATTTTCAGAAGATTTGCGTGGAAATAAATTAGTTTTATTGTATACTAAAGTGAAACTTAAAAAGATGCTCAAAAATATAATATTATTTATCTAAGGATTTGCACGCTTCTTAAAACGTACAACTTTTTTTTGTAAAATATGCCTTTTTCCTCTGGAAAAAATGCAACCTTAGTCTTTTGAAATTACAAGTTTTACACCTTGAAAAAAAATCCAGCTTTATTATTGTAAGATTGCACCTTTTTAACCTTTATTTTCCTAATAATAGCATTTTTAAAAATTGATAAAACATGAAGATTTTTTAAATATTTGTGTGAAAAATTTAACTTTATTCACCTAAGACTTCCCACACATCTTACAATTATTATTTTTTTATTAAACAAAAAACTGCTTTTTAACGCAAGAAACAGAAACTTGGTCTTCAAAAAAATACCACCTTTTAGCCTATTGAAATAAATTGTTTTTCATTTCATATTCAGAATTCATATTTACCAATTTGGTCTATAGAAAACATGACTATTTTCAGAAGATTTGCGTGGAAATAAATTAGTTTTATTGTATACTAAAGTGAAATTTAATAAGAGGCTCAAAAATATAATATTTATCTAAGGATTTGCACGCTTCTTAAAACGTACAACTTTTTTTTGGAAAATATGCCTTTTTCCTCTGGAAAAAATGCAACCTTAGTCTTTTGAAATTACAAGTTTTACACCTTGAAAAAAATCCAGCTTTATTATTGTAAGATTATACCTTTTTAACCTTTATTTTCCTAATAGTAGCATTTTTAAAAATTGATAAAACATGAAGATTTTTTAAATATTTGTGTGAAAAATGTAACTTAATTCACCTAAGACTTCCCACACATCTTACAATTTTTTTTTTTAATCAAACAAAAAACTGCTTTTTGACGCAAGAAACAGAACCTTGATCTTCAAAAAAATACCACTTTTTAGCCTATTGAAAGAAATTGTTTTTCATTTCATATTCATATTCATATTTACCACTTTTGTCTATAGAAAACATGACAATTTTTAGAAGATTTGTGTGAAAAAAAAAATTTTTTTTTACTAAAGTGAAACTTGATAAGATGCTCAAAAATATATTATTATTTATCTAAAACCCCCGCGACTCCGAGAGGGACAAACGGTAGAAAATGGATGGTCAAATGGATTACAACAAAAATATAACTTTGTTTTGTAAAATTATGCCTTTTTCCTTTAGAAAAAAATGCAACCTCTGTCTTTTGAAATTACAATTTTTCCCCTTGAAAAAACCCCCAACTTTTATCTTGTAAGATTACACCTTTTTAAACTTTATTCTCTTAATAGTACCATTTTTTTATTCATAAAACATGATTATTTTCAAAATATTTGTGTGAAAATTCTAAATATATTCATCTAAGATTTCCTACGCTTCTTACAATTTTTAAAAATTTTTTATTTAATTAAATACTATAAAAATAACCTCTTTTTACACACAAAACAGAACCTTGGTCTTTAAAAAATACCACTTTTTAGCCTCCTAATAACTTTTTTAGGATTACATATTTTTTAACTAACCGTTTAATCTCCTAATAGTACCACTTTTTATTTAAAATAATCACAACTACTTTCTAAAGATTTGTGTAAAACTAAAAAAATGTTTATACATTGTACGCTTTTTACTACTTTTTTCTAAAAAAAAAACCAACCAAAAAACCTCCTACTTGTTTTCCCTTATAAAAAAAAAACGTTATTCTTGTAACGTTCTTTTTTCTTACAAAAAAACTAAACTAAATTAGTATTTTAAAATTACAACTTTTTCCACCTTGAAAAAAAAATCGAGCTTCTCTATGATTACACTTTTTTTTTTTAACCTTTTATTCTCTTACTAGTACCACTTTTGTCTGTAGAAAACATGACTATTTTCAGAAGATTTGCATGGAAATGAATTAGTTTTATTGTATACTAAAGTGAAACTTAATAAGATGCTCAAAAATATAATATTATTTATCTAAGGATTTGCACACTTCTTAAAACATACAACTTTTTTTTGTAAAATATGCCTTTTTCCTCTGGAAAAAATGCAACCTTAGTCTTTTGAAATTACAAGTTTTACACCTTGAAAAAAATCCAGCTTTATTATTGTAAGATTACACCTTTTTAGCCTTTATTCTCCTAATAGTAGCTTTTTTTTTATTTGATCAAACATGACGATTTTTTAAATATTTGTGTGAAAAATTTAACTTTATTCACCTAAGGCTTCCCACACATCTTACAATTCATTTTTTAAATTAAACGAAAAACTGCTTTTTAACGCAAGAAACAGAACCTTGGTCTTCAAAAAAATACCACTTTTTAGCCTATTGAAAGAAATTGTTTTTCATTTCATATTCATATTCATATTTACCACTTTTGTCAATAGAAAACATGACCATTTTCAGAAGATTTGTGTGAAAAAAAATTAAAAAATTGATACTAAAGTGAAACTTGATAAGATGCTCAAAAATATATTATTATTTATCTAAAACCCCCGCGACTCCGAGAGGGACAAACGGTAGAAAATGGATGGTTAAATGGATTACAACAAAAATATAATTTTGTTTTGTAAAATTATGCCTTTTTCCTTTGGAAAAAAATGCAACCTCTGTCTTTTGAAATTACAATTTTTCCCCTTGAAAAAACCCCAACTTTTATCTTGTAAGATTACACCTTTTTAAACTTTATTCTCTTAATAGTACCATTTTTCTTATTCCTAAAACATGACTATTTTCAAAATATTTGTGTGAAAAATCTAAATATATTCATCTAAGATTTCCAACGCTTCTTACAATTTTTAAATTTTTTAAATTTAATTAAATACTATAAAAAAATAACGCCTTTTTTCACACACAAAACAGAACCTTGGTCTTTAAAAAATACCACTTTTTAGCCTCCTAATAACTTTTTTAGGATTACATGTTTTTTAACTAACCGTTTAATCTCCTAATAGTACCACTTTTTATTTAAAATAATCACAACTATTTTCTAAAGATTTGTGTAAAACTAAAAAATGTTTTATACATTGTACGCTTTTTACTACTTTTTTCTAAAAAAAAACCCAAAAAAAACTCCTACTTGTTTTCCCTTATAAAAAAAAAACAACCTTATTCCTGTAACGTTCTCTTTTTTGTTACAAAAAAACTAAACTAAATTAGTCTTTTAAAATTACAACTTTTTTCGCTTTGAAAAAAAAATCGAGCTTCTCTAAGATTACACTTTTTTTTTTACCTTTTATTCTCTTACTAGTACCACTTTTGTCTATAGAAAACATGACTATTTTCAGAAGATTTGCGTGGAAATAAATTAGTTTTATTGTATACTAAAGTGAAACTTAATAAGATGCTTAAAAATATAATATTATTTATCTAAGGATTTGCACGCTTCTTAAAACATACAACTTTTTTTTGTAAAATATGCCTTTTACCTCTGGAAAAAATGCAACCTTAGTCTTTTGAAATTACAAGTTGAAAAAAATACAGCTTTATTATTGTAAGATTACGGTACACCTTTTTAACCTTTATTCTCCTAATAGTAGCATTTTTTTTTAATTTGATAAAACATGAAGATTTTTTAAATATTAGTGTGAAAAATGTAACTTTATTCACCTATGGCTTCCCACACATCTTGCAATATTTTTTTTTTAATTGAACAAAAAACGTCTTTTTAACGCATGAAACAGAACCTTGGTCTTCAAAAAAATACCACTTTTTAACCTATTGAAAAAAATTGTTTTTCATTACATATTTTCTAACCTTTATTATTTTACTAGTACCACTTTTGTCCATAGAAAACATGACTATTTTCAGAAGATTTGTGTGAAAATAAAAACAATTTTATACTAAAGTGAAACTTGATAAGATGCTCAAAAATATAATATTATTTATCTAAAACCCCCGCGACTCCGAGAGGGGCAAACGGTAGAAAAGGGATGGTTGGATGGATGACAACAAAAATATAACTTTTTTTTTTGTAAAATGATGCCTTTTTCCTTTGGAAAAAAAAATGCAACCTCGGTCTTCTGAAATTACAATTTTTCCCCTTGAAAAAAATCCTACTTTTTTCTTGTAAGATTACACCTTTTTAAACTTTATTCTCTTAATAGTACCATTTTTTAAATTCATAAAACATGACTATTTTCCAAATATTTGTGTGAAAAATCTAAATATATTCATCTAAGATTTCCCACGCTTCTTACAATTGTTTTTTAAAAATGTTTAATTAAATATTATATTTTAGCCTCCTAATAACTTTTTTAGGATTACATATTTTTTAACTAACCGTTTAATCTCCTAATAGTACCACTTTTTATTTAAAATAATCACAACTATTTTCTAAAGATTTGTGTAAAACTAAAAATTTTTTATACATTGTACACTTTTTACTACTTTTTTCTAAAAAACAAAAAACCTCCTACTTGTTTTCCCTTATAAAAAAAACAAACAACCTTATTCCTGTAACGTTCTCTTTTTTTCTTACAAAAAAACTAAACTAAATTAGTCTTTTAAAATTACAACTTTTTCCGCCTTGAAAAAAAAATCGAGCTTCTCTAAGATTACACTTTTTTTTTAACCTTTTATTCTCTTACTAGTACCACTTTTGTTTATAGAAAACATGACTATTTTCAGAAGATTTGCGTGGAAATAAATTAGTTTTATTGTATACTAAAGTGAAACTTAAAAAGATGCTCAAAAATATAATATTATTTATCCAAGGATTTGCACACTTCTAAAAACATACAACTTTTTTTGTAAAATATACCTTTTTCCTCTGGAAAAAAATGCAACCTTAGTCTTTTGAAATTACAAGTTTTACACCTTGAAAAAAAATCCAGCTTTATTATTGTAAGATTACACCTTTTTAACCTTTATTCTCCTAATAGTAGCATTTTTTTTATTTGATAAAACATGAAGATTTTTTAAATATTTGTGTGAAAAAATTTAACTTTATTCACCTAAGACTTCCCACACATCTTACAATTATTTTTTTTAAATTGAACAAAAAACGTCTTTTTAACGCAAGAAACAGAACCTTGGTCTTCAAAAAAATACCACTTTTTAGCCTATTGAAAAAAATTGTTTTTCATTACATATTTTCTTACCTTTATTATTTACTAGTACCACTTTTGTCCATAGAAAACATGACTATTTTCAGAAGTTTTGTGTGAAAAAAAATTAAATAAATTATACTAAAGTGAAACTTGATAAGATGCTCAGAAATATAATATTATTTATCTAAAACCCCCGCGACTCCGAGAGGGGCAAAAGGGATGGTTGGATGGATGACAACAAAAATATAACTTTTTTTTTGTAAAATGATGCCTTTTTCCTTTGGAAAAAAAATGCAACCTCGGTCTTCTGAAATTACAATTTTTCCCCTTGAAAAAAATCCTACTTTTTTCTTGTAAGATTACACCTTTTTAAACTTTATTCTCTTAATAGTACCATTTTTTAAATTCATAAAACATGACTATTTTCCAAATATTTGTGTGAAAAATCTAAATATATTCATCTAAGATTTCCCACGTTTCTTACAATTGTTTTCTAAAAATTTTTAATTAAATACTATAAAAATAACGCCTTTTTTCACACACAAAACAGAACCGTGGTTTTTAAAAAATACCACTTTTTAGCCTCCTAATAACTTTTTTTTAGGATTACATATTTTTTAACCGTTATTCTCTTAATAGTCAGTAAAAATAGGACTATTATCCTCATAAGATTTGTGTGAGATAAAGTATGTTTTTATACTAAAAAGTAACTTGACAAAATCCTCAAAAAAAGTTAATAATCTTAGACACTTTTACAACAACAACTTTGTTTTTGTCAAACTACTATTAGGTTTTCTAAAGACAAAAAATACAACTGTATTCTTGTAAGATTAGGACTTTTTTTTCACAAAAGAAATAACACTTTGGTATTTTCAAATTGCAACTTTTTTTTAAATTAAGATATGCCTTTATTTTTTAAATAATACACCCTTTTTGCCTGTTATTTTTGAGAACAGTCACACTTTTTTTCCTCATAAGATCGTAATTTCATTTCTGGTAACAAATGTCTTCACTTTTAATAAGGGGGAAACATGCAAAATTATACTAGTATGTTTCTTAAAGACGTACAACTTTATTTGTGTTACATGATACATACTTTTTCTTGATTATTAGAACCTTTATTCTGTATAATTATCTTCACCTCATCTTTAAGTTGCTTGTATCATGACTGCCTTCTAGTGGTCAGTGGTCTGCACTACACAACCTTAATGTCACTTTTTTAAAACCCCTTTTCAAGAATACTGGCGGTAAATAAATAAAGTGTAATAACGTCTCCTCTGCTCACAGGGTGACGCGCTCTGACTACCTGAACACCTTCCAGTTCCTTGACAAGTTGGCAGAGAACCTGAAGACAAAGATGTCTAAACAGCCCAAGCTGTGATCACGCTTACACACACACACACACACACACACTTTTCATAGATACACACTGCATCTGGAAGTCTCCCCCGCCAAGTAACTCCAAAGCCGGTAGGAACCAGGCCAGGACTTCCAGCAGGACTTAGGACTCCTATCATTCCTTCACACAAGAAGGTGTAGTGTGGGCGTATCGGGATGAGTGCCTCCTCTCCTCAGTGAAGCACAAACAGACAAAAATAATCGACAAGCTGAAGGTGGAGCCTCGCCTGGCTTGTCCAATATTATTAGTAACAAATAGCAGCAGTGCTCATGTTGTCATGTTTGACTCCAACAATGCTTCAACTGTACCACAGACACACCTCATCAACACTAAGCTAAATAAGTGACAAAAAAAACTAGTTTTAAATGTTGTTTTTTAACTGTTTAATAACTTCATCCTGCAATATGGAACCTCATGAAAATATGCTTTGTAACTCAAAGTAAGAATGCCTTAAGTTGTTTCCATGCACGAAAACTATTCCACAACTTTTATTTTAAATCATTGTAAATGCTGTTTATCATTTAAACGAACCTAATATGACAATAAATCATGTTTTTATTAGTAGATGAGACTGGCATGTTGAATACTAAAACTCAAAAAGTCATGGATCTAGTTATTATATTTTGTGCTGAAATACAACAATATGCAGAAACAGGTTCACGTCAAATATTAATTAAACTTAATACTTGGTTTTAATTTATTTGCATTTTTTGTGGCATTATTAAAGAAGTGGAGTTAAGTCCAAGTTAATGTTTGGAATATAATTTAAAAAATATCAATAGTATTATTAGTTAGGGGGGAAAAAGATAATGGGATTGTTTTTGTTTAAAACGGAGGGAATTTTTTTATTAAATTGTATTAATTCAGCATTTTTACTGGGTTTTAATTTATTTGCATTTTTTGTGGCGTTATTAAAAAAGCGGAGTTAAGTCCAAGTTAATGTTTAGAATAGAATACAAATATAATTTTAAAAATATCTTTATTTTCAGGTTTTTATTTTAATAGTATTATTAGTTGGGGGGAAAAAAGTTAATTTAATTGTTTTTGTTTAAAAATGAGGGATTTTTTTTATTAAATTGGATTAATTTAGCATTTTTACTGGGTTTTTAATTTATTAGCATTTTTGTGGCATTATTAAAAAAGTGGAGTAAAGTCCAAGTTAATGTTTAGAATAGAATACAAATATAGTTAAAAAATTTTTTTTTTTTTTCAGGATTTTATTTCAATAGTATTATCAGTTAGGGGAAATAAAGTTAATTGAAATGTTTTTGTTTAAAACTGAGGGAATTTTTAAAAATAAAATGTTTTAATAGGTTTTAATACAAATATAATTTTAAAAATATCTTTATTTTCAGGTTTTTATTTTAATAGTATTATTAGTTGGGGGGGAAAAAGTTAATTGAATTGTTTTTGTTTAAAAATGAGGGATTTTTTTAAATTAAATTGGATTAATTTAGCATTTTTACTGGGTTTTTAATTTATTAGCATTTTTGTGGCATTATTAAAAAAGTGGAGTAAAGTCCAAGTTAATGTTTAGAATAGAATACAAATATAGTTTTAAAAATATATATTTTTTCAGGATTGTATTTCAGTAGTATTATCAGTTAGGGGGAAAAAAGTTAATTGAATTGTTTTTGTTTAAAACTGAGGGAATTTTTTTTAAATTAAATTGTATTAATTCAGCATTTTTAATGGGTTTTAATTTATTTGCATTTTTGTGGCATTATTAAAAAAGTGGAGTTAAGTCCAAGTTAATGTTTGGAATGGAATACAAATATAATTTTAAAAATATCTATTTTTTCAGGTTTTTATTTCTATAGTATTATTAGTTCGGGGGGAAAAAGAGATTGGGGTTGTTTTTGTTTAAAACTGAGGGATTTTTTTATTAAATTGTATTCATTCAGCATTTTTACTGGGTTTTAATTTATTTGCATTTTTTGTGGTATTATTAAAAAAGTGGCGTTAAGTCCAAGTTAATGTTTGGAATAGATTCCAAATATAGTTTTAAAAATATATATTTTTTCAGGTTTTTATTTCAATAGTATTATTGGTTAGGGGGAAAAAAGATAATGGGACTATTTTTGGTTAAAAATTTGGGATTTTTTTTATTGAATTAGATTAATTTAGCATTTTTATTTGGTTTTAATTTATTTGCATTTTTTGTGGCATTATTAAAAAAGTGGAGTTAAGTCCAAGTTAATGTTTGGAATAGAATACAAATATAGTTTAAATTTTTTTTTTTTTTCAGGATTTTATTTCAATAGTATTATTGGTTAGGGGGAAAAAAGATAATGGGATTGTTTTTTTGTTTTTTTTTAAATAAGGGATTTTTTTTATTAAATTAGATACTTTTAGCATTTTTACTGGGTTTTAATTTATTTGCATTTTTTGTGGCATTATTAAAAAAAGTGGCGTTAAGTCCAAGTTAATGTTTGGAATAGAATACAAATATAGTTTTAAAAATATTTTTTTTTTCAGGATTTTATTTCAATAGTATTATTAGTTAGGGGGGAAATAGAGAATGGGGTTGTTTTTGTTTAAAACTGAGGGAATTTTTTATTAAATTGTATTCATTCAGCATTTCTACTGGGTTTTAATTTATTTGCATTTTTTGTGGCATTATTAAAAAAGTGGCGTTAAGTCCAAGTTAATGTTTAGAATAGATTCCAAATATAGTTTAAAATTTATTTTTTTTTCCAGGTTTTTATTTCAATAGTATTATTGGTTAGGGGGAAAAAAGATAATGGGATTATTTTTGGTTAAAAATTTGGGATTTTTTTTATTGAATTAGATTCATTTAGCATTTTTATTTGGTTTTAATTTATTTGCATTTTTTGTGGCATTATTAAAAAAAGTGGAGTTAAGTCCAAGTTAATGTTTGGAATAGAATACAAATATAGTTTTAAATTTTTTTTTTTTTTCAGGATTTTATTTCAATAGTATTATTGGTTAGGGGGAAAAAAGATAATGGGATTGTTTTTTTGTTTTTTTTAAATAAGGGATTTTTTAAATTAAATTAGATACTTTTAGCATTTTTACTGGGTTTTAATTTATTAGCATTTTTGTGGCATTATTAAAAAAGTGAAGTTAAGTCTAAGTTAATGTTTGGAATAGAATACAAATATAGTTTTAAAAATATATATTTTTTCAGGATTTTATTTCAATAGTATTATTAGTTAGGGGGAAAAGATAATGGGATTGTTTTTGTTTAAAAATTAGAGATTTTTTTTTTATTAAATTTGATTAATTTAGCATTTTTATTGGGTTTTAATTTATTTGCATTTTTTGTGGCATTATTAAAAAAAGTGGAGTTAAGTCCAAGTTAATGTTTAGAATAGAATACAAATATAGTTTAAAATTGTTTTTATTTCAGGTTTTTATTTCAATAATATTATTAGTTGGGGGGCAAAAAAGTTAATTGGATTGTTTTTGTTTAAAAATGAGGCAATGTTTAAATAAATATATTCAGTTAGCATTTTTACTGGGTTTTAATTTATTAGCATTTTTTTGTGGCAATATTAAAAAAGTGGAGTTAAATTTCAAACAAGTTCAAAAAATTCAGGTTTTTAGTTCAATAGTATTATTAGTTAGGGTTAAAAAAGATAATGGAATAGTTTTTATTTTAAAATGAGGGATTTTTTAAAATTAAATTATATTCATTTATCATTTTTGTTTTGATGTTATTATTTTAGTAGAATAAATACTGTACATAATGTAGTCGAGGTTCAGATACTGGATACTAACACTCATTAAGTTATGGATCTAAGTATTATATTATGCAGAAACAGGTTGACATAAAAGATTAACTTAATACTTTCTGAATGTATTTTCCATTTTTTGGTAACAGGAAAGTAGCGTTAAGTCCAATTTATTGTTTAGAATATAATACAAATATTTATAAATTGTTATAGTTACAATATATATATATATATATATATATATATATATATATATATATATATATATAGTTCAAGTACCTGGGAGTCTTGTTCACGAGTGAGGGAAGAGTGGATCGTGAGATCGACAGGCGGATCGGTGCGGCGTCTTCAGTAATGCGGACGCTGTATCGATCCGTTGTGGTGAAGAAGGAGCTGAGCCGGAAGGCAAAGCTCTCAATTTACCGGTCGATCTACGTTCCCATCCTCACCTATGGTCATGAGCTTTGGGTTATGACCGAAAGGACAAGATCACGGGTACAAGCGGCCGAAATGAGTTTCCTCCGCCGGGTGGCGGGGCTCTCCCTTAGAGATAGGGTGAGAAGCTCTGCCATCCGGGGGGGGGGCTCAAAGTAAAGCCGCTGCTCCTCCACATCGAGAGGAGCCAGATGAGGTGGTTCGGGCATCTGGTCAGGATGCCACCCGAACGCCTCCCTAGGGAGGTGTTTATGGCACGTCCGACCGGTAGGAGGCCGCGGGGAAGACCCAGGACACGTTGGGAAGACTATGTCTCCCGGCTGGCCTGGGAACGCCTCGGGGTCCCACAGGAAGAGCTGGACCAAGTGGCTGGGGAGAGGGAAGTCTGGGCTTCCCTGCTTAGGCTGCTGCCCCCGCGACCCGACCTCGGATAAGCGGAAGAAGATGGATGTTATAGATACATGTAATAAAAATA
>NC_084560.2:39505420-39527920 GCF_033978685.3 Nerophis lumbriciformis
ATATGTCATTTATTAGCGTTATAGTCCCTGTTTATTAGCATTTTTTTTCCAAAATAATGTTTTAACAAATTATTTAAAACAATATATTTCGTTTTTTTGTATTGATGATTTTTGAAATGTAATACAGTTACAAAAAGTAATAAATAAAATAAATTTAAACGAAATATTTTTTTATTCTTGTTTTTACTGAGTTATTTAAAAATGCTTTTAAATCAGAAAACCTTTTATAAATTTTTTTTTTTTTTACAAAAACGCAATTTTAACAAATCAATCAAATATATTTGAATTCAATTTATTAAAAGGTGGATTGAAACAATCTCAAAACAATATATCTAACCTAACACATTTACAACATATGTGAACAAAAAGTAAAATAAAACAAAATTAAATCTTTTTTTGAAATTCTTGTTTTTACTTGGTTATTTAAAAATGCATTTATATCAGAAAAGCTTTGATAATTTTCACAAAAATAGCATTTGAACAACTATTTTTTGTAAACTGAATTTATTAGGAAAAATGAAAAAAAAAGAAGTATTTTCTGACTTTTTACAAATTAAATCAATTTAAATATATATGAATACAATTTATTAAAAAAAATTAAAACAATCTCAAAACAATGCATTTCATTTATATTAAAATATATATATATATATATTGTTTTAAAGAAAAATAATAATTCAATTTAAAAAATCCTTTAATACATTTTTACAAAATAACATTTGAACAAAACAATTAGAAATCAAATCAATGTAAATATATATGAATAAAATGTATAACAAGTTCATTAAATCATTATCAAAATAATAAATATTAGGATTGTTTTTAATTTATTACTTGTTTTTAAAAGAGAAAAACTAAATCAATGTAAGTGTCATTTATTTAAAAAGTAATAATGCTTGAGCACACTTAGTACAATATTGAAAGAATATAAATGCTGTATTACTAAGTACATAATACAGTTGTATTATAACATGTGAATGTATGTAGGAGATGATGAATAATCCACTTTAGTCACTTTAGTTGAAGTCTTCCTCCTCCCTGCTGCACATGAATTATGAATTACGAGTTCTGTCATCGCACGGCCAGCTGGAAACACATGTGGAGCGCGAGCAAGCATGCATGCTTAAAAAGCTGCACATGTACTGTAAATCTGTCAGAGTGGGTGGAGTCAGGGGAGGTCACATGATGACGCATGAGTAAAATGGCAGGAACAAGGAAGTGGATGCAATGGCCGCAGTTTGACCCTGAAACAGACTATTTGTTTATGTTTCTTATGAAGTTGTTTTGATTGTTGTCAGAGTGAACTCGGCCTTCCTGCAAAACCTCGATGGTCGTGATGGCTGTCGTCAGAGCTCACCTGGACCCCATGACGGTTGGGCGGCGGCAACAGGTGAGCGCATGCAGATGTAGACAAAGCCTCTTATGATATTTCAAATGCAGCTACTGCCATCTCGTGAAGGACAGTACAACAAAAACTACATGAGGGGGTTGCCCACAGCCACTGCTGTAAATGTTTTCTTTGGAATACCAAAAGGATCGAAGTCACGTTGAAAGCGGCGAGACACGCCCTTTGAGTATTTTGTCTGTTTTTTTAATCACTTTTTATTGATGTTACTTAATTATAAATTGCAAACTACTGTAGTTAAATCAACAGCACCCCTGCTGGTTGCAGCCAACTATTATTAGCGGCCGATAAATGCTTTAAAATGTAATATCGGAAATTATCGGTATCGGTTTCAAAATGATCGGTATCGGTTTCAAAAAGTAAAATGTATGACTTTTTAAAACGCCGCTGTACGGAGTGGTACACGGACGTAGGGAGAAGTACAGAGCGCCAATAAACCAATCACATAATATCTACGGCTTTTCACACACACAAGTGAATGCAAATCATACTTGGTCAACAGCCATACAGGTCACACTGAGGGTGGCCGTATAAACAACTTTAACACTGTTACAAATATGCGCCACACTGTGAACCCACACCAAACAAGAATGACAAACACATTTCGGGAGAACATCCGCACCGTAACACAACATAAACACAACAGAACAAATACCCAGAACCCCTTGCAGCACTAACTCTTCCGGGACGCTACAATATACGACCCCAGCCACCCCAACCGACCCCGCCCACCTCAACCACCTCAGGGAGAGCATGTCCCAAATTCCAAGCTGCTGTTTTGTGGCATGTTAAAAAAAAAATAATGCACTTTGTGACTTCAATAATAAATATGGCAGTGCCATGTTGGCATTTTTTTTTTCCATAACTTGAGTTGATTTATTTTGAAAAACCTTGTTACATTGTTTAATGCATCCAGCGGGGCATCACAACAAAATTAGGCATAACAATGTGTTAATTCCACGACTGTATATGTCGGTATCGGTTGACATCAGTATTGGTAATTAAGAGTTGGACAATATCGGATATCAGCAAAAAAGCCATTATCGGACATCTCTGATAAATGTGTATTATCCTATAAACATGTCTGGTAAAAAAAAAAAAAAAGTAAGGCTCCATTTTTTGAATGTGCTAGCTTGATGCTAATTTCCATTGCATATGCCATATACATGCTAATGATTAGCATTAGCGTTTCTACATGGCGATTTCAACACCTCAGAATTTGTTAATGACAACTACAACTAAGATAAATGTTACAATCAAACAGCTGATGTGTCATAAATACATTACTTACAGTATAAACACTCAACATTAGACAAGATTTGCACATTCAACTTAATGGCAAAGACTACTTCCAGACTACGGAAACACACAAGAGACAAACTAAAATGAATGCATACTTAATAAATGAGACTAAGAAGTGTAAGAAAACTAGATATAACGACTGGACAGACAGCACAATGTTAAATATGTGTTGTTTTGTATTATTAAACAGATTATAATGTATATTACACACATAGTGACTGAATATTGGTCCTGTTGAGTACTGGTATCAAGTCCCAGGTATCGGGATTTGTTACCGTATCGCTTTTGCACTGCCTTTTTGTTTTTTTTTGCAAAAGGTACAAACGACTCCAGCGTCGCCTCACTTGTTACCAAAATTATGACAATATTTACGTCTTTTTTAACTTTTTCATTTTCCAAAATATCTTTATTTTTAGGATTTGACAATTTATTTATTTTTCATTCACACCTTGGGACATCAAAACTAAGAAAAACATTTGCAAAATTAAAAAAAAAAAAAGTCATAAATACAAATCAAATAATAGAATAAACTTTATTCATCCCAAAATGGGGAAACAGCGTGGTTGCAGTACAGATACAAAAAGTCTACCAAAAAAAATGTAAAAAAAAAATAAAAAATTAAACACATGATAACAGGAGGGAAACATTAAAAGAACATAAATAACATTAAGAGAGCTCATAGCTGCCACTTCAGAGGCGCTATTTCTACATATAGCTACAAAAGTAAAACACAACCAAAAAAACAAGACAATTGCAATAATAATAATAATGATATATCTTATTTGTAAAAAGCACTTTACATCGAGTAAACAACCTCAAAGTGCTACAGTGCATTCAAAAAATAAAAAGATAATAAAAAATCAATAAAAATAAAAACTAGAACAGCCAAATAGCTAAAACTAGTATGCATATATCAAAAAAAAAGTTCTTTTTAAAAAGAAGGGTTTTTAAGCCTTTTTTTGAAGTATGCACAGTCTGTGGTGCCCTCAGGTGGTCAGGGAGAGCGTTCCACAGACTGGGAGCAGCGGAGCAGAAAGCCCGGTCTCACATTGTTCGTAGCTTTGTCCTCGGAGGTTAGCCTGTCCGGAGCGGAGGTGTCGTGTGGAGGATTTGGGGGTGAGTAGTTTTTTGAGGTAGAGGGGGGCATTTCCATGGAATAAATAATAATAGATATTGTGCACAAAACACCCAACAAGGCACACAGGAGAGCCGACTCCATCCTACGCTGCCCACTAGCTCTCGGCCAATGTCCGGTCCGCGTGGATTAGCCAGAATCCGTCCAGGGAGACCGAAATGTCCGATAGGTGCTCATTAAACCAGGGGTGGGCGACGTTCAACGCTAGCGCCGCAGTCCCGGTCTCTTCCTCCGGTCTCTCCACGTGGACTCTGGTGTGGCACAGAGCCAGCAACCGGTCTCCGGTGCAAACATGGCTGCGGCTCCCGCGAGGCAGATCCAAAAAATTCACCAAAAAATTACTTGCGCAGTCCTGAAAGGGGCCCGATCCGAAAGACCAAAAAAAACCCCACAAAACTAAGAGTGAAACATCAAGGACACACAAGAGCGGCGCCATCTGGGAAAACGATATTAAACAGGAAGTCGGGCTTTTTACACTCGTATGCCAGTCAGGGATGTAAAACATTACAATTCATAAAGTTTTCATGAGGGCCACAGTTTGACACTGGAACAGATGAATGGTGTTCACAAGTTTGTGTCCTCACTGCAAACAGTCAGTGTTCAAAAACAAGAAAAAAAAAATACAAAAATGAGGGGTATTTTACTTGTACTGAGCAAAATTATCTGCCAATAGAACAACAAAATTCGGCTTGTCAAGACTTTCCAAAACAAGTAAAATTAGCTAACCTCAATGAACCCAAAAATACCTTAAAATAAGTATGTTCTCACTAGGGATGTCCGATGATGGCTTTTTGCCGATATTCCGATATTGTCCAACTCTTTAATTACCGATACCGATATCAACCGATACCGATATATGCAGTCATGGAATTAACACATTATTATGCCTAATTTGGACAAGCATGTATGGTGAAGATAAGGTACTTTTAAAAAAAATTAATAAAATAAGATTAATAAATTTAAAAAAAATTCTTGAATAAAAAAGAAAGTAAAACAATATAAAAACCGTTACATAGAAACTAGTAATGAATGAAAATGAGTAAAATGAACTGTTAAAGGTTAGTACTATTAGTGGACCAGCAGCACGCACAATCATGTGTGCTTACGGACTGTATCCCTTGCAGACTGTATTGATATATATTGATATATCATGTAGGAACCACAATATTAATAACAGAAAGAAACAACCCTTTTGTGTGAATGAGGGAGGGAGGTTTTTTGGGTTGGCGCACTAATTGTAAGTGTATCTTGTGTTTTTTATGTTGATTTAATAAAAAAAAAACGATACCGATAAAAAAAAAACCCGATACCGATAATTTCCGATATTAAATTTTAACGCATTTATCTCTAATTCTCACTAATAACAAGTGCACTTTTCTTGATAGAAAAAACAAATAAGAGACCCTTTTTCTCAATATGTTGAAAAATATTCTTAAATGAAGTAAATGCTAGTGCCACTATCTTGACATAATGATATGCGCTCGGCATTACATTTCTTGCATTTTCCCATCGATAACATGACATCATCGCGCCAAGCGCGTGCTCTTTCAGTCAATTAGTGCGCAAGGAATATATATATATATATATATATATATATATATATATATATATATATATATATATATATATATATATATATATATATATATATTAGAGATGCGCGGATAGGCAATTATTTCATCCGCAACCGCATCAGAAAGTCGTCAACCATCCGCCATCCACCCGATGTAACATTTGATCAGAACCGCACCCGACCACACCCGCCCGTTGTTATATATCTAATATAGACGATGCAAGGCATTAGTGAGGTTATAAAGCTTTTGCCTGTTAAAGAAAGGAGACTGATCCAATGCAGCACAGACATTCCCGTGCCACGCTGTCACGACCCAGACGCACACCAGTGCGCAATCATATGGGAGCCGCGCTGAGCGCACCTCCAAGCACGTCGCGCTGCCGGCGACGGCCGGGTATGGGCCTGACGCTCCAGCGCCATCCATTTTCAGGGCTAGTTGATTCGGCAGGTGGGTTGTTACACACTCCTTAGCGGGTTCCAACTTCCATGGCCACCGTCCTGCTGTCTATATCAACCAGGGTGAGCCCCACCCCTTTCGTGAGCGCACTGCGCGCGGAGTGACCCCTGTTACGCGCCCCCGGCAACAGGGGTGGCGGGCAGGTAAGCTGCGCGGGCGGATCGCGCGGAGTGACCCCTGTTACGAGCCCCCGGCCACGGGGGTGGCAGGCAGGTAAGCTGCTTACCTGCTGCGCGTGACGCCGGCCGTGGCGAAGGCGGACGAGGCGGGGTGTCGGTGCGGTGGTGACCCTGGACGTGCGTCGGGCCCTTCTCGCGAATCGCCTCAGCTACGGCTCCCGGTGGGGCCCTCTCGGGGGAAGGGGCCTCGGTCCCGGACCCCGGCGAGGCGTCCCTTCTCCGCTCCGTGAAAAGTGTCCATCTCTCTTTTTTTTTTTCTTCTGTTGTGGCATATGCAGCAGGTGCCTGCTCGTTTTTTGTATGTGGGTAACAACATTTAACTATGTATATATATTTACGAATTGGTTTAACTGCCACCCGCCTGAATCAATTTAAAATCTAATTTTTTTTTTATTTCAACCGCCCGACCCGCGGATAAAATCTAATTTTTTTTAATTTCATCCGCCCGATCCGCGGATGTGCCCGCAAACCGCGCATCTCTAATATATATATATATATATATATATATATATATATATATATATATATATATATATATATATATATATATATATATATATATATATATATATTTTTTTTTTTTTTTTTTTTTTACAGCCCGGCCCCCCGACCAAATTTTTTTTAATTGTAATTTTGAAGAATTTATCTGAATATGCATGATCTATTTCTATTCAAAATTGTTTGAAATGTCAAATGTTTAAATATGATTTGCCGCTCGGGCAAATCATATGGTCTAAAAATGCATTTTTCCATCGACAACATGACATCATCGCGCCAAGTGCGTGCTCTTTCAGTCAAATAGTGCGCATATATACAGCCCGGCCCCCGGCCAAACATTTTTAATTGTAATTTTGAAGAATTTATCTGAATGTGCATGAACTATTTCTGTTCAAAATAGTTAGAAATGTCACATGTTAAATGTTTAAATATTAACTGTCAGTTTACTGTACTGTGCCAACTGTACTACTATATGAGTACCTATTTTCTATTGTTTCATTGAAAATAAAACAGCAAAGTCCATTTGGCTGTCATCTGTTTTAATTATGAGACACAATTGTGTCAAAGTCATGATTTTTTTTTTTCATGCTTGAAATAAGAATTGATTACTTAAAAAAAAAGAAGTAGTTTTATACTTGTGAGTGTTGATGACACAGCTTTGCAACACTTGATATTCTAGTTTCAAGCATGTTTTACTCAATATAGGTCATCAAATCTCAGCAACAAGCTGTAATATCTTACTGAGATCATTTAGGACCAAAACACTTAAAACAAGTAAAACACTCTAACATAAAATCTGCTTAGTGAGGAGAATTATCTTATCAGACAGAAAATAAGCAAATATTACCCTTATTTGACATATTTAATATTACTTAGATTTCAGTTTTTGCAGTGCACCTAAAGAACTGATAGTATTCTCAATTCCAAAGCTGGACCTGGACCAAGACCAGTATCAAGACCTGGACCAAGACCTGGATTTGGCTTTGAGTGAACTTTAGCGAAGAAGTGAGTCAAGCCTTCCTGACGGCGACTACTATCAGACACAGACTTTATTCAACGCTCACTTGATTGGCACTTTCCAGTGGCATTCAAAAAGTTCAGGTGGGGGTTTCTACTATCTGTCTGCTTGCACCGACCGGTGACTCACTTTTATTTTTTTTTAGTCCTTGCAACACTTTTTGAATTGTTTTTTTTTCTCTCGCCGTGACTCATCATCTTCATGTCTTGAGTGAATCAATATGTGCAGCTGCAAGCAAAAGCGTTCCACCCAAATAAATGATTATTTTCTGGTGCAAAACTTAATGACAGTAATATTAAAATATAAAGACACCGCTGGGAGAGGACTGGATATCATACTTGAATGAAATGAAATGTCCCGTACATTTATTATTATTTTATTCCAGCATGTTGACATCTGCCAGGGCAGAAACAATATGTCATTGTTTGCTTTGCTGGGTCTCTCTTCACAAATAATGGCGTCATTAAACGACTTTGACTTGGAAACTCTGCTCTTTGTGTCTTAGTGGATTAACGCTCGACACACGCCGACTTTGAACGACAAACAATAGTTCAAAATAAGGACGAGTAGCAGAAATAACCACCGTGGGGGGGGAACGCGGAGCCCCGTTCAACTTGCCAGGGTCCCTGATACTCAGAACCCGAGGACCTCCGACGAGTTCAGTATTTTGTGGAAAAGTGTGCCTCAAAAGTCAGCCATGACCATACTTGCCAACCCTCCAAATTCAGTGCCTCTCCCGAAAACCTCCCGGGACAAATTTTCTCCCGGAAATCTCCCAAAATTCAGGCGGCGCTGGAGGCCACGCCCCCTCCAGCTCCATGCGAAACTGAGTGACGTGTCGACAGCCTGTTTTCACGTCCGCTTTCCCACAATATAAACAGCGTGCCTGCCCAATCACGTTATAACTGTCAAATGATCGAGGGCGAGGATTAACGTCCTCCCAGCGCGGCAACAACACACAACAACAGCAGTCACGTTTTCGTCTACCGTAAAGCAGTTCGTCTGCCGTAAACAGCAATGTTGTGACACTCTTAAACAGGACAATACTGCCATCTACTGTACATGCATATGTGACAATAACATCTAGGGCTTTTAGAGAGTGCAGTGCACAACTGCGCACGCAACAAGGAGACGAAGCAGAATGCATCATCAGAGAGGGTGTTCAGCATGGTTAGAAAAATAGTGACAGAGAATAGAACAAGGATGGACAATTCAACCCTTAACTCAACAATGAGTAGATGAGTGTTATGTGTGTGTATATGTGTAAATAAATGAACACTGAAATTCAAGTATTTCTCTTATATGTATATATATATATATATATATATATATATATATATATATATATATATATATATATATATATATATGATTGCCCTCTCAACAGGGGGTGCTTACAAACATCAGTTGTCTACCAATCTAAGGTAATACGCAAGGACATTAACACATCCGACACATATGTAGGATTAACCGAGGGAGAATTCAAAACCAGATGGAACAACCACAAGGCTTCTTTCAGGAACAAAAACCTGCGAAATACCACAGAACTCAGCAAACACATTTGGGACCTCAAAGACAATAATGTTGAATATTCAATAACATGGCAAATTCTTGCATCCAGCACACCTTACAATAGTGGTAATAAAAGATGCAACCTATGCTTGAAAGAGAAACTGTTTATTATTTACCTTCCAGACCTGTCATCCCTCAACAAGCGCAGCGAAATTGTAACAACATGCCGCCATAGACGGAAACACCTCCTAGGTAACACATGAGCCAATCACCACGCCCCTAGGCCAGCCTGTACCCACCCACTCTGTGCCCTATATAAACCATGGTATGCGAATGCTCCCATTAAAATCTCCTGATGATTGAGGGTACCCCCCCTCATGAAACAGGCCTGTAGAGATGAAATAGTCTTGTGATTTTTTTTCCCACACATACATATATATATATATATATATATATATATATATATATATATATATATATATATATATGAAATACTTGACTTGGTGAATTCGAGCTGTAAATATACTCCTCCCCTCTGAACCACGCCCCCAACCACCACCACCTCCCGAAATCGGAGGTCTCAAGGTTGGCAGGTATGGCCATGACTTGGACAAAGCTGTCAATCTTGCAAGTTTCAAACAGTAGCACAAACCGTCTCTCTTCTCCTAACATGATCATGATCACAATTATGTAAAAGTATTCATATTCTCTTCATGTCATATTCATACTTGCCAACCCTCCCGAATTTTCCGGTATACTCCCGAATTTCAGTGCCTCTCCCGAAAATCTCCCGGGACAACCATTCTCCCGAATTTCTCCCGATTTCCACCCGGACAACAATATTGGGAGCGTGCCTTAAAGGCACTGCCTTTAGCGTCGTCTCTCACCTGGGAAGGAGACTATTATATACGTCTCCGTTATCCATAGCTTTATCTATAACCCATAAAGTAGGCAGGCACGGAGCTATTTCTCAGCGTGGGTTTATTCCAGCCGGCACGTTATAGGGGAACATTATCACAATTTCAGAATGGTTAAAACCATTAAAAATCAGTTCCCAGTGGCTTATTTTATTTTTCGAAGTTTTTTTCAAAATTTTACCCATCACGCAATATCCCTAAAAAAAGCTTCAAAGTGCTTGATTTTAACCATCGTTATATACACCCGTTCATTTTCCTGTGACGTCACATAGTGATGCCAACACAAACAAACATGGCGCATAGAACAGCAAGCTATAGCGACATTAGCTCGGATTCAGACTCGGATTTCAGCGGCTTAAGCGATTCAACAGATTACGCATGTATTGAAACGGATGGTTGTAGTGTGGAGGCAGGTAGCGAAAACAAAATTGAAGAAGAAACTGAAGCTATTGAGCCATATCGGTTTGAACCGTATGCAAGCGAAACCGACGAAAACGACACGACAGCCAGCGACACGGGAGAAAGCGAGGACGAATTCGGCGATCGCCTTCTAACCAACGATTGGTATGTGTTTGTTTGGCATTAAAGGAAACTAACAACTATGAACTAGGTTTACAGCATATGAAATACATTTGGCAACAACATGCACTTTGAGAGTGCAGACAGCCCATTTCAGGCGCGCTAAGAACATATATTTTTCCACGATTTCAGCACTCAGGTTAACCATACCTAAATAGACACAAAGTACTGCATTACACAAGACTACCCGAATGTACTCGAATGATTGAAAAAAATAAATGTTTTTAAGCTAAATTATTGGTAAACACAGTTTATGTATAATAATTTACGTAAAACCGCAAGTAATGAATAAAGTTTTCATCAATTAATATATTCTGTAGACATACCCTCATCCACTCTCTTTTCCTGAAAGCTGATCTGTCCGGTTTTGGAGTTGATGTCAGCATCTGCTTTGAGTGTCGCAGGATATCCACACATTCTTGCCATCTCTGTTGTAGCATAGCTTTCGTCGGTAAAGTGTGCGGAACAAACGACTGACCATTTCGTCGGCTTTCCCCACAGCCGCGTATTTTGAACAAATTTCGTCCAATTTCTTGCCACTTTCGCATCTTTGGGCCACTGGTGCAACTTGAATCCGTCCCTGTTCGTGTTGTTACACCCTCCGACAACACACCGACAAAAGTGAGAAAATGGCGGATTGCTTCCCGATGTGACGTCACAAGGCGTTTAATTCGCCAAAATTCACCCATTTAGAGTTCGGAAATCGGTCAAAAAAATATATGGTCTTTTTTCTGCAACATCAAGGTATATATTGACGCTTACATAGGTCTGGTGATAATGTTCCCCTTTAATACACTGACACACAACATCCGGATCATGCATTGCTTCAAAACTACGGCAAGTAGTAATGTCCAAAATTTCCAGCCGGCCAAACAATATTGGGGGGCGTGCCTTAAAGGCACTGCCTTTAGCGTCCTCTCTCACCTGAAAAGGAGACTATTATATGTCTCTGTTACCCATAGGTTTATCTATAACCCATAACACGGTGGCCGAATGGATATAGTCACTCATGAACGGTCAGAGAAGCACAACGCAGTATTATGGGCCACCTTGCAAGCAACATCCCGTTCTCATTTACCGAAGTTTTCAACAAATCCGTGAAGGATATGTTCCCGGATTCAGAGATCGCTCGCCAGTACTCGAATGGCAGAACAAAGGCTACTCAAATAGTGAAAGGTAAGTGTTATTTTTTTTTAAGTAAGCAGCAAGTACAGTACAGTTAGTAGAACAACTGTGTTTTCATTACTGTGTACTGTACTATGTATATATACATATATATATATATATAAGAAATACTTTAATTTCAGTGAATTCTAGCTATAAATATACTCCTCCCCCTTAACCCCGGGCCCGCCCCCAATCTCCCGAATTCGGAGGTCTCAAGGTTGGCAAGTATGCTCATATTATGCTCCTTCCAGTGCTGTTGTTTTTAGTTTTAGTTTGTATCCAATCAGAATTCAGCTAGCTCATGTTGCCATGTTGTACCAAATCTGCCCCCGGGGCCTTCAGAATCAACAATGTCTGCGCACTGTAAGTGAACGGGCACATACAGTTGATAGACAATCGCCATAGCCAATGAGATCACGAGTTGTTGTCAGGAAGGCCTTCTAGCTGGCCCTGACATTTACGCGTCCTGTGATTGGATACTCACTTGGGAGTTCCAAGTGAGTATCCAATCACAAGTTGCGAAAACAGGAAGTGGCACTGGAGCCATAGAAAGCCACAGAAAACTCACCGGTACTCACAAAGAAGGAGAGAAAAATGTTGATTAGGTGGCAGGTATACAATTGCAAGGTCATTTTCAAGAGGGATACTTAAGAGAAACTACATCTTGTGAGACGAGGTCGGCCGACACCGGAAGCTATCCTGGCGGTGAAATGGTTTGCCCGCCACTTTCACACGAATCAAACGACTACGAGCGGTACCACTGGCTAATACGGCGTCGAATGGGTGCTACAAATTGTGAGTTCAAATATTTTATTCCTGAATTTTTTCATGTTTCATTTGTTTTATACAATTCTTTTAATTTTGACAGTACCACGTAAGATATGTTTTAATTGCTGAAGAGGGTTTAGTGAATGTTAAATGCCCCGAAAAAAAGACAGTTTTGTACACTGTTGAGGTGCTTCAATGCACGGTAGTGTGCAAGTGTGTTTCTGTGTAGTATCTCCAGCCGTGTCCATGTGGTGACATCAATTACGGTATTTTGAGAAGTGAAGTTGGACTAAGTAAGACGTCACTGAAGGCCTAGGTGAGAAACGCACGGCCCGCCACTGCAAACCGTAAGGATGTAAAAACATCAGCAATGCTGTTTTGACTTTATTTTACTTTTATTTTACAGAAGTTGACTTAAGCTTTTTCCACTTTTATGACAATTCATTTCATTTCATTTTTTTTAATGATCTCCTTCATTGATGTGCATTTTTGATCAATAAACTTTAGCAACTAAACACATATTTACACACCCATGCTTGGGAAGGAACAGGATGAAGAAAATCTTATATTTCCTGCCAATTTAAAATGTTATTGAAAAAAATTGTGTTCAACATTGGACAATGCCTTTCAACTATGACTTTTACTTTATTTTAGTTTTATTTTACAGCAGTTTACTGAAGCTTTTCTACTTGTATGACTGTTTAAAATGTTACTGAAAACATTTATGTTCAACATTGGACAATGCCTTTTTACATACAAAAAAGTTCAACAAAGACTTTTACTTTATTTTAGTTTTATTTTACAGCAATTAACTCCAACTTTTTCACTTGTATGACTGTTTAAAATGTTACTGAAAATATTTATGTTCAACATTGGACAATGCCTTTTTACATGCAAAAAATTTCAACTATGACTTTTACTTTATTTTAGTTTTATTTTACAGCAGTTTACTGAAGCTTTTCTAGTTGTATGACTGTTTAAAATGTTACTGAAAACATTTATGTTCAACATTGGACAATAACTTTTTACATGCAAAAAGTTCAACAATGACTTACTTTATTTTAGTTTTATTTTACAGCACTTGATTAAAGCTTTTCCACTTTTATGACAATTTAAAATGTTACTGAAAACATTTATGTTCAACATTGGACAATGCCTTTTTACATGCAAAAAAGTTCAACAATGACTTTCACTTTATTGTAGTTTTATTTTACAGCAGTTTACTGAAGCTTTTCTACTTGTATGACTGTTTAAAATGTTACTGAAAACTTTTATGTTCAACATTGGACATGCAAAAAAGTTCAACAATGACTTTTACTTTATTTTAGTTTTATTTTACGGCAGTTTACTGTAGCTTTTCCAATTGTATGACTGTTTAAAATGTTAAAATGTTACTGAAAACATTTATGTTCAACATTAGACAGTGTATTTTAACATATAAAAAAATATCAGCAATTGCGTTATGACTTCATTTTACTTTTATTTTACAGAAGTTGACTTAAGCTTTTCCACTTTTATGACAATTTAAAATGTTACTGAAAACATTTATGTTTAACATTGGACAATGCCTTTTTACATACAAAAAAGTCCAACAAAGACTTTTACTTTATTTTAGTTTTATTTTACAGCAATTAACTCCAACTTTTTCACTTGTATGACTGTTTAAAATGTTACTGAAAATATTTGTTCAACATTGGACAATGCCTTTCTACATGCAAAAAAGTTCAACAATGACTTACTTTATTTTAGTTTTATTTTACAGCAGTTGACTCCAGCTTTTCCACTTTTATGACAATTTAAAATGTTACTGAAAAAAATTGTGTTAAACATTGGACAATAACTTTTTACATGCAAAAAAGTTCAACAATGACTTTTACTTTATTTTAGTTTTATTTTACAGCAGTTTACTGAAGCTTTTCTACTTGTATGACTGTTTGAAATGTTACTGAAAACATTTATGTTCAACATTGGACAATAACTATTTACATGCAAAAAGTTCAACAAAGACTTTTACTTTATTTTAGTTTTATTTTACAGCAGTTTACTGAAGCTTTTCTACTTGTATGACTGTTTAAAATGTTACTGAAAACATTTATGTTCAACATTGGACAATAACTTTTTACATGCAAAAAGTTCAACAATGACTTACTTTATTTTAGTTTTAGTTTACAGCAGTTTACTTTAGCTTTTCCACTTTTATGACAATTTAAAATGTTACTAAAAAAATTGTGTTCAACATTGGACAATGTATTTTTACATGCAAAAAAGTTCAACAATGACTTTTACTTTATTTTAGTTTTATTTTATAGCAGTTTACTGAAGATTTTCTACTTGTGTGACTGTTTAAAATGTTACTGAAAACATTTATGTTCAACATTGGACAATGCCTTTTTACATGCAAAAAATTTCAACAATGACTTTTACTTTATTTTAGTTTTATTTTACAGCAGTTGACTCCAGCTTTTCCACTTTTATGACAATTTAAAATGTTACTGAAAAAAATTGTGTTAAACATTGGACAATAACTTTTTACATGCAAAAAAGTTCAACAATGACTTTTACTTTATTTTAGTTTTATTTTACAGCAGTTTACTGAAGCTTTTCTACTTGTATGACTGTTTGAAATGTTACTGAAAACATTTATGTTCAACATTGGACAATAACTATTTACATGCAAAAAGTTCAACAAAGACTTTTACTTTATTTTAGTTATATTTTACAGCAATTAACTCCAACTTTTTCCACTTGTATGGCTGTTTAAAATGTTACTGAAAACATTTATGTTCAACATTGGACAATATCTTTTTGCATACCAAAAAGTTCAACAATGACTTTGACTTTATTTTAGTTTTATTTTACAGCAGTTTACTGAAGCTTTTCTACTAGTATGACAATTTAAAATGTTACTGAAAACATTTATGTTCAACATTGGACAATGCCTTTTTACATACAAAAAAGTTCAACAAAGACTTTTACTTTATTTTAGTTTTATTTTACAGCTATTAACTCCAACGTTTTCACTTGTATGACATGTTAAAATGTTACTGAAAAGTTTTATGTCCAACATTGGACAATAACTTTTTACATACAAAAAGTTCAACAATGACTTTTACTTTATTTTATTTTTATTTTACAGCAGTTTACTGTAGCTTTTCCTCTTGTATGACTGTTTAAAATGTTAAAATGTTACTGAACATATTTATGTTCAACATTGGACAATGCCTTTTTACATGCAAAAAAGTTCAACAAAGACTTTTACTTTATTTTAGTTTTATTTTACAGCAATTAACTCCAACTTCTTCCACTTGTATGACATGCTAAAATGTTACTGAAAACATTTATGTTCAACATTGGACAATGCCTTTTTACATGCAAAAAATTTCAACTATGACTTTTACTTTATTTTAGTTTTATTTTACAGCAGTTTACTGAAGCTTTTCTACTTGTCTGACTGTTTAAAATGTTACTGAAAACATTTATGTTCAACATTGGACAATAACCTTTTACATGCAAAAAGTTCAACAATGACTTACTTCATTTTAGTTTTATTTTACAGCAGTTGACTAAAGCTTTTCCACTTTTATGACAATTTAAAATGTTACTGAAAAAAATTGTGTTCAACATTGGACAATGCCTTTTTACATGCAAAAAAGTTCAACAATGACTTTTACTTTATTTTAGTTTTATTTTACAGCAGTTTACTGAAGCTTTTCTACTTGTATGACTGTTTGAAATGTTACTGAAAACATTTATGTTCAACATTGGACAATATCTTTTTGCATACCAAAAAGTTCAACAATGACTTTTACTTTATTTTAGTTTTATTTTACAGCAGTTTACTGAAGCTTTTCTACTTGTATGACAATTTAAAATGTTACTGAAAACATTTATGTTCAACATTGGACAATGCCTTTTTACATACAAAAAAGTTCAACAAAGACTTTTACTTTATTTTAGTTTTATTTTACAGCTATTAACTCCAACGTTTTCACTTGTATGACATGTTAAAATGTTACTGAAAAGTTTTATGTCCAACATTGGACAATAACTTTTTACATACAAAAAGTTCAACAATGACTTTTACTTTATTTTATTTTTATTTTACAGCAGTTTACTGTAGCTTTTCCTCTTGTATGACTGTTTAAAATGTTAAAATGTTACTGAACATATTTATGTTCAACATTGGACAATGCCTTTTTACATGCAAAAAAGTTCAACAAAGACTTTTACTTTATTTTAGTTTTATTTTACAGCAATTAACTCCAACTTCTTCCACTTGTATGACATGCTAAAATGTTACTGAAAACATTTATGTTCAACATTGGACAATGCCTTTTTACATGCAAAAAATTTCAACTTTGACTTTTACTTTATTTTAGTTTTATTTTACAGCCGTTTACTGAAGCTTTTCTACTTGTCTGACTGTTTAAAATGTTACTGAAAACATTTATGTTCAACATTGGACAACAACTTTTTACATGCAAAAAGTTCAACAATGACTTACTTCATTTTAGTTTTATTTTACAGCAGTTGACTTAAGCTTTTCCACTTTTATGACAATTTAAAATTTTACTGAAAAAAAAATTGTGTTCAACATAGGACACTGCCTTTTTACATGCAAAAAAGTTCAACAATGACTTTTACTTTATTTTAGTTTTATTTTTCAGCAGTTTACTGAAGCTTTTCCACTTGTATGACTGTTTAAAATGTTACTGAAAACATTTATGTTCAACATTGGACAATGCTTTTTTACATACAAAAAAGTTCAACAAAGACTTACTTTATTTTAGTTTTATTTTACAGCTATTAACTCCAACTTTTTCACTTGTATGAATGTTTAAAATGTTACTGAAAACATTTATCTTCAACATTGGACAATAGCTTTTTACATGCAAAAAAGTTCAACAATGACTTTTACTTTATTTTAGTTTATTTTACAACAGTTTACTGAAGCTTTTCCACTTGTATGACAGTCATGGACGTTAAAAGGTGACTTAAAATATATATAAACTATACATTTAATGCACTGTTACGTGATTATCTAATAGGGGACAACAAAGACTTTTACTTTATTTTAGTTTTATTTTACAGCAATTTTCACTTGTATGTCTGTTTAAAATATTACTGAAAACATTTATGTTCAACATAGGACAATGCCTTTTTACATGCAAAAAATTTCAACAATGACTTACTTTATTTTAGTTTATTTTACAACAGTTTACTGAAGCTTTTCCACTTGTATGACAGTCATGGACGTTAAAAGGTGACATCAAATATATATAAACTATACATTTAGTGCACTGTTATGTGATTATCTAATAGGGGGAATCAACATGGAGGTCAAACAGGGTTGCACTGTATTTTTCAGTCACAGACATAAATGTTTTGTAATTTAATTATCTTTGTCGATGACATACCGTTATGCTCCTCGGTTGTCTGTGTAGTTTTGAAACAAACCGACATGTCGAGGGGGGAAAATGTTGTGTTTTTCTTGGTGTGTGTGACGGGGGGACCCACCCTCTGGGAATCCCCCCTGACTCCAACACGTTGCACTGATGCTGGTGTTTGTGTGCCTTGTTGTCCATGTTGATGTCTCAAGTGTCGTCATCCGGACTTCTAACCCGTCTACCTGCCTCTCCAGTCCTCCCCTAATACAATAATCATTCACATTTGCACTGTTAGAAACATGAGCGCCAAGGCCAAAGTCGCCGCATCATCATCCTCCGTCCTGTGTTTGGACAGCAGCTAAGGTCAACGGTCACTACTTAAAGTGGCAAACATCAACACAAATGGCAAAACTATTTGAGTAAAAGTAGCAGCCTTGGAGGAGGTGATTGTCATTTTAGGATTTGTAATGATAAGCGTACGCCGTGCCAAAATAAACAATCTGACCTTTCGACCTCAAATGTCAAACATCCAGAGTTGTTTGCCGTTAAAATTTATAGCGTTCTTGCGTCATCACTTGGCAGAAAGGTCAGAAATCTTGCAGCTGCGCCTGTTTTTGTCACGGCTCACCACTTGGCTCTGATGCAAGTTGACACTAACAGCAAGAACACATCAAACACAATGTGTTCAAAAAAGTCCAATTAGATATTCATTTAAATTAAAAATACAATTAAATCAATTTTAGACAATTATTTTTATATCCGCACCTTTAACAAATACAAATTATAGCATCAAAATTAAATGTAATTATATTAAATTAAATGTCACAATTAAATCTATTTTAAACAATTATTTTTATATCCGCACCTTTAACAAATATAAATTATAGCATCAAAATTAAATTAAATGATATTAAATTAAATGAAATGTCACAATTAATTATATTTTAAACAATTATTTTTATATCCGCACCTTTAACAAATATAAATTATAGCATCAAAATTAAATTAAATTATATTACATTAAATGAAATGTCACAATTAATTATATTTTAAACAATTATTTTTACATCCGCACCTTTAACAAATATAAATTATAGCATCAAAATTAAATTAAATTAAATGTAAAAATTTAATATATTTTAAACAATTATTTTTTATATCTGCACCTTTAACAAATAAAAATTATAGCATCAAAATTAAATTAAATTATATTAAATTAAAGGTCAAAATTAAATTATTTTAAACAATGATTTTTATATCCGCACCTTTAACAAATACAAATTATAGCATCAAAATTAAATTAAATTATATTAAATTAAATTAAATGTCACAATTAAATATATTTAAAACAATTATTTTTATATCCGGACCTTTAACAAATACAAATTATAGCATCTAAATTAAATTAAATGTCACAATTAAATCTGTTTTAAACAATCATTTTTGTATCTGCACCTTTAACAAATACAAATTATAGCACCAAAATTAAATTAAATTATACTAAATTAAATTTAATGTCAAAGTTAAATCTATTTTAAACAATTATTTTTTATATCCGCACGTTTAACAAATACAAATTATAGCATCAAAATTTAATTAAATTAAATTAAATGTCACAATTAAATCTATTTTAAACAATTATTTTTATATCCGCACCTTTAACAAATACAAATTATAGCATCAAAATTAAATTCAATTAAATGTCACAATTAAATCTGTTTTAAACAATTATTTTTTTATATCTGCACCTTTAACAAATACAAATTATAGCATCAAAATTAAATTAAATTAACTTAAATTAAATGTCACAATTAAATCTATTTTAAACAATTATTTTTATATCCGCACCTTTAACAAATACAAATTATAGCACCAAAATCGTATTCAATTTAATGTAATTTTGGTGCTATAATTTTGGTGCTATAATTTGTATTTGTTAAAGGTGCGGATATAAAAACAATTGTCTAAAATTGATATAGTTGTATTTGTAATTTAAATGAATATCTAATTTTAATTAGATATTCGGGAAGAGCTGGACGAAGTGGCTGGGGAGAGGAAAGTCTGGACTTCCCTGCTTAGGCTGCTGCCCCCGCGACCCGACCTCAGATAAGTGGAAGAAGATGGATGGATGGGGGAAAAAAAAAAAATAAAAAAAAAAAAAATATATATATATATATATATATATATATATATATATATATATATATATATATATATATATATATATATATATATATATATATATATATATATATATATATACACACATTTATTTATGTGTGTGTATATATATAAATATATATATGTATATATTAGGGCTGTGAATCTTTGGATGTCCCACGATTCGATTCAATATCGATTCTTGGTGTCACGATTCGATTCAAAATCGATTTTTTTTTTTTCAATTCAACACGATTCTCGATTCAAAAACGATTTTTTTCCCGATTCAAAAAGATTCTCTATTCATTCAATACATAGGATTTCAGCAGGATCTACCCCAGTCTGCTGACATGCAAGCAGAGTAGTAGATTTTTGTAAAAAGCTTTTATAATTGTGAAAGACAATGTTTTATCAACTGATTGCAATAATGTAAATTTGTTTTAACTATCAAATGAACCAAAAACATGACTTATTTTATCTTTGTGAAAATATTGGACACAGTGTGTTGTCAAGCTTATGAGATGCAATGCAAGTGTAAGCCACTGTGACACTATTGTTTTTTTATTTTTATTTTTATAAATGTCTAATGATAATGTCAATGAGGGATTTTTAATCACCGCTATGTTGAAATTGTAACTAATATTGATACTGTTGTTGATAATATTCATTTTTGTTTCACTACTTTTGGTTTGTTCTGTGTCGTGTTTGTGTCTCCTCTCAATTGCTCTATTGCAGTTCTGAGTGTTGCTGGGTCGGCTTTGCTTTTGGAATTGGATTGCATTGTTATGGTATTGATGTGTATTGTTTTGTTGGATTGATTTATTAAATTTTTTTTTATACAAAAATAAAAAAACACAAGAAAAAAAGAATCGATTTTTTAAAAATGAGAATCGATTCTGAATCGCACAACGTGAGAATTGCGATTCGAATTCGAATCAATTTTTTCCCACACCCCTAGTAGTTGTGTATATATATGTATATACAGGTAAAAGCCAGTAAATTAAAATATTTTGAAAAACTTGATTTATTTCAGTAATTGCATTCAAAAGGTGTAACTTGTACATTATATTTATTCATTGCACACAGACTGATGCATTCAAATGTTTATTTCATTTAATTTTGATGATTTGAAGTGGCAACAAATGAAAATCCAAAATTCCGTGTGTCACAAAATTAGAATATTACTTAAGGCTAATACAAAAAAGGGATTTTTAGAAATGTTGGCCAACTGAAAAGTATGAAAATGAAAAATATGAGCATGTACAATACTCAATACTTGGTTGGAGCTCCTTTTGCCTCAATTACTGCGTTAATGCGGCGTGGCATGGAGTTGATGAGTTTCTGGCACTGCTCAGGTGTTATGAGAGCCCAGGTTGCTCTGATAGTGGCCTTCAACTCTTCTGCGTTTTTGGGTCTGGCATTCTGCATCTTCCTTTTCACAATACCCCACAGATTTTCTATGGGGCTAAGGTCAGGGGAGTTGGCGGGCCAATTCAGAACAGAAATACCATGGTCCGTAAACCAGGCACGGCTAGATTTTGCGCTGTGTGCAGGCGCCAAGTCCTGTTGGAACTTGAAATCTCCATCTCCATAGAGCAGGTCAGCAGCAGGAAGCATGAAGTGCTCTAAAACTTGCTGGTAGACGGCTGCGTTGACCCTGGATCTCAGGAAACAGAGTGGACCGACACCAGCAGATGACATGGCACCCCAAACCATCACCCAACCATGCAAATTTTGCATTTCCTTTGGAAATCGAGGTCCCAGAGTCTGGAGGAAGACAGGAGAGGCACAGGATCCACGTTGCCTGAAGTCTAGTGTAAAGTTTCCACCATCAGTGATGGTTTGGGGTGCCATGTCATCTGCTGGTGTCGGTCCACTCTGTTTCCTGAGATCCAGGGTCAACGCAGCCGTCTACCAGCAAGTTTTAGAGCACTTCATGCTTCCTGCTGCTGACCTGCTCTATGGAGATGGAGATTTCAAGTTCCAACAGGACTTGGCGCCTGCACACAGCGCAAAATCTAGTCGTGCCTGGTTTACGGACCATGGTATTTCTGTTCTGAATTGGCCCGCCAACTCCCCTGACCTTAGCCCCATAGAAAATCTGTGGGGTATTGTGAAAAGGAAGATGCAGAATGCCAGACCCAAAAACGCAGAAGAGTTGAAGGCCACTATCAGAGCAACCTGGGCTCTCATAACACCTGAGCAGTGCCAGAAACTCATCGACTCCATGCCACGCCGCATTAACGCAGTAATTGAGGCAAAAGGAGCTCCAACCAAGTATTGAGTATTGTACATGCTCATATTTTTCATTTTCATACTTTTCAGTTGGCCAACATTTCTAAAAATCCCTTTTTTGTATTAGCCTTAAGTAATATTCTAATTTTGTGACACACGGAATTTTGGATTTTCATTTGTTGCCACTTCAAATCATCAAAATTAAATG
>NC_084560.2:39535420-39705420 GCF_033978685.3 Nerophis lumbriciformis
AAGTTAAAGGTGTTTAATGATAATGCAAGCATGTTTAACACATATAGTTAATATTGTTAATACATTAAAGGTGTTTAATGATACTACAAGTATGTTTAATACATATAGTTAATATTGTTAACAAGTTAAAGGTGTTTAAAGATAATGCAAGCATGTTTAACACATATAGTTAATATTGTTAACAAGTTAAAGGTGGTTAAAAATAATACAAGCATGTTTAACACAAATAGTTAATATTGTTAACAACTTAAAGGTGGTTAAAGATAACACAAGCATGTTTAACACATATAGTTAATATTGTTAACAAGTTAAAGGTGGTTAAAGATAATACAAGCATGTTTAACACATATAGTTAATATTGTTAACAACTTAAAGGTGGTTAAAGATAACACAAGCATGTTTAACACATATAGTTAATATTGTTAACAACTTAAAGGTGGTTAAAGATAATACAAGCATGTTTAACACATATAGATTCCTTTCTTTCATGAAGACAAGAATATAAGTTGGTGTATTAGCTGATTGTGATGACTTGCATTGATTGGAATCAGACAGTGGTGCTGATAACGTCCGCATTTTCGAATGGAGGAGAAAAAAAGTCCTCCTTTCTGTCCAATACCACATGAAAGTGGTTGGTTTTTGGCATCTTATTTGTCCAGCTTCCGTACTCCTTTGTATACACTTTACAAGAAATACATTGTCGGCAAACTCCGTAGCTTGCTAGCTTGTGCACGCCAGCTTTCTGAGACTCTTATTTTGGTAGCACAGGCAGGATGAAGCAGTTTTTATTGTGAAACTGTGCAGTCGGTCTTTGGAGTTTTGACGACAGGTACGGCGCCAGAGTCTGTTGAAATAAAGTGTTTCTCGCCTTCCAGTCGGTAATTTTAATGAGCTGGCAGCAGCCAGCGTCATCTCAGAAGACCCTCGGGTGCCGTGAATGTCAATCAAGTGACGAAAGTGACGTCATAGTGAAGATTTATGATCGCTCATTTTTAGGACTATTTTTTTAATGCCTGGCTGGTGATCGACTGACACACCCTCCGAGATCGACCGGTAGATCGCGATCGACGTAATGAGCACCCCTGTTTTAGATGTTTTATTCATAATTTTCAAAAATCGATAATTTTTTTGTAATGTCCTTTTGATTTATTCATTTTTTTTAAGAATCAATTTTTAAAAG
This sequence comes from Nerophis lumbriciformis, assembly GCF_033978685.3. Classification (NCBI taxonomy): domain Eukaryota; kingdom Metazoa; phylum Chordata; class Actinopteri; order Syngnathiformes; family Syngnathidae; genus Nerophis; species Nerophis lumbriciformis. The sequence continues at coordinate 39,536,601 of NC_084560.2, forward strand.
ACGTTTTTAGGTTACTGCCATGCTTACTCGTACAAGTCATACGTCAGCAACCAAAAGGAGGTTTTGTAACCTGTGACCTGTTTTGAAAGGGTTTTATTATAATTACTAAACCAAATAATATATTGCCAGAATTTTCTTGAATTGAGAACTGATTCTCAATCAAATCATTGCCCCAGGAATAGAAATCAGATCAAATCTCTTATTTTTATCCTTAAGAATGTGACTTAAAGCATTGTTTGAATGATTTATTATGGCCACAGTTTGACCCTGGAACAGACTGTATCACAAAGTCCTCCCCACACTGATTTGTGAGAGAACACGGCCCCACAAGGGGACACAATTGAAAGTTAATTATGATGCTAATGCTGCAAGACAAGCAGATTTATATGTTTTTATTCGTTGCTTGCCGATGTGTTTTGGCTTTGGCCAAACCTTTCTGAGAAGAGAACGCGTTAAAACAATTTTGCATTCCGCTATCACAATATTGCTTATTGTGGCTTTGCACTTTGCATCTAACACCAGCACTTAGCATGAGACCATTGAAAATCATTGAAAGACACACACAAAAATATGTTTTCTTTATTTAATCAAACATACTTTTATCACATGGTAATGTGTAATGTTGGAAAAGGTTTGATCAAGTGAAAAGAGTCAAGTAGAAAACAATAGTAGGTTTGAAAAACACTGACCTATTTGTTATGGACTTACGCTGTCTTTAAATTGAAGTAGAGTGCTAATTGTTGTTTTGGTCACACAGATTCATTAAATGAAGATCCTGACGCAATTAGTTGAATAATGCGGACACGTTAGTTACTGGATAATTTCTGGTATTTTTTGCCCTGGAGACTTTGTATACATAAGTAATATTCAATTTTCAAAAATCTTAAAAAATATATATATTTTTTGATATACATTTTTGAAAATGCATTTTATTCATCATTTTCAAAAATCTTGTGATTTTATTTTAAGAAACAATTGTTAAAAAAATAAGTTTTTAGACGTTTTAATCAAAATGTTCCTAAATCAATCATTTATTTTGTAATCTTATTTTATTAATACTTTTTTTAAGAATCAATTAAAAAAAACACGTTTTTAGACGTTTTATTCATAATTTTCAAAAATAGATAATATTTTTGTAATTTTATTTTATTTATTAGAATCTAAATTTAAAACTAAGTTTTTAGGCCAGAGACGTTTTTTTCATCGTTTTCAAAAATCTAAATCTGCCGACTGATAGATTCTTGTTATGTTCCCGTTTTAGATGAAAAATGACTCATAATCTTCGCCAAGAAAAGGGGGTTGTGGAATCGAGCGTCTTTTCGTGTCATTCTCGCCATTCCTGGGTCTAAATTGGCTGTCAAAGTGTACCAACTTGTCGGAATACGTCCTCATCCTTCTACTATCCAGGTGAGAGGCAGGATTTATGATCTACAATAAAGTTTCACGAGCATAGCGAGGAAGCAGCAGACCACTCGATGATACAAACATAGGGACGAACAGTAGTCTTTGGTATGACTCAGCCGGGGTTTGAACTTACAACCTATCAATCTCAGGGCAGACACTCTAACCACTAGGCCACTGAGTAAGTTTTGATACTTTTATACTTTTTCTAGGTAAAGGAGACCACAACAAAATGGCCCAAAGATGTGAAAGTGGCAAGAAATTGGACGTTTGTTCCGCACACTTTACCGACGAAACCTATGCTACGACAGAGATGGCAAGAATGTGTGGATATCCTGCGACACTCAAAGCAGATGCATTTCCAACGATAAAGTCAAAGAAATCTGCCGTCAGACCCCCATTGAATCTGCCGGTGTGTGTGAGCAATTCAGGGACAAAGGACCTTGGTAGCACAGCAAGCAATGGCGGAAGTTTGTTCCCGCAGACGAGCGAGCTAAACCCCCTATCGACCCTAGCTTCCCTGGCCTGCTGACATCAACTCCAAAACTGGACAGATCAGCTTTCAGGAAAAGAGCGCGGATGAGGGTATGTCTACAGAATATATTAATTGATGAAAATTGGGCTGTCTGCACTCTCAAAGTGCATGTTGTTGCCAAATGTATTTCATATGATGAACAAAACAGAAATACATGCTACAAAGTAAACACGTGCTATGGAGCAAGTAAAAATTTCCACCTACAAGATCATTTAATTGGTGTTTCTGCACATCCGCCAAACATCCTTTTACCAGAACCCAGCCGACCTTGGGCCGCGCTCAATCCTGAACCACATTCATGAGCTGGACGCTTCACCTGAGAAGGAAGAGCCTTATTTACCCCGAGTTAATCCTGCTACCAATGACTGGAAACAAACACGCAATGTCGAGCTGTTTCCTCGCAGTCACCCCGCCGCTGGGCTGCTGGAAATGCGTCTGTCTGAGAGACTATATCGCACACACAAAAACACACACACGGAGACGTTGACAAGCGCTAACACACACCCAGACAGACGGACAGCTGTGGTGAATTATGTCGTAACGGTGATGAACTCGGCGACATTCAAAGGCAGACAAGGACGTGGGAAAACTTACAATATTACAAGCAATATTCATACACATTCTTACGTAATGGCCTTGATTTAAAAAAATGTGGAATAGGTGTTTGCAATAAGCCAATTACTTGGTGTAGATCATACTTGCCAACCCTCCCGGATTTTCCGGGAGACTCCCGAAATTCAGCGCCTCTCCCGAAAACCTCCCGGGACAAATTTTCTCCCCAAAATCTCCCGAAATTCAGGCGGACCTGAGTGACGTCTCGACAGCCTGTTTTCACGTCCGCTTTCCCACAATATAAACGGCGTGCCTGCCCGATCACGTTATAACTGTAGAATGATCGAGGGCGAGTTCTTGGTTTCTTATGTGGGTTTATTGTTAGGCAGTTTCATTAACGTCCTCCCACCGCGGCAACAACACACAACAACAGCAGTCACGTTTTCGTCTACCGTAAAGCAGTTCGTCTGCCGTAAACAGGGCCGGCCCGTGGCATAGGCCGTATAGGCAAATGCTAAGGGCGCCGTCCATCAGGGGGCGCCACGCCAGTGCCACAAATGTTGGAGAAAAAAAAAGAAAAGAAAAAAGTTGGTACTATTATTTCTAAATACAAAAAATAATCCCACGTTAATTAAAATGCAAAGTAAAGCCTATTTAATAGAAATATTATTTGTTACAACATTACGCCCCCTCCCCCCCCCCTCTCGGTGCGCCCCCTCCCTTCCCGTATCATGACTCTTTTTGGACGTCACCACATCAAAAAATCAACACAAGATGTCAAAACGGCCAAAACTGTCAGGTGCCCAGGGAAGAAAAAAGAGAAAAGAAGAGGAGGAGAAACGAGAAAAGACAGAGTTAGCAGGTAGGTAACGTTAGCCTACATGAAATTATTTGTCTGTTACAGAATGTGATAGTAACCCGGCTTTTTAGCATTAAGCTAATGTCACATGATTCGGCAATTGCTAATCAATAAATAGCTAGTTCTGTTTTAACGTCGGGTTAATATTGTGGAGGGGGCTAAATTGTTATGGAAAATAATAATGTAACGTTAGGTAATTACAGTACTCCCACCTTACATTTTTCAGGGACATTTGTATTAGATCTTTTAAGCAGCTGTTTTTTGTTTACATTGTTATTGCCTTCTGGTTAGCTATGTTTGCCCTGCAGGTAATAGTCACTTTTCCACCCCTTTATATATTAGGTATAGTTGTAAGTAAAAAAAAAAAGGTCAAAGACAAAGCTATTCGGTTTCTTGTGAGTATATACACTTCACTGCCGATGTGGGGGGGCGCCACCTAAAATCTTGCCTAGGGCGCCAGATTGGTTAGGGCCGGGCCTGGCCGTAAACAGCAATGTTGTGACACTCTTAAACAGGACAATACTGCCATTTACTGTACATGCATTTGTGACAATAACATCTAGGGCTTTTAGAGAGTGCAGTGCACAACTGTGCACACAACAAGGAGATGAAGCAGAATGCATCATCAAGGATGGACAATTCAACCCTTAACTCAACAATGAGTAGATGAGTGTTATGTGTGTGTATACGTGTAAATAAATGAACACTGAAATTCAAGTATTTCTCTTATATATATATATATATATATATATATATATATATATATATATATATATATAATATATATGTATATATATATATATATATATATATATATATATATAGCTAGAATTCACTGAAATTCAAGTATTTCTTATATATATATATATATATATATATATATATATATATATATATATATATATATATATATATATATATATATATATGAAATACTTGACTTGGTGAATTCTAGCTGTAAATATACTCCTCCCCTCTAAACCACGCCCCTAACCACGCCCCCAAATAAGTTCTCTTTAGCATATTTTTCCAGAAAAGTCAGTTCTTATCACAATTAAAAACTTAGTTAGATCCTCACACTGCAAAAAAGTCAGTGTTCAAAAATAAGAAAAAAAAAATACAAAAATTAGGAGTATTTTATTTGAACTAAGCAAAATTATCTGCCAGTAGAACAAGAAAATTTGGCTTGTCAAGACTTTCCAAAACAAGTAAAATTAGCTAACCTCAATGAACCCAAAAATACCTTAAAATAAGTATATTCTCACTAATAACAAGTGCACTTTTCTTGGTAGAAAAAAAAGACCTTTTTGCTCAATATGTTGAAAAATATTCTTAAATTAAGTAAATGCTAGTGCCATTATCTTGACATAATGATATGCATACATCATGATCTTTTTTTTCATGCTTGAAATAAGAAATTATTACTTTAAAAAAGCAGTTTTATACTTGTGAGTGTTGATGACACAGCTTTGCAACAGTTGATATTCTAGTTTCAAGCATGTTTTACTCAATATAGGTCATCAAATCTCAGCAACAAGCTGTAATATCTTACTGAGATCATTTAGGACCAAAACACTTAAAACAAGTAAAACACTCTAACATAAAATCTGCTTAGTGAGAAGAATGATCTTATCAGACAGAAAATAAGCAAATATCACCCTCATTTGAGATATTTCATCTTACTTCGATTTCAGTTTTTGCAGTGTGATGCAAGGCGCTCGGTAACACCACGCCACCTTGTCCGCTCTCACCCTTTAGAGCACAGCTGCAACTTCCTGGCACTCAACCTGCAGAAAATAGTTCTTCTCAGGTTTCTCTATGTTTACATTTTCACACTATTTTCTTACACTTTATTACGCATTTCTTACATATTCCTTATTTTTGCACCTTCATTTTAAGAGGTCATTGTTAAGTGTTCAATGTGATTTTACAATTTTGTGTACATTGAGTGTTTTCAATGCTTGTGTTGACATTTTCTTTGATAGCTGAGGGGATTATTATCAAAGGAATGTGACATTTTAAATAAAAATGTTTTTTAGGTTCGATTTTTAGATAGGTCATTAAAAAAAACCAATTTTTATCAATATCGACTGATATAAAACACTTATATCATAATACAGTTTTCAGCCAATTCGCCAATCCTATTCATTCTTGTTTTTCAAAAGGGGTTGTAGTGACAAGTCGAACACGGTATTTAAGTGGTCTACACTGCAAAAACTGAAATCTAAGTAAGATTAAATATCTCAAATAAGGGTGATATTTGCTTATTTTCTGTCTGATAAGATAATTCTTCTCACTAAGCAGATTTTATGTTAGAGTGTTTTACTTGTTTTAAGGGTTTTGGTCCTAAATGATCTCAGTAAGATATTACAGCTTGTTGCTGAGTTTTGATGACCTATATTGAGTAAAACATGCTTGGAACTAGAATATCAACTGTTGCAAAGCTGTGTCATCAACACTCACAAGTATAAAACTACTTTTTTAAAGTAATAATTTCTTACTTCAAGCATGAAAACAAAGATCATGATGTATGCATATAATTATGTCAAGATAATGGCACTAGCATTTACTTAATTTAAGAATATTTTTCAACATATTGAGCAAAAAGGTCTCTTTTTTTTCTACCAAGAAAAAGTGCACTTGTTATTAGTGAGAATATATTTATTTTAAGGTACTTTGGGTTCATTGAGGTTAGCTCATTTTACTTGTTTTGGAAAGTCTTGACAAGCCGAATTTTCTTGTTCTCTTGGCAGATAATTTTGCTTAGTTCAAATAAAATACCCCTCATTTTTGTATTTTTAGGGCCCGCATTGCATAAGGACTCCCACAGGGAGTCCTTATGCAATGGGACATAAGGACCTATTGAATTTGTAAGGTTTTATTATTATTCTTTATTCTTTCTTTATTCTACCGCCGCCTCTTTGAGCACTAATTTGACCCACTTAACATGCTTCAAAACTCACCATATTTGACCCACACATCAGGACCTGCGAAAATTGCCTTTGAATAAAAAAACCGAACCCCAAAACTCAAAATTGCGCTCTAGCGCCCCCTAGGAAGAAGAAAAAACTAGACTGCCTGTAACTCCCACTACGAAGGTCGGAGAGACATGAAACAAAAACTTCTATGTAGGTCTGACTTCATAATTGTACATCCTTGGGCAAAAATTAACAGGAAGTTGGCAATTCCCCCTTCAAGACAAAAAAGTACTAAAAACAGTCACTTTTGCCTTTTTGAGCTGTAATTTGACCCCCTTAACACGCTTCAAAACTCAACAAACTGAACGCACACATCAGGACTGGCAAAAATTGTGATCTAATAAAAATACCTAACCCCAAATTTAAAAATTGCGCTCTACAGCAATTTTTGAATAAAACGGAGAAAAAACTGCTCCTCGGAAGAAAAAAATTACAAAACTGCCTGTAACTCCCACTGGGAAGGTCAGAGAGACATGAAACAAAAACCTCTATGTAGGTCTCACTTAGACCTACATTTCATAAATTGACAATCCCCAGCAAAAATCTACAGGAAGTTTGCTATTCCCCCTTCGACACAACATTTTTGTAAAAAACGGTCACCTTTCTTCAAACATTATCTCCTCTGAGCGCGTTTGTTGTTTCGGCTTCAAACTAACACAGGAGAGAGATTGAACTCTCTTGATTAAAAGTTATCGAAATAGTTTTTATACCAACTCCGGTTTTGATTTTATGACCCTTCAAAGAGCCGCTGCGCTGATGCTGCTGTTTTTTCAAGAAGGCTGCTTAAAAGCAGGAAGCACCAGCGTGCCCACACAATGCAGACAAGGTAGGTACACTAAACAAAAGTATTGGGACAATTCGGACTATAAGTAGACAAAAGTATTGGGACACTTACGACGAATACTGAACAAAAGTATTGGGACACTTAGGACTAGCACCTGCCAAATACGCGGGCCCGACCAATGCTGCTTGCAGCTTTAATTTTTTCTTGTTTTTGAACACTGACTTTTTGCAGCGTAAAAGGCAGCAAGGTCACGACTAGTCCAATGCTGTACTTCACGAGGCCTTTCAGGTTCTTCGCTCAATTCTTGCCTTCGCAGCCGCTTTTCCCTCGGGGTACGCGACGGCAGCGTGGCGTTGTTTGCTCAGACATTTTGCGTCAACCTATTTTCGGTCGGGCCATGCTAAGTTTGCTGCGCGCTTGCAGGCACATAACCAAATAGACACAAATAACTGCACGGGGAGGCCAAACAAAAACATTAAAGTGTATTTTGGTACGCATTCTTTGTGTGCTCTTTATAGCTGACGGGCAAAGTGCATTGCAGGTTGGGGATCGTGATCCAGTAAGTGTTGCACTCACAAGTAGGCAGGAACTTTACAGTAAACACAATTATGCAAAGATTGAGTGACCACACGAAAGGGGAGGTCGGCTCTCACGCAATAACACTCGCTTACTCACTCGCACACTTGTGAAGGCCCCGATCCGCACCTACACCTAATTAAACAGGACGTCCTCTGCAGCGTGTGAGATGTGAAACGATCGCTCTACACACACACACACACACACACACACACACACACACACACACACACACACACACACACACACACACACACACACACAAACAAGGCGTTGAACCACAACACATGATGGCCCAAACACACAGCAGGGGGTCAGCGCGGTCCTCCTCCTGCACACACACCCGGTCCAAGAAAATGTGCACGCAAAGGTGATTCGTGCATGCATACAACTGCTGACCCGGCACACACACACACACACACACACATACACACACACACACACACACATGCTCTGTCCAGGTTTGGTCAATAGTGCAATGTACACAATAACACATCATTCTTTCCACTGAGGGAGTTGGCCCGGCTCTCCCTTTGGTTTCACAGTTACTGCATGCCCTCCAGCCAGTACAAAAGACACTCACACAATCCCATGCTCGGAATTAACCTGGAATGCAGCAGGCAAACTCCAAGTATGAACACCCTGAAGGTTGTGCAAAACCCGTATCGAATTTTCGGCCGCGAGAAGGTCACGCACGCGAGACAGCGAAGCTTGCAGGACTTCAGTTCAGCGAGCATGTGACCAGTTGACTCCACAAGTGTTTACTTTGTCAGCAGCGCACTCGTCTCTGTCCTGGTTGCTCAGCACAACATAGCTAGTGCAGCAGGAAAATAATCCCAGAACGGTATCGTGATACATTGGTGTGGTGGGGGGCGTGGCCTGCGGACCTGCAGCAAAGCGGGGTGTGCCAGGACCGGTTTCGAGATTAGCCACAGGTGCGTAGATGGCACACCTGGGCTGGCTTATCTAATCACCGGTCGCTCTGTTAAAGGGGAACATTATCACAATTTCAGAAGGGTTAAAACCATTAAAAATCAGTTCCCAGTGGCTTATTTTATTTTTCGAAGTTTTTTTCAAAATGTTACCCATCACGCAATATCCCTAAAAAAAGCTTCAAAGTGCCTGATTTTAACCATCGTTATATACACCCGTCCATTTTCCTGTGACGTCACACAGTGATGCCAACACAAACAAACATGGCGCATAGAACAGCAAGCTATAGCGACATTAGCTCGGATTCAGACTCGGATTTCAGCGGCTTAAGCGATTCAACAGATTACGCATGTATTGAAACGGATGGTTGTAGTGTGGAGGCAGGTAGCGAAAACGAAATTGAAAAAGAAACTGAAGCTATTGCGCCATATCGGTTTGAACCGTATGCAAGCGAAAACGACGAAAACGACACGACAGCCAGCGACACGGGAGAAAGCGAGGACGAATTTGGCGATCGCCTTCTAACCAACGATTGGTATGTGTTTGTTTGGCATTAAAGGAAACTAACAACTATGAACTAGGTTTACAGCATATGAAATACATTTGGCAACAACATGCACTTTGAGAGTGCAGACAGCCCAATTTTCATCAATTGATATATTCTGTAGACATACCCTCATCCGCGCTCTTTTCCTGAAAGCTGATCTGTCCAGTTTTGGAGTTGATGTCAGCAGGCCAGGGAAGCTAGGGTCGATATTCTTCTCTTGATCATCTTCGGTGGCATAAGGGACGGTGTGAGCCAAGACATCCAGGGGGTTTAGCTCGCTCGTCTGCGGGAACAAACTGCCGCCATTGCTTGCCGTGCTACCGAGGTCCTTTGTCCCTGAATAGCTCACACACTCCGGCAGATTCAATGGGGGTCTGGCGGCAGATTTCTTTGACTTTATCGTTGGAAATGCATCTGCTTTGAGTGTCGCAGGATATCCACACATTCTTGCCATCTCTGTCGTAGCATAGCTTTCGTCGGTAAAGTGTGCGGAACAAACGTCCAATTTCTTGCCACTTTCGCATCTTTGGGCCACTGGTGCAACTTGAATCCGTCTCTGTTCGTGTTGTTACACCCTCCGACAACACACCGACGAGGCATGATGTCTCCAAGGTACGGAAAACAGTCGAAAAACGGAAAATAACAGAGATGATTTGACTCGGTGTTTGAGAAAATGGCGGATTGCTTCCCGATGTGACGTCATGTTGTGACGTCATCGCTCCGAGAGCGAATATTAGAAAGGCGTTTAATTCGCCAAAATTCACCCATTTAGAGTTCGGAAATCGGTTAAAAATATATATGGTCTTTTTTCTGCAACATCAAGGTATATATTGACGCTTACCAGTGTTGGGTTTGTTACTGAAAAGCAGTAACTAGTTACAGTTACTAGTTACTTCATTTCAAAAGTAACTCAGTTACTAACTCAGTTACTTACACCAAAAAGTAATGCGTTACTGTGAAAAGTAACTATTTAGTTACTTCTTTTTTCTTCTTTTTTTTAAAGCTCCAATTAATGCCCTTTTAGCCTTCATTTCAGTACTGTTATTGCACTGGAGAATAATACAATCTGTTGATCAACTTGACATGCATTTGCATCACTGAACTCTGCTAAGCCATGTGGTCTACATACAACACACAAAGACAAAGATATGTTACAAAGGCCAATTTGTTTCTGGCCAGAACAAATTGACAAAACTATTTTAAATAGCTGCAACATAACATACATAAGTAACAAACAGCATAATAACAGCATAGATGTAAACCAAGAAAGGCACACACTACATACACAAAGTCTAACCAGGCATTTTCTTCCTCAAGTAATTCTTATACAAAATCATGTCTGAAACCCAGAACACTACACATTTCCCCAGTTTTAGTTTAGAGATAAGGAAAGATTGGCCTGGCCCACTAGGATCCCTCTTTATGTTTGTGAACTTTATAGTCTATACATTTAGAGTGATGTGATAATCAAACACTCTAGAAGTCTAGAATGAAAGAGTATATAAGAGAATTGACAGCAACGTTCCCTCTCAGGAGCGCGCATGTGCAATTGCCCACTGCTCAAGCGTCCTCTGCGCACGGCAAATCTATGCCATGCACAAAATCAAATTAAAAAATAAGCGCATAACAATTTTCGACACGACACGGACACGACAGAGAGAACTGTTTTTGTCATCATTGTTCAAATATTGTAACGTCTGTCGAGACGCTTTGAGGACATGAATTCCATCCATCACTTTACTGAGCAAAACTCTTTACTGTCGGCCATAAACACATCACCAAAACATTAGTAAAAAAAATGATATCTAGCAAAACTGGTCATTTTCTGCAGTACAAACCAGACCAAAAGCAACTTTGTTATATCAACAGCAGCCGCTCGCTCTCTCACGTGCGCCAACACTTGCACATATGGCACTTAGCCAGTGATGCGTTTACAGCCACACAAAAAGTCGGACAACTCCAACACCACACATAAAGTGTCATTCCAGGTCGTTACACTATGATTTACCAATCAAATGTGTGCTTATTCTAGTGTCATTTATTAGGAATCTTAATTTATAAATATTAATCATTAAATGCTGTTAGTATATTAAATAAATACTAATAAAAATATATTTTTTACAAACAGGAAGTTGCAGGAATGTACACATGATCCCCTGCTTACATCTCATTGTGCAACATGTGAATGTTTTAACGGGAACTAAATGCAATGTCTGAAAGGGGTACACATTATTTCCAAAGCAGGACCTCCACCAAGACAAACAATACAAGTACACAGTTCATGAAAAACAATATTTTTTGTTATTGTCATTATAAGTGGGCCTAAACACTTATATTAGAAATGGAAATGACTGCTGTCATTTGATTCTAATAATAAGAGAATGTTGTCTGTCTATCTGTGTTGGCCCTGTGATGAGGTGGGGACTTGTCCAGGGTGTACCCTGCCTTCCGCCCGAATGCAGCTGAGATAGGCTCCAGCGACCCCGAAAGGGACAAGCGGTAGGAAATGGATGGATGGATGGAGATGTAAGTTGTTATTTAGTGAGGTTTGGGACAGGTGTGCTGCTGGTGTAGCCACAGTGTGCACGTCTAAAGTTTCTCACATGGACTCCACTCAATGCTCAGGGACTTTTTGCGTTTGCTCACACATGAACAATTAGAGGGAACATTGATTGACAGAGTGTGTACCTTCAGCGGTGAATGGTGGTGGTGGAGGTGAAGTGGCATCAGAGTCTCTGTCTCTCTTTACTAGCTTCGTCGAAGCATGTTGCTATGTAGCTTGTTTCAGCAGATTTGAATTGCTGTTTTGGGCAGTAGATGGCATCTTTGATCCAAAGCACAATTTACATTTAACTAAAATGTTATTTTCTTTGTGCTCGACAAAAGAAAAGTAGTGAAAATATCTCCATGTTAGTAAACTCGACTTCTGGCTCCGCCATGATCAGACACGCCCCCCCCCTTCACTCCCCACACTCACACTCAGACACACCCACACAGAGCGCATGTCTCTCTCTCTTCTCCGGCTTGTGACACAAGAAGAATCAGCTCAGCGCTCCGATAAAACACACTTTATACTACATAAAAAGTAACGTAAAATAACGCAGTAACGCATCATGTAGTAACAGTAACTGAGTTACTGAATATAAAAAAATAACGCGTTAGATTACTAGTTACCGCCGAAACTAACGGTGTTACAGTACTTTGTAACGCGTTAGTCCCAACACTGACGCTTACATAGGTCTGGTGATAATGTTCCCCTTTAAAGAGCAGCAGCCGGGAAGGAGGGGGGTTGTTGATGGTGGAGAGAAAACCCGAGCACGAACGAGAGTGAGGGCGAGACGGACAGAAATGACTGAAAACAAACACAAAAAACATTTATTGCAAAATAAATCATTGTTCAGAAAGATGAACGAGGCGGTCATGTCCGCAATTGGTGGTCTGAAGAACCCGAAAGAGCAAGTCTTCCATAATTGGTTTTCGTCCACGGGATTCATCGTGGGACTCGGTTTTTGTCGGAATTTTACGCTCTGATTCTCACTAACCGCTGTGGTGTCGAAACTTTTTGACTTGTGGGCTGCATATATATATATAAATATATATATATATAAACAAATATTGTGGGCAGCCTGTATACTGTATATGTACATGTATATATATACACATACTGTATATAAAACACAAAACAAGTGAAGTCGGCACGTTGTGTAAATTATAAATAAAAAGAGAATACAATGATTTGTAAATCCTTTTCAACTTATATTCAATTGAATAGACTGCAAAGACAACATACTTAAAGTTCGAACTGGAAAACGTTGTTATTTTTTGCAAATATTAGCTCATTTGGAATTTGATGCCTGCAACATGTTTAAAAAAAGCTGGCACAAGTGGCAAAAAAAGACTGGGACAGTTGAGGAATGCTCATCAAACACTTATTTGGAACATCCCACAGGTGAACAGGCTAATTGGGAACAGGTGGGTGCCATGATTGGGTATAAAAGCAGCTTCCATGAAATGCTCAGTCATTCACAAACAAGGATGGGGCGAGGGTCACCACTTTGTCAACAAATGCGTTAGCAAATTGTCCAACAGTTTAAGAACAACATTTCTCAACCAGCTATTGCAAGGAATTTAGGGATTTCATCATCTACGGTCTGTAATATCATCAAAAGGTTCAGAGAATCTGAAGAATTCACTGCATGTAAGCGGCAAGGCCATGACCTGCGATCCCTCAGGTGGTACTGCATCAAAAAGCGACATCGGTGTGTAAAAGATATCACCACACGGGCTCAGGAACACTTCAGAAAACCACTATCAGTAACTACAGTTAAAACTCTACTATGCAAAGCCAAAGCCATTTATCAACAACACCCAGAAACACCGCTGGCTTCGCTGGGCCCGAGCTCATCTAAGATGGACTGATGCCAAGTGGAAAAATGTTTTGTGGTCTGACGAGTCCACATTTCAAATTGTTTTTGGAAACTGTGGACGTGTTGTCCTCCAGACCAAAGAGGAAAAGAACTATCCGGATTGTTCTAGGCGCAAAGTTGAAAAGCCAGCATGTGTGATGGTATGGGGGTGTATTAGCGCCCAAGACATGGGTAACTTACACATCTGTGAAGGCGCCATTAATGCTGAAAGGTTTTGGAGCAACATATGTTGCCATCCAAGCAACGTCTTTTTCATGGACGCCCCTGCTTATTTCAGCAAGACAATGCCAAGCCACGTGTTACAACAGCGTGGCTTCATAGTAAAAGAGTGCGGGTACTAGACTGGCCTGCCTGTAGTCCAGACCTGTCTCCCATTGAAAATGTGTGGTGCATTATGAAGCCTAAAATACCACAACGGAGACCCCCGGACTGTTGAACAACTTAAGCTGTACATCAAGCAAGAATGGGAAATAATTCCACCCGAAAAGCTTAAAAAATTGGTCTCCTGAGTTGTTAAAAGGAAAGGCCATGTAACACAGTGGTAAAAAATGCCCTTCTGCCAACTTGTTTGCAATGTGTTGCTGCCATTCAATTTTAAGTTAATGATTATTTGCAAAAAAAACTAACAAGTTTCTCAGTTCCAACATTAAATATCTTGTCTTTGCAGTCTATTCAATTGAATATAAGTTGAAAAGGATTTACAAATCATTGTATTCTGTTTTTATTTACCATTCACACAATGTGCCAACTTCACTGCTTTTGGGTTGTCATCATTTGGAGGATCCACTGTATTTTTCATGTAAACAAAGTTCTGTTGTCATTAGCGTGTGCGCTGAAACACAATAATGTTCAATCAATAAAGTATTTACATAAACAGCACATCCATAAAATGTTGTGTGCTTTAAAAATAGCCAAATTTCCCCGCAATGGCGTGTTGCTGCGACTCCTCGTTGCCAACCTGCTACATGTTGACGCGGACCAGACGCGGTCGAGTGTTTACCGAAAAGATCTCCGACATTTTTTTTTTGTGTGTGTGTGTTTTTTTTATTGTTTCGTCCGAAGGCGAGAGAGCGAGCGGCTGCATTCAATCAAACAAAAGGCAGGCAGCGAGGTTTCAAGAGGCACTTGAGCTGGAATGTGCTTGCAGACGTCAGCGCCCTCAGAGGTGACTTCACTAGAAACCCACAAAATGTCAGTAAGCCTCTGATTTATTGTTCTGACTCTTTTGTCCGACACCCGGCTGGACGACGTAGTCTTTGGCCACCGGAGCTTCCGTGTCAGGTTTAAAACGTACCCGTTTTCCTTCGTTTTACAGTAATTCATATTAAAAAGACACCGGACGCTAACTTCTTTTTGCACTTATATAACCGTTAAAATGGTAACATGTTACTCAAAACCTTGCCTGCACAGTTTAGAAATGTTTTAGGGTGGCCACATCTTAACCCTGGAACAGATTATTTATGCTGTTAGATTCAAAGGAAAAGTTTGCACTGTACTTAATTGTGTTTTAAATACACCCATTTATTTGTGCTGGACCCCGACAAATGAATTTATCCAATAATTAACATTACCATGTTAACTTTTTTTAGCCATTTAGAATGTGTTCTTGTCTTACATAAGGATTGTGAATGATAAACAGCACATCTCTTTTGCGTATTTCCAGTACGACTGATCTAATAACATGGTCAAGAAGTGTTCCCATTGTGATGTCAATCTGCGGAAATTTACGGAAGGTGTTCGGAGCGGAATATTCAAAATGGTGGACTGAATTTGTGGCATTTTGTGATGTTAAGGCATACTTGCCAACCCTCCCGGATTTTACGGGAGACTCCCGAAATTCAGCGCCTCTCCCGAAAACCTCCCGGGACAAATTTTCTCCCGAAAATCTCCCGAAATTCAGGCGGACCTGAGTGACGTGTCGACAGCCTGTTTTCATGTCCGCTTTCCCACAATATAAACAGCGTGCCTGCCCAATCACGTTATAACTGTCGAATGATGGAGGGCGAGTTCTTGGTTTCTTATGTGGGTTTATTGATAGGCAGTTTCATTAACGTCCTCCCAGCGCGGCAACAACACACAACAACAGCAGTCACGTTTTCGTCTACCGTAAAGCAGTTCGTATGCCGTAAACAGCAATGTTGTGACACCCTTAAACAGGACAATACTGCCATCTACTGTACATGCATATGTGACAATAACAACTAGGGCTTTTAGAGAGTGCAGTGCACAACTGCGCACACAACAAGGAGACCAAGCAGAATGCATCATCAGAGAGGGTGTTCAGCATGGTTAGAAAAATAGTGACAGAGAATAGAACAAGGATGGACGATTCAACCCTTAACTCAACAATGAGTAGATGAGTGTTATGTGTGTGTATACCGTATTTTTTGGACTATAAGTCGCAGTTTTTTTCATAGTTTGGCCGGGCTCCAGTGCGACTTATATATGTTTTTTTCTTCTTTATTATGCATTTTCGGCAGGTGCGACTTATACTCCGGTGCGACTTATACTCCGAAAAATACGGTATGTGTATATAAATGAACACTGAAATTCAAGTATTTCTCTTATTTTTATATATATATATATATATATATAAATATAAAATAAAATATATATATATATATATATATATATATTTATATATATATATATATATATATATATATATATATATATATATATATAGCTAGAATTCACTGAAAGTCAAGTATTTATTATATATATATATATATATATATATATATATATATATATATATATATATATATATATATATATATATATATATATATATATTGTAGCGTCCCGGAAGAGTTAGTGTTGCAAAGGATTCTGGGTATTTGTTCTGTTGTGTTTATGTTGTGTTGCGGTGCGGTGCGGATGTTCTCCAGAAATGTGTTTGTCGTTCTTGTTTGGTGTGGATTCACAGTGTGGTGCAATGTTTGTGACTGTGTTTATGTTGTTTTATAGGGCCACCCTCAATGTGACATGTGTGGCTGTTGACTAAGTATGCTTTGCTTTCACTTGTGTGTGTGTGTTTAAAATTGACGTGATCATTAAAAGTTGAAATGATCGCACATTGAATCAGCATTTCTTGACATCTTCAAGCAAAGACATTTGTCAAACCCGTCCAATGCTACAATATGAAATACTTGACTTGGTGAATTCTAGCTGTAAATATACTCCTCCCCTCTTAACCACGCCCCCAACCACGCCCCCGCCTCCCCACCTCCCGAAATCGGAGGTCTCAAGGTTGCCAACCTTGAGACCTCCGATTTCGGGAGGGGGGTGGCGTGGTTGGGAATTAGTCAAGTATTTCATATATATATATGTACAAGAAATACTTGACTTTCAGTGACTTCTATATATATATATATATATATATATATATATATATATATATATATATATATATATATATATATATATATATATATATATATATATATATATATATATATATAAATAAGAGAAATACTTGAATTTCAGTGTTCATTTATTTACACATATACACACACATAACACTCATCTACTCATTGTTGAGTTAAGGGTTGAATTGTCCATCCTTGTTCTATTCTCTGTCACTATTTTTCTAACCATGCTGAACACCCTCTCTGATGATGCATTCTGCTTCGTCTCCTTGTTGTGTGCGCAGTTGTGCACTGCACTCTCTAAAAGCCCTAGATGTTATTGTCACATATGCATGTACAGTAGATGGCAGTATTGTCCTGTTTAAGAGTGTCACAACATTGCTGTTTACGGCAGACGAACTGCTTTACGGTAGACGAAAATGTGACTGCTGTTGTTGTGTGTTGTTACCGCGCTGGGAGGACGTTAATGAAACTGCCTAACAATAAACCCACATAAGAAACCAAGAACCCGCCCTCGATCATTCTACAGTTATAACGTGATTGGGCAGGCACGCTGTTTATATTGTGGGAAAGCGGACGTGAAAACAGGCTGTCGACACGTCACTCAGGTCCGCTTGGAGCTGGAGGGGGCGTGGCCTCCAGCGCCGCCTGAATTTCGGGAGATTTTCGGGAGAAAATTTGTCCCGGGAGGTTTTCGGGAGAGGCGCTGAATTTCGGGAGTCTCCCGGAAAATCCGGGAGGGTTGGCAAGTATGAGTATGTGTTAAGGCGGTTTGTAAATACAATTGGATTTGGTTGCACGGATAGAGTGAAACACAATCAAGCACTCTACTGGTACTTCTAGTTGTCGGGCTGGAAAAAGATTATTTCTGTCATTTCCAATGGGAATAATGCAGTACACACTGAAAGTGAAACCTGTTTTTTTTTTTTTCAGGCAAAAGACAAAAATTTCTGGCGACTTATTCCCACGTCGTGATTGAGACACACAGGCTCGAGGCAAATGATATCGCTCACAACAATGTTATCCATTATTTAATCAGGAGTGTGTTTCTTAGCTGGATCTCAGGCTTAGCGTGGACAATGTGGCGTCATTTAGCCAGCGGGGGAATGTTTATTCGCACAGAACAATGTGCAGCTGACGGATTATCGGTGTCCTGCTGCTGCTGCGAGGCCAAGAGGCTTTTGTTTACTGACAGTCGCCTCGGAGCCAACAGGCACGAAAACCTCAGAACCCTTTAAATCACGAGAGCGTCGAAAACTCCCGTTTGTCAGCGCCGCCCGTGACACGTCGTGAACGTTCCCATCTGCTGAGAGCCACCGCGGTGGTATGTTGTCGGGGGTTAGCTGAGGAAGTGGAGGGCTGAAGATGGGCAAAAAGAGTACATTCATTTCCTGAAAAGCAACCGCCTTATGTGTGAAAATAATCCAGCGGGGGCGGCCTTTCCACTGCGATAAGGCGCAGCGATTCGAATGTGTCTCGGTGTAAACATCCTCATTCTAAAAGTAATGTTTTACTTACTTATCTTTGCTATCCCCCTACAAGTCGTGTATCTACAAACCCCGTTTCCATATGAGTTGGGAAATTGTGTTAGATGTAAATATAAACGGAATACAATGATTTGCAAATCATTTTCAACCTATATTCAGTTGAATATGCTACAAAGACAACATATTTGATGTTCAAACTGATAAACCTTTTTTTTTTTTTGCAAATAATCATTAACTTTAGAATTTGATGCCAGCAACACGTGACAAAGAAGTTGGGGAAAGGTGGCAATAAATACTGATAAAGTTGAGGAATGCTCATCAAACACTTATTTGGAACATCCCACAGGTGAACAGGCAAATTGGGAACAGGTGGGTGCCATGATTGGGTATAAAAGCAGATTCCATGAAATGCTCAGTCATTCACAAACAAGGATGGGGCGAGGGTCACCACTTTGTCAACAAATGCGTGAGCAAATTGTTGAACAGTTTAAGAAAACCCTTTCTCAACCAGCTATTGCAAGGAATTTAGGGATTTCACCATCTACGGTCCGTAATATCATCAAAGGGTTCAGAGAATCTGGAGAAATCACTGCACGTAAGCAGCTAAGCCCGTGACCTTCGATCCCTCAGGCTGTACTGCATCAACAAGCGACATCAGTGTGTAAAGGATATCACCACATGGGCTCAGGAACACTTCAGAAACCCACTGTCAGTAACTACAGTTGGTCGCTACATCTGTAAGTGCAAGTTAAAACTCTCCTATGCAAGGCGAAAACCGTTTATCAACAACACCCAGAAACGCTGTCGGCTTCGCTGGGCCTGAGCTCATCTAAGATGGACTGATACAAAGTGGAAAAGTCTTCTGTGGTCTGACGAGTACACATTTCAAATTGTTTTTGGAAACTGTGGACTTTGTGTCCTCTGGACCAAAGAGGAAAAGAACCATCCGGATTGTTCTAGGCGCAAAGTTGAAAAGCCAGCATCTGTGATGGTATGGGGGTGTATTAGTGCCCAAGGCATGGGTAACTTACACATCTGTGAAGGCGCCATTAATGCTGGAAGGTACATACAGGTTTTGGAGCAACATATGTTGCCATCCAAGCAACGTTACCATGGACGCCCCTGCTTATTTCAGCAAGACAATGCCAAGCCACGTGTTACATCAACGTGGCTTCATAGTAAAAGAGTGCGGGTACTAGACTGGCCTGTCTGTAGTCCAGACCTGTCTCCCATTGAAAATGTGTGGCGCATTATGAAGCCTAAAATACCACAACGGAGACCCCCGGACTGTTGAACAACTTAAGCTGTACATCAAGCAAGAATATGAAATAATTCCACCTGAGAAGCTTAAAAAATGTGTCTCCTCAGTTCCCAAACGTTTAACACAGTGGTGAACATGCCCTTTCCAAACTACTTTGGCACGTGTTGCAGCCATGAAATTCTAAGTTAATTATTATTTGCAAAAAAAATAAATAAAGTTTATGAGTTTGAACATCAAATATCTTGTCTTTGTAGTGCATTCAATTGAATATGGGTTGAAAAGGATTTGCAAATCATTGTATTCCGTTTATATTTACATCTAACACAATTTCCCAACTCATATGGAAACGGGGTTTGTACATGTTGTGTATCTACATGCTATGTTTCTACATGTGCGCAACAGAGGAGCTGTTAACTTATGAGAGTAGCGCATAATGTGTGTTTGTGAGAACGCAACATGTTGGCTGAGTGACGTTAATGAGTGAGTGGGCGAGTAAAGAGAGAGAGAGAGCGTGCACTGTGCAGTAAAGTGATGAATGGGTCCGGCTGATTTTTGAACTGACTTGCTGCATTTAAAGCAGCGCTAAGTAACTTTTCAAGCTTTGTAAGTTATTTTTCGTAACTTTTGGGATGATACATGGACAACTAGTTGAATGATATGAGGGGCCGTTAGGGACATTATTCAGAATTACCTCTTACATACACTACTGAAATGCTCTCACATAAACAACTGGAATTATTTTCTCTCACACACACTACTGAAACACTCTTATACACACTACTGAAACACTCTTTTCAGTAGTGTATGTAAGAGTGTTTCAGTAGTGTGCATAAGAGTGTTTCAGTAGTGTGTATAAGAGTGTTTCAGTAGGCTGTGTGAGTGAAAACATTTTAGTTGTTTGTTAGAGCATTTCAGTAGTGTATGTAAGAGTGTTTCAGTAGTTTATAAGAGTGTTTCAGTAGTGTGTGTGAGAGAAAATAATTTCAGTTGTTTATGTGAGAGCATTTCAGTAGTGTATGTAAGGGGTCATTCTGAATAATGTCCCTAACGGCCCCTCATAGAATGACACCTATGTCATGGCCTGAGGGGATCTGTATCGCTCTCGCTGGCAGTTAGTGACTTTCATGAGGGTGGCAGGAACACACAAAAAACTACAAATTCGTTAAAAAGACGGAAGTTGATGCGAACGACTACGTGCCGCCAGAAAACGAAAAGAAGAAGAAGAACACAAAATTACTACTATTATGGTCAAAGCTGCAAAACAACCAAAGAAACAAAAAGTTTTGTCTGAGGAGACAAAAAACAAAGAAAAAGGGAGGCTACCCGGATAAAAGGACAATCCAGGATCCACATCGGCCCGACTTTTACTCACCGGCATGAGCTCAAAGAGTAATGAGGAGGGATTTTCGGCCGATGTTGCCTTGGTTCTGTTCCTGTTAAACTACTAAGTGACTTACGATGTTCACATTTTTTGATTGATTGAAGCTTTTATTAGTAGATTGCACAGTACAGTACATATTCCGTACTATTGACCACTAAATGGTAACACCCGAATAAGTTTTTCAACTTGTTTAAGTCAGGGTCCACGTAAATCAATTCATGGTAAATCAAAATGCTAATGCTAATGTTAACGATTGGAAATTTGTGTGGTAGCAATAAATAGCCACCAGCGTGATTGTTTCACTTCAACTTCCTTAGAAAACACTCTACCGCTAGGCTTTGGACTTGCATCAGCCCAGATACATTCTTGGTAGTAGCGTCATGTTTGTAGCACAATCCAAGATCATTTCTTGATCGTGTCTGCTATTTAACATCAGCATAGCCTTTAGAGACCTAATATTTGTGTTAATCATGTCAGTATGACGCTATTTGCGCTAGTCCTCACAGGAAATGAGCTCTTCTTCTGGCAAGACATGTCCACTGGCACCGCCAAAATTAACCAAAACTGAACGTTCAAAAGGGGGGCTATCGAAATAAATGTGCATCTCCTTAGACAATGCATTTTTTTCCCACGCCGTTGTTCTGTATACAAGGCTCAAGCACAAAATGAGGAGGTAAATAACTGCACTCCTTAGCCGTAAAATAGGCGGGACATCCAATTCCACAGTGCCAGGACAGTAGTGTTCAGGAAATACGTCCCTGGACACACGAGGACTTTGAATATGACCAATGTATGATCCTGTAACTACTTGGTATCGTATCGATACCTAAATTTATGGTATCATCCAAAACTAATGTAAAGCATCCAAACAACAGAAGAATAACTGATACTTACTACTAAAAGACTAGTTGTCTAGTATGTTCACTATTTTATTTAAGGCCAAAATAGTTCTTTGATTGCAATAAGAAACATATGTTTAATGTACCGTAAGATTTTTTGTTAAAATAAATCCAATAATGCCATTTTTTGTGGTCCCTTTTATTTAGAAAAGTATCGGAAAGTATACATTTTGGTACCTGTACCGGTACCCTAGATCACTACCGTGTGTCCCTATGTTTATCCGGACAGGCTAACCTCCTCCAACCTCCGAGGACAAAGCTACAAACAATGGGAGACCGGGCTTTCTGCTCCGCCGCTCCCAGTCTGTGAAACGCTCTCCCTGACCACCTGAGGGCACCACAGACTATGGATGCTTTTAAAAAAGGCTTAAAAACCTTTCTTTTTAAAAAAGCCTTTTTTTTTTTCTTTTTTTTTTTAGATATATGCGTACTAGTTCTAGCTATTTGGCTGTTCTAGTTTTTATTTTTATGAATTTTTTATTATCTTTTTATTTTTATTTTTTTAATACACTGTAGCACTTTGAGGTTGTTTACTCAATGTAAAGTGCTTTTTACAAATAAAATCTATTATTATTATTATTATTATTATTATATCTTTGAGTGATCTGCTGCTTCCTCGCTTTGCTCGTGAAATTTTACTGTAGATCATAAATCATGCCTCTCACCTGGATAGTAGAAGGATGAGGACATATTCCGACAAGTTCGTGCACTTTGACAGCCAATTTAGACCCAGGAATGGCGAGAACGACATGCAAAGACGTTTGGTTCCACAACCCCCTTTTCTTGACGAGGTTTACGAGTCATTTTTCATCTAAAACGGGAATATAACAAGAATCTATCGGCATTCTAATGACAGCAGACCTTGTACAGTAAGTGATGTTTTACTATCTTTGTTGTCTGCAGTGATTAATAATCCGTGACGGGTTTGGAAAAAAACGAACATTGTGATGCATTTTTTAAATAAATGTGCATTTTTTCCCATGCCGTTTTTCTGTATAAAAGGCACAAGCACAAAATGGGGAGGTACACAACTGCACCCCTTAGCCGTAAAATAGGCGGGACGTCCAATTCCACAGTGCCAGGACAGTAGTGTTGGCGAGTTCTGCGTAAAAAGCCAAGGTCGATATAAAAACCAGATCCACCCCGAGGCAGCAGTCAAGTCAAATGACGTTATGGGACCTGACCCGGTCCACCCTTCTCTCTGGTGGACACGGTTTATTTCCCGCAGAGGTGCCGACAAGAGGCGGAGAGGAGAAGCATGACGCCAAAATCACGCTCGCCGTGGCGTCTCCCATACCTCAAGACACATTTTGTGGAACTTGGAGCGCCGTCGCCAGGAAAGCCTCGCTCACACGTGTGTGCGGGTTTCATCTCATTTAAGAGCGTTATTATAAGTCCTGTCTGCGTGTGGACACACACGTAGACGCACACTCGTGACCTCGCCCCCGCG
The DNA here is from genome assembly GCF_033978685.3 of Nerophis lumbriciformis. Taxonomy (NCBI): domain Eukaryota; kingdom Metazoa; phylum Chordata; class Actinopteri; order Syngnathiformes; family Syngnathidae; genus Nerophis; species Nerophis lumbriciformis. The sequence goes on from NC_084560.2 coordinate 39,560,042, forward strand.
CGGAATGGACTCAGGGTAAGGCCGGCAGCGTTCCCTTTTCCGAGGTGCGGCCGTCACAGCACCTCGTTATGCGTGATTCACCGTGTTTGATGAAATAATAACAGAATAAAATGGTTTTCACTGATAATCCTAAAGGACAGGCCTCGTGGGTGTCGTTGTCCTCCAAGTACTGCCACACCGTCTGGTTTTCTCCCCTTTTGTCAGCTCGGGAACGTCTGTCTTAATTTTCTATTTCTATTTCTCCCAGATGCTTCGGCGCTGTCGTCAGGCTTGTCAGCTTGCAAAATGCTGATTAGGAGTCAGGCCCAAACTGGCCTATAAATGGGCCATTCCACCCGATCAGTGCTTTTTGCATCCCTACACTCTGAAAACGAATGTGTTGGAAATCAACACATGTTTTGTGTAATGATGATTTCAACAAATGTTGTGTTAAGTCACAGGATTTTCCTGATGGGAAAGTTGCACAGACATTCTACACAACATTGTGTCATGAGCTTTGGCCAATCAGCTGGAATGCCATAGTGTTTGAAATTTTTCAGCTACGTCAAACTCGACATTTTAAAGGGGAACATTATCACCAGACCTATGTAAGCGTCAATATATACCTTGATGTTGTAGAAAAAAGAACATATATTTTTTTAACCGTTTTCCGAACTCTAAATGGGTGAATTTTGGCGAATTAAACGCCTTTCTATTATTCGCTCTCGGGAAGCAATCCGCCATTTTCTCAAACACATTACAAACATCGAGTCAAATCAGCTGTTATTTTCCGTTTTTTTCAACTGTTTTCCGTACCTCGGAGACATCAAGCCTCGTCGGTGTGTTGTCGGAGGGTGTAACAACACGAACAGGGACGGATTCAAGTTGCACCAGTGGCCCAAAGATGCGAAAGTGGCAAGAAATTGGACGTTTGTTCCGCACACTTTACCGACGAAAGCTATGCTACGACAGAGATAGCAAGAATGTGTGGATATCCTGCGACACTCAAAGCAGATGCATTTCCAACTGGACTGGACGGATCAGCTTTCAGGAAAAGAGACCGGATGAGGGTATGTCTACAGAATATATTAATTGATGAAAATTGGGCTGTCTGCACTCTCAAAGTGCATGTTGTTGCCAAATGTATTTCATATGCTGTAAACCTAGTTCATAGTTGTTAGTTTCCTTTAATGCCAAACAAGCACATACCAATCGTTGGTTAGAAGGCGATCGCCGAATTCGTCCTGGCTTTCTCCCGTGTCGCTGGCTGTCGTGTCGTTTTCGTCGGTTTCGCTTGCATACGGTTCAAACCGATATGGCTCAATAGCTTCAGTTTCTTCTTCAATTTCGTTTTCGCTGCCTGCCTCCACACTACAACCATCCGTTTCAATACATGCGTAATCTGTTGAATCGCTTAAACCGCTGAAATCCGGGTCTGAATCCGAGCTAATCTAATACATTGCTGTTCTAGCCGCCATGTTTGTTTGTATCGGCATCACTATGTGACGTCACAGGAAAATGGACGGGTGTATATAACGATGGTTAAAATCAGGCACTTTGAAGCTTTTTTTAGGGATATTGCGTGATGGGTACAATTTTGAAAAAAAACTTCGAAAAATAAAATAAGCCACTGGGAACTGATTTTTAATGGTTTTAACCCCTCTGAAATTGTGATAATGTTCCCCTTTAATGAAGGTAAGCATATTCCAGTCTACTTGCAGGTTGTTGTATCCCAAAGGGTGTAATAGTGGGAGTTTTGCTGGGAATTTGTGACTGTAACCTACTGAAAAGATGTAAAGTTTTGCATGTGCAAATGACATACTTGCCAACCCTCCCGGATTTTCCGGGAGACTCCCGAAATTCAGCGCCTCTCCCGAAAACCTCCCGGGACAAATTTTCTCCCGAAAATCTCCCGAAATTCAGGCAGAGCTGGAGGCCACGCCTCCTCCAGCTCCATGCGGACCTGAGTGACTTGTTGACAACCTGTTCACACGTCCGCTTTCCCACAATATAAACAGCTAATGATGGAGGGCGAGTTCTTGGTTTCTTATGTGGGTTTATTGTTAGGCAGTTTCATTAACGTCCTCCCAGCGCGGTAACAACACACAACAACAGCAGTCAAGTTTTCGTCTACTGTAAAGCAGTTCGTCTACCGTAAACAGCAATGTTGTGACACTTTTAAACAGGACAATACTGCCATCTACTGTACATGCATATGTGACCCACCCATAATGTGTCACATTTTTGTGTTGATTTATTTATTTTATTTTGTGGTTTGAATTCGTTTTTGGAGCTGTCATTACACATTTATCAGTACTCACATTGGTCAGTAGGGGGCAGTAGGGCGTTTCTTCCCAATTGAATGCTATCACCTGCCGACCGGAAGTGTCTTGTCATTCTGATGAGCGCGACCAGTCTGTGAACAATTGAAACGTCCTGTGTGCTTTTTCCTCCTGTATAACAGGTTAGTTTTGGTGAATCAACTCACTGAATAATATCCATGTGATCTTTATAAGTTTAAGTACACATTCTGATGGTGGAGCCTAACTCTAAAGTGTTTGTGAGTTGTAGTTTGTATTTGTGAATGAATCCAGTGCACAGCTGCAGTAATCAATACAAAATGGCGACGTGAGTACGCAATGTTTATATAAGAACTTCTGATCCTAATTCAGACTCCCTAATTAGAGCTCCCGTTTTCTTATTGATTTTATAATGTATATCTGTATAATGTGTGTGTTCTGAAATAGTGACAGAGAATAGAACAAGGATGGACAATTCAACCCTTAACTCAACAATGAGTAGAGGAGTGTTATGTGTGTGTGTATGTGTAAATAAATGAACACTGAAATTCAAGTATTTATTTTATTTATTTATATATATATATATATATATATATATATATATATATATATATATATATATATATATATATATATATATATATATATATATCTAGAATTCACTGAAAGTCAAGTATTTCTTATATATATATCTTAACCACGGGCTTCACGGTGGCAGAGGGGTTAGTGCATCTGCCTCACAATACGAAGGTCCTGAGTAGTCTTGGGTTCAATCCCGGACTCGGGATCTTTCTGTGTGGTGTTTGCATGTCCTCCCCGTGACTGCGTGGGTTCCCTCCGGGTACTCCGGCTTCCTCCCACTTCCAAAGACATGCACCTGGGGATAAGTTGATTGGCAACACTAAATTGGCCCTAGTGTGTGGATGTGAGTGTGAATGTTGTCTGTCTATCTGTGTTGGCCCTGCGATGAGGTGGCGACTTGTCCAGGGTGTACCCCGCCTTCCGCCCGATTGTAGCTGAGATAGGCTCCAGCGCCCCCCGCGACCCCAAAGGGAATAAGCGGTAGAAAATGGATGGATGGGATATCTTAACCACGCCCCCGACCACGCCCCCCACCTCCCACCCCCCACCTCCCGAAATCGGAGGTCTCAAGGTTGGCAAGTATGGCAAATGAACTGCTGACGAACAGCGAGCCATATTGCTACACAGCACATTCGAAAGTGTTGAATTATCAGTGTTGGTGTTGAAGGGTGTTGAGTGTTCAAAAAATGACACTCTTGATTTATTTTAACAATGGCAGTCTTATTTTGTCTAATGAGTTCATGCTAATTCACAGGTGTAGATTGTTTTTTAAATCACACTGATCAAGAGTGAACATTTGCAACGGAACTTGTGACGTGTCGCCCTCCAAAAAGCGGGAGAGTCAAGTGGAAGCATCACTCAAGGCAGGCAAAGAAGGCACTGCATGTAAGTACCTGTTTCTTGTCTTGTTGCTGCTTCTAAATGAAATATGCCCGAGCTATACCGACTGTGTGTTATGTTGGAGTGAGCATAGTATGTTTACTAGTAATTAACTTGTCTTATTATAGCCAAAAAGTTAGTAGCTAATGCTAGCTAATTGTTAGCATTAGCTTGCTCCCATTACCTATAAAGCCACTACTGCTTTGGTTAGCAGCACATTAGCTCACCTTGCAACTAGGTTTGCAACCATGTATTAAGTCAATTGATTAAAAGAAAGCATTTATTTGTAGTTTGTTGCTACGATAATTATTTATGGAGTAAATTAAGAGGACATTGTGTGGTGATGCGGCCTGTGTGGGCTGTAAAGACAATATTGTAAATTAATATGTGCAATTCAACGACTGCTCATCATAATTGGAACTTGTGAGGAGTATCTTCTGATCTAAATACATTTACAGTTTTTCACTGTTAATAATCAAACAAATGTGCTTTCTGCTTTTCTTTCATAGTGCAATGTTGGTTCCTGTAAAATTAGGTCAAACCCAGAGATACATTAGAGTGGCTGAAACTGAAGGGGGCTTTGACCATTTTGGCACGTTTATTAAGAAGGGTGAGTCAATACTATTTTATTCTTACTCTTTTAATTTAGCTTTTTGGTAGCATCATTGATCTTCTCAGTGAAAGCAGTAACATAGCAGTACCAAAAAATACAGAACCTCATTGTATACCAGAATGGCCTTTAAACACCAGTGGTTCTCAAACTTTTCACACTAAGTACTACCGTATTTTCTGGACTACAGAGTGCACCAGTATACATTTTAGGATGTTCAGATCAGATAGGTCTTTATTGTCATTGCACAAGTACAACGAAACTTTGTTTTCAGCAAATATATTATTTTGTTTTCCCATATATTAGCCGCACCGGACTATAAGCCGCAGATGTATATGTTGTGAAATTAGTTATTCACACAAATATTTTGTAAATATTTATTTACATATCTTAATTGTTTCCAAACGGTGTCTGTAACACGGCAAAAAAACGGCTGATCAAACAAAACAGATGTCATGGTCATGGACCCACGAGCTGCAGAATCTAGCTCTCCAATTAGCTAAACAGACTCAATAACTCCATGGAGACTTTTTTGTGAATGTATGAAACTAAAACAATACAAAAGGAATGCAGTTGTAAGTTATTAAAGGGGAACATTATCACCAGACCTATGTAGGCGTCAATATATATCTTGATGTTGCAGAAAAAAGACCATATATTTTTTTAACCGATTTCCGAACTCTAAATCGGTGAATTTTGGCGAATTAAACGCCTTTCTAATAACGTGACGTCACATCGGGAAGCAATCCGCCATTTTCTCAAACACCGAGTCAAATCAGCTCTGTTATTTTCCGTTTTTTCGACTGTTTTCCGTACCTTGGAGACATCATGCCTCGTCGGTGTGTTGTCGGAGGGTGTAACAACACGAACAGGGACGGATTCAAGTTGCACCAGTGGCCCAAAGATGCGAAAGTGGCAAGAAATTGGACGTTTGTTCCGCACACTTTACCGACGAAAGCTATGCTACGACAGAGATGGCAAGAATGTGTGGATATCCTGCGACACTCAAAGCAGATGCATTTCCAACGATAAAGTCAAAGAAATCTGCCGCCAGACCCCCATTGAATCTGCCGGAGTGTGTGAGCAATTCAGGGACAAAGGACCTCGGTAGCACGGCAAGCAATGGCGGCAGTTTGTTCCCGCAGACGAGCGAGCTAAACCCCCTGGATGTCTTGGCTCACACCGTCCCTTATGCCACCGAAGATGAGCAAGAGAAGAATATCGACCCTAGCTTCCCTGGCCTGCTGACATGAGGGTATGTCTACAGAATATATTAATTGATGAAAATTGGTCTGTCTGCACTCTCAAAGTGCATGTTGTTGCCAAATGTATTTCATATGCTGTAAACCTAGTTCATAGTTGTTAGTTTCCTTTAATGCCAAACAAACACATACCAATCGTTGGTTAGAAGGCGATCGCCAAATTCGTCCTCGCTTTCTCCCGTGTCGCTGACTGTCGTGTCGTTTTTGTCGGTTTCGCTTGCATACGGTTCAAACTGATATGGCTCAATAGCTTCAGTTTCTTCTTCAATTTCGTTTTCGCTACCTGCCTCCACACTACAACCATCCGTTTTAATACATGCGTAATCTGTTGAATCGCTTAAGCCGCTGAAATCCGAGTTTGAATCCGAGCTAATGTCGCTATAGCTTGCTGTTCTTTCCGCCATGTTTGTTTGTGTTGGCTTCACTATGTGACGTCACAGGAAAATGGACGGGTGTTTATAACGATGGTTAAAATCAGGCACTTTGAAGCTTTTTTTAGGGATATTGCGTGATGAGTAAAAATTTTGAAAAAAACTTCGAAAAATAAAATAAGCCACTGGGAACTGATTTTTAATGGTTTTAACCCTTCTGAAATTGTGATAATGTTCCCCTTTAATACTGACACGGACACTCGTAAACATGTTAGCATATTAGCAAATGTGTAACAACGCTCGCTTCCTTATGATAGCATGTACAAATATGCATGAAAACACTCCTACAGAGATTCTACTTCCGGTTCAAAGCTTTAAACAGTGGGAATTCACATTCACCTACTGTAGCCGCACCTGCAGTGGGCGAACTCAACTAGGAGATGGCGCCACAGCACAAACAATAACACACCATTTAATTGTTTTTGCATGTGCTTTATGGCTGTAAGTGAAGAAAAATCCAAAGCCGCAGGGTTCAAAGCATGGGAAAAAAGTAGTGGCTTATTGTCCGGACTTTTCGGTATATCCAGAAAATAATAGGTCCCAAGTACCACCAAGTGCTAACCCACAGATGACCAAAGACTAAATTTGGTCTTAACTCTTGGAATAAACTAGAAACATGTATAAATAAATAAATCATGACAAATAAAGTTCTGGACACTTTTTAAAAAAAGATCTACACCAGAACTAAACTAGAAGTAGATTAGCACTAATGTAAAACTGTGCTATTGAGAATGTTTGAATTCATATTTTTAAAAGGAAGCACAATTGTCTTTATTTTACAATTTTTTTAGTCATAGATAAGCTGGGTCTTCCACTTGAGACTCAGCTTTCATTGACTAATGGGACGGGAACAGAAGCGGATGCTGATGTGTTTGAGGACCTGTTAAAATGGCTAACCTTACCATAAGGATTCAGCTCTTCGTAATTTTACATTTAATCAAGTGGTGTTTTCTGCCACACTTGCACGTTTTTGGACAATTTTGCAGCCGAATCCGCCAATTTCATAAAACATGACATAGGCCAAAGTATGACTCAGAGTCATATAACTTGGTTTCTTGCGCAACAGCTATAAGGTATAATGCAACCGTAACTTAAAAGGGTTGGCTGAACAGCTACTAAGGCATGACGCAATCACCACCCATGTTAACTTTATTTATTGACCTGCAAAAGGCTTTCGATACCATTGACCACCAGATTTTGGTAAACAAACTGGAAAACTATGGCATAAGGGGAGTGGCAGGGAAATGGCTGAAGAGCTACTTGAATGAGAAACAGCAGATTGTTCAGATCGACCAACATCAATCTACACTCATGAACATAACCTGTGGAGTCCCCCAGGGGTCGATACTGGGACCCACACTATTTATAATGTATATCAATGAAATATGTAAAGTATCAACACTGCTGAAGTTCATCCTCTTTGCTGACGACACAACCATTACATGTGCAGGTGACGACGTTAAGCAACTTCTGGCCTCTGTAACTGAGGAGATGATCAAGTTAAAAACTTGGTTTAATACCAACAAATTGTCTCTCAATTTAAAGAAGACCAAAATCATGCTCTTTAGCAATCGCAAAAGTCAAATACCCATCAGGATTGTTATTGATGATACACCAATAGAATATGTTCAACAAAATTCATTCTTAGGAGTGGTAATAGATGAAAATATATCATGGAAGCCTCATATAAATTACCTGAGGACAAAAGTTGCAAAATGTGTTGGAATGATGAAGAGATCATGTCATTTATTGAACACCAATGCTCTGCTTGTATTGTATCATTCATTTATTATGTCATATCTAAACTATTGTGTTGAAGTCTGGGGAAATTGTTATAAATCCCATCTACAGCCTTTAGTCACTCTGCAGAAAAAGGCCATTAGGATTGTGTCCAATGTTCACTACTTACATCATTCAAATCCACTATTCATGGAGTTAAAGCAACTTAAACTGCACGATGTGATCAATTTTAAAACTGCTCAAATTATGTTTAGGGCATCCCAAAACTCTCTACCATCCAATATACAAAACCTATTCCAGGATAGAGATGCTCATCATAGTTACAGTCTAAGAGGAAACAACAAATTATATTTGCCTAAATTTAGAACAACTTTAAAATCAATGTGCATTTCAGTGCGTGGAATCAGTCTGTGGAACAACTTAGGGGACGAGTTAAAAACCTGTTCTAACATGATTCAATTTAAAAGACTGTTTAAAAAAGAAGTACTGAAGAAGTACGAGGAGGAAAGAGAGTGATGCCCTCAGCACAGAGCGATGGGAGAGAGGTGTATGGTCAGAGAGTGTTTGGGCCTGTGTGTGTGTGTGTGTGTGTGTGTGTGTGTGTGTGTGTGTGTGTGTGTGTGTGTGTGTGTGTGTGTGTGTGTGTGTGTGTGTGTGTGTGTGTGTGTGTGTGTGTGTGTGTGTGTGTGTGTGTGTGTGTGTGTGTGTGTGTGTGTGTGTGTGTGTGTGTGTGTGTGTGTGTGTGTGTGTGTGTGTGTGTGCGTGCGTGCGTGTGTGTGTGTGTTTTGTCTCGTCTTGTCTTGTTTTATAGTAGCAGTGGTACTATTGTATTGTTAGTGTACAGGAGCTTTTCTTGTTTTTGTTTGTATAGTATTGTTCTTGTATTATATTGTTTATGTTAAATGTGGAATGAGTGAGAGGGGTTGGGATATTATAAGCATCTGCTTCATCCAACCCCTTTTCAAGCCTTGCATAAATGTCCCTGCCAAAATGTTTAAAAAAAAAAAGTGTGTGTTGTTGTACTGTGCAGGTTTGAAATAAATAATTCAATCAATCAAAAAACTACCGAACCGTAACTTAAAAGGGTTGGCTGGAAAGCTATTAAGGCATGACCCAATCGCCGCCCATTATGACTACAAATCCATAAGTTAAAAGGGTTGGCTGAACAAATATAAGGACTATAAGGCGGCCGGGCACCCTGGGGGCCCGGGGGAGGCACAGCACGCATGGACTGCCCGGCGGCCGAGCAGGCCATCGCTGGTGTTGCCGGGAGGCACAGCACGCATGGACTGCCCGGCCATCGCTGGTGTTGCCGGGAGGCACAGCATGCATGGACTGCCCGGCGGCCGGGCAGGCCGCTTTTCCACTTATTACAAATAATTAATTATCATTTTCCACTTATTACAGATATGTCATTAAGGTGGTGTTTACTGCCAAGGCATTTACTGATATCTCAAACCAATTAGTTTGAATGATCAAACAACTCATGACATTTCAAAGTCCAAGGCTTTTGTTTTTAATAGAACATTGTCATCCTTCTTTACTGTCAGAGACTTTTTGGGTAGCCAACCAAAATCACCAGTCAATGGCACATTTGGTATGCAATGTCACTGTTTGGCAGAACTTTGTTTCAAGCTATTGCTCTATTATGTTTATTATCAGGAGACTGACACAGGCATTTAGCTATTCCACACACCATCCTGACTCACGGTTTCAACATTTGGTTCTTCTTAAAAGTGTATTAAATTACTTTGTACTTTCTGCAAACCATTGGCCTTCCCAATGTAAAGCGAGTGGAGACAATTGGGAGATAGCACTATAGCAATATCAGACAAGTGCTGCTTTGACTCTTTTTCTTGTGGTTAAACTTGCACGTGAACTTCTTGTTGGACAATTTTGCAGCGGAATACGCCAAATTCATATAACATGACATAGGCCACCGTAGAAAGGTCGGCAGAAAGGTCAACAGGTATGCTGAGGTCTAGTTATATACTGCTGACAACTGCTGTTAAAATTTACCAGTATATACACTTTCCTTTCGTCTTCTATTTGATTTTTCAATTAACTTTGGCTTTTTATTTTGCAGGTTTGTTTCCACAAGTTAGCTAACATTACTAAGGTAAGGCTTGATAGTAAGAAGGTATCCACAGTATCAATTAAACTGTTTGACAATACTGCACTGGTTGACTTTAAAACTATTCATGGTTTATTTTGTTATCATCTCAATTTTAAATTCCCTTTTTTAAGTTTTTAATCTGTCCATATGTTGCATAGGTATTAAAAGCCATTTCCAGTCATAGTCAATGTTGTTTCAGAAATCAAGTCACCTATGATCAGTTAATCTCATGCCATGTAAACATATTTGCAAACTCACAACCCCAGTGGAACGTCGATGTGAATGACTATGAGAAACCTTGGAGAGGACCGCATATGTGGGTGACACCCCCACCCCCTCTAGGGGAGACCGGATGCAATGGACGTCGAGTGGGTCTGACATAATATTGTGAAAGTCCAGTCCATAGTAGATCCAACATAATAGTGAGAGTCCAGTCCATAGTGGATCTAACATAATAGTGAGAGTCCAGTCCATAGTGGATCTAACATAATAGTGAGAGTCCAGTCCATAGTGGATCTAACATAATAGTGAGAGTCCAGTTCATAGTGGATCTAACATAATAGTGAGAGTTCAGTCCATAGTGGGGCCAGCAGGAGACCATCTCGAGCGGAAACGGGTCAGCAGGGCAGAGATGTCCCCAACCAATGCACAAGCGAGCGGTCCACCCCGGGTCCCGACTCTGGACAGCCAGCACTTCATCCATGGCCACCGAACCTGTGCCCCTATATTAGAGTGTTTTACTTGTTTTAAGTGTTTTGGTCCTAAATGATCTCAGTAAGATATTACAGCTTGTTGCTGAGATTTGATGACCTATATTGAGTAAAACATGCTTGAAACTAGAATATCAACTGTTGCAAAGCTGTGTCATCAACACTCACAAGTATAAAACTGCTTTTTTAAAGTAATAATTTCTTATTTCAAGCATGAAAAACAAAATCATGATTTTGACCTTAATTGGGTCTCATAGTTAAAACAGATGACAGCCAAATGGACTTTGCTGTTTTATTTTCAATGAAACAATAGAAAACACGTACTCATATAGTAGTACAGTTGGCACAGTACAGTAAAGTGACAGTTAATATTTAAACATTTAAAATGTGACATTTCAAACAATTTTAAACATAAATAGTTCATGCACATTCAGATAAATTCCTCAAAATTACAATTACATTTTTTTTTGCCGGGAGCCGGGCTGTATATATGCGCACTAATTGACTGAAAGAGCACGCACTTGGTGCTATGATGTCATGTTATCGACGGAAAAATGCATTTTTAGACAATATGATTTGCCTGAACGGCTAGGAGACCCCGAGAGTAACAAGCGGTTGCCTTGTTGCCTTTCCATTTAGAACAATAAATTAGTTTTTAGTATAAGTTTGCTGGTTTTAAGAAATGTAAGGCCGAGCGCATATCATTATGTCAAGATAATGGCACGAGCGTTTACTTAACTTAAGAGAATTTTTCAACATATTGAGCAAAAAAGGTCTCTTTTTTTTGTTTTTCTACCAAGAAAAGTGCACTTGTTATTAGTGAGAATATACTTATTTTAAGGTATTTTTGGGGTTCATTTGACTTGTTTTGGAAAGTCTTGACAAGCCAAATTTTCTTGTTCTATTGGCAGATAATTTTGCTTCGTTCAAATAAAATACCCCTAATTTTTGTATTATTTTTTCTTGTTTTTGAACACTGACTTTTTGCAGCGCAGTGGACACATCGAGAAACAGCAGTTTCTTTCATTGAGAAATTGTAGCTCATTTTTATAATTAGCAAACTCATCTTGCGGGCCGGATTAAATCTGTTTGCGGGCCGCATGTTTGGCACCCCTGAATATACCTCCTGGCCTTGGTTGAGGGACGGTTCGGGGATTTTGGGCTCAAAAAAAGTTTGTGGCCACTGGCTTATAGTACACTGCTTTCAAACTGTCCATTTGTCCAGCCTTTCCAAATAAACTTTTGCAAGAATGACAACCCTGGAAACAACACGAAGGCGATCGGAGACGTAATGAACTGAGCGGGAGCCGAAATCTCTGCCGTACCCTTTTAAGAATGTGATCAAATGAACCTAATAACTCTCTAATCCCGCACGTAAACGACTCCGTCGGCTACAAATCCGCCCCTGAACGCATGACAGTGAAGGTAATCAGGCAGCTCGGAGAAAAATAAACACTCATAAGTCAGCTCCCATTGTGTCAACAAGTGTGGCTTGCAGGGCAGCCTCTTTGCAAATGGATGACAGACTCTCTGTGACAGGATGTTTCCCACATCCAGGAAGTCAATTTGGTTTCCTTTTGAGAGGCCCTTGCATGTGATGTTTCTATCATAAAACATCTCGAGTGTGGCTTTTTCTCCACATTCATTGCAGTAATTTAGAACGTGTCTGTGTACACACATGACACTTTAGTCGGGGTTTCGTGCCGGGTCCAAATAATTGCCACGGTGGAGTTTACGGTACAATCATACGCTGCAATATTCAGCTGGCAGGACAACTCATTCCTAAAAGTCTTCATCTGCTTCCAAGTTCATTTCAAATTCAAATTCAAACCATCTTAGTCTGCATGTGTGTTCCCTGTGCATTGAAGAACTCGCACGGAATCTTCCAAAATGTAGTCAATAAAATTCACGGCGGTGTTTTTTTTTTTTTTAAATCGTAAATGTTATTTTCCAGAAGCAATAAAAAAACGTTTTAGGGCGACGTGTTTTAGTAAAACACATCACAAAGGACTGAGTTAAGACAGGGTACGCGGAATTATGTTTTGAAAAACGTCGCTGCTAAATGTGCACATTTGTAATTAGGGTTGTACGGTATACCGGTACTAGTATAGTATCGCGATACTAATTAATTAGAGCGTTTTCTATTGGGGCTCCAGTACTCTGGAATGCCCTCCCGGTAACAGTTAGAGATGCTACCTCAGTAGAAGCATTTAAGTCCCATCTTAAAACTAATTTGTATACTTTAGCCTTTAAATCAGGGGTCCCCAAAATTTTTTGACTCGGGGGCCGCATTGGGTTAAAAAAATTTGGCCGAGGGCCAGGCTGTATGTGTATATATATATATATATATATATATATATATATGTCTTAATTAGATTATCCAAAAAAATAGTGCTCGATACCGTGGTAGAGCGTAATATATGTATGTGTGGGAAAAAAAAAAAAGTAGTCTTGTGATTTTTTTTTACCACACATACATATATATATATATATATACATATATATACATTGTCTTTATAATCCGTTTTGTCTTTTAACATCAACATCAACTATGTTCATCAACATTTAACATTGTCACGTTATCGATGGGAAAATGAATTTTTAGACAACATGATTTGTCTGAGCAGCTAGGCGACACCGAGAGTAACAAGGGGTAGAAAATGGATTAGAAAGGAAAGATAAAAAAAATAAAAAAATAAAATAAAATTTAACTTAGGACTTCCCGTGGGCCGGATTTTGGATGCTGGGGGGGCCGGATCCGGCCCGCGGGCCGTAGTTTGGGGACCCCTGCTTTAAATAGACCCCCATTTTAGACCAGTTGATCTGCCGTTTCTTTTCTTGGTGGCCATGGATGAAGTGCTGGCTGTCCAGAGTCGGGACCCGGGGTGGACCGCTCGCCTGTGCATCGGTTGGGGACATCTCTGTGCTGCTGACCCGTCTCCGCTCGGGATGATCTCCTGCTGGCCCCACTATGGACTGGACTCTCACTATTATGTTCGATCCACTGTGGACTGGAATCTCACTATTATGTTAGATCCACTATGGACTGGACTCTCACTATTATGTTAGATCCACTATGGACTGGACTCTCACTATTATGTTAGATCCACTATGGACTGGACTTTCACTATTATGTTAGATCCACTATGGACTGGACTCTCACTATTATGTTAGATCCACTATGGACTGGACTCTCACTATTATGTTAGATCCACTATGGACTGGACTCTCACTATTTTGTTAGATCCACTATGGACTGGACTCTTACAATATTATGTTAGATCCACTATGGACTGGACTCTCACTATTATGTTAGATCCACTATGGACTGGACTTTCACTATTATGTTGGATCTACTATGGACTGGACTCTCACTATTATGTTAGATCCACTATGGACTGGACTCTCACTATTATGTTAGATCCACTATGGACTGGACTCTCACTATTATGTTAGATCCACTATGGACTGGACTCTTACAATATTATGTTAGATCCACTATGGACTGGACTCTTACAATATTATGTTAGATCCACTATGGACTGGACTTTCACAATATTATGCTCGATCCACTCGACGTCCATTGCACCGGTCGCCCTAGGGGGGGTCCCCCACATCTGCGGTCCTCTCCAAGGTTTCTCATTGTCATCCCACTGGGTTGAGTTTTTCCTTGCCCTGATGTGGGATCTGAACCCAGGATGTCGTTGTGGCTTGTGCAGCCCTTTGAGACACTTGTGATTTAGGGCTATATAAATAAACATTGATTGATTGATTGATTGATAATCAAAAACGGTACTATACTCTGTTTGAAAAGTACCGGTTCACAATTTATTCTATTAATTTCTTTTAACGGGCATGACATTGCTGGGTTTACGAGCAGAGGAGCATGTTCGGCAGCGCACAATCACAGAGTACTTACAAGCGGACACAGTGTGTAGACAGAAAAGGGAGAACGGACGCATTTTGGCCTAAAAACTGACGATAAAGGTGAAGTTATAACACTGAAAGGCCCTCACCAAATGATAATATAAATTCGCTCGGGATGGTCTCCTGCTGGCCCCACTATGGACTGGACTCTCACTATTATGTTAGATCCACTATGGACTGGACTTTCACTATTATGTTAGATCCACTATGGACGGGACTTTCACAATATTATGTCAGACCCACTCGACATCCATTGCATCCGGTCTCCCCTAAAGGGGGGTGTCACCCACATATGCGGTCCTCTCCAAGGTTTCTCATAGTCATTCACATCGACGTCCCATTGGGGTTGTGAGTTTTTCCTTGCCCTTATGTGGGCTCTGTACCGTGGATGTCGTTTGAGACACTTGTGATTTAGGGCTATATAAATAAACATTGATTGATTGATTGAAATACATTTAATAAAGTCAAATGCAAATAAGGCAACAAGAGAAGTATCCCACACTTCTCTTTTGTAAAGTAAATTTGTACAGCCGATATGGGCATCTACATCAACTATATGATTTGCCTGAGAAGCTGGACAGGACAAAAAACACAAAAAACGCCACACCTTCAAAATACGTTTTTTTTTAATTTTTTTTACATGAAAACTAATTTAAGTGAAATATTGTATGAATGGATACATCATATATGCTCTATTATTTACGTATTATTGGCTATAATAAGTTTGAAAAACAGCTCAAATATCATAAAAACGTTCCTCATTGTTTTATTTTGAAAAACAAAACAAAACCGTGCATCTAAATCGCCTGTCAGCAGCTGGTCGCGCACCTAAACGAGTTGACACCTGGCATAAGTAAGGAGAGAAAGTTGAAGAGGGAAGGTATTTTTTATTTGCATTCCTTGTTCAAGCTACTGTAAATTACCCTAAATCTTTTGACATTACTACCCACGATAACCTCTAACTTTACGCCGTGCGCGTCCTCAAACCTCCGTTGAGTGTGCACTTCTCCCCGTGCGTGTGTGGATGTTGTCCTGGCACTCCAGCTTCCTCCCGCATTACAAAAATATGCATGTTAACTTCATTGGAGACTGTAAAATGTTCATAGATGTGAATGTTAGAGTGAAGGATTGTTTATATACAGTGTGATTGACCGTGCTAATTTGAGTTAGCTTGTCAACGAGCTAGTCCGTGGGGTCAACAACCCGCGGCTCTTTAGTGCCGCCCTAGTGGCTCCCTGGAGCATTTAAAAAAAAGGACTGAAAATGGAAACATTTGTTTTTGCATTAGTATGGTTTTTGTTTGAGGACAAACATGACACAAACCTTCCCAATTGTTATAAAGCCCCCTGTTTAATACAGGGGTGTCAAACTCAAATACAGAGTGGGCCAAAATGTAAAACTGAACAAAGCCGCGGGCCAAGGTTGAACAAATTAACCTGCAAATAGGGACCCAAACAAGTTTTGCATTGAATATTGAACAAGCAAGGCTTATATAACTTTATAGTGACATGCAAAATCGTGTTTCAAATAATAATAATAATTAAAAAATATCAATGGCATTTCTGGGTATTTGTTCTGTTGTGTTTATGTTGTGTTACGGTGCGGATGTTCTCCCGAAATGTGTTTGTCATTCTTGTTTGGTGTGGGTTCACAGTGTGGCGTATATTTGTAACAGTGTTAAAGTTGTTTATACGACCACCCTCAGTTTGACCTGTATGGCTGTTGGTCAAGTATGCCTTGCATTCACTTGTGTGTAAAAGCCGCATATAGTATGTGACTGGGCCGGCACGCTGTTTGTATGGAGGAAAAGCGGACGTGACGACAGGTTGTAGAGGACGCTGAAGGCGGTGCCTTTAAGGCACGCCCCCAATAATGTTGTCCGGGTGGAAATCGGGAGAAATTTGGGAGAATGGTTGCCCCGGGAGATTTTCGGGAGGGGCACTGAAATTCGGGAGTCTCCCGGGAAAATCGGGAGGGTTGGCAAGTGTGAGTATTAGCGGTGAATGCGGTGTTACAGCGGCACCACCGCTGTATAATACCGGCGGGCCAGCTCTAATGTTAATTTGATATTGCCTCAAAACCCAAAACCAGTGAAGTTGTCACGTTGTGTAAATGGTAAGTAAAAACAGAATACAATGATTTGTAAATCCCTTTCAATCTATATTCTATTGAATAGACTGCAAAGACAATATAATTGTTTGGACTGGTAAACTTTGTTATTTTTTGCAAATAATAGCTCATTTGGAATTTGATGCCTGCAACATGTTTCAAAAAAGCTGGCATAAGTGGAAAAAACGGCTGAGAAAGTTGAGGAATGCTCATCAATTACTTATTTGGAACGTCCCACAGGTGAACAGGCTAATTGGGAACAGGTGGGTGCCATGATTGGGTATAAATGCAGCTTCCATGAAATGCTCAGTCATTCACAAACAAGGATGGGGCGAGGGTCAACACACTGTGAACAAATGCGTGAGCAAATTGTCCAACAGTTTAAGAACAACATTTCTCAACCAGCTATTGCAAGGAATTTAGGGATTTCACCATCTACGGTCAGTAATATCATCAAAAGGTTCAGAGAATCTGGAGAAATCACTGCACGTAAGCGGAAAGGCCGTGACCGGCAATACCCTCAGGCGGTACTGCTTTAAAAAGCGACATCAGTGTGTAAAGGATATCACCACATAGGCTCGGGAACACTTCAGAAAACCACTGTCAGTAACTACAGTTGGTCGCTACATCTGTAAGTGCAAGTTAAAACTCTACTATGCAAAGCAAAAGCCATTTATCAACAAGACCCAGAGACGCCGCCGGCTTCGCTGGGCTTGAGCTCCTCTAAGATGGACTGATGCAAAGTGGAAAAGTGTTCTGGGGTCTGACGAGTCCACATTTCAAATTGTTTTTGGAAACTGGACGTTGTATTCTACGGACCAAAGAGGAAAAGAGCCATCCGGACTGTTATAGGGGCAAAGTTCAAAAGCCAGCATGTGTGATAGTATGGGGGTGTATTAGTGCCCAAGACATGGGTAACTTACACATCTGTGAAGGCACCCTTAATGCTGTAAGGTACATACAGGTATTGGGGCAACATATGTTGCCATCCAAGCAACGTCTTTTTCATGGACGCCCCTGCTTATTTCAGCAAGACAATGCCAAGCCACATTCTGCATGTGTTACAACAGCGTGGCTTTGTAGTAAAAGAGTGCAGGTACTAGACTGACCTGCCTGTAGTCCAGACCTGTCTCCCATTTAAAATGTGTGGTGCATTATGAAACGTAAAATACTACAACGGAGACCCCAGACTGTTGAACAACTTAAGCTGTACATCAAGCAAGAATGGGAAATAATTCCACCTGAAAAGCTTCAAAAATTGGTCTCCTCAGTTCCCAAACGTTTACTGAGTGTTGTTAAAAGGAAAGGCCATGTAACACAGTGGTAAAAATGCCCCTGTGCCAACTTTTTTGCAATGTGTTGCTGCCATTAAATTCTAAGTTAATGATTATTTGCAAAAAAAATGTAGTTTTTCAGTTCAAACATTAAATATATTGTCTTTGCAGTCTATTCAATTGAATATAAGTTGAAAAGGATTTGCAAATCATTGTATTGTTTTTTTTTTTTAACAAATTACACAACGTGCCAACTTCACTGGTTTTGGGTTTTGTATTATTATTATTATTATTATTATTATTATTATTATTATTATTATCAACCCACATGACAGTTTGGACATGAGGCCTCATCACAGAAAGAACCAGCCACCGAGTGATCCCGCTGAAAGGTACATGGTTGCCAAGATGAGAGGTGTTTTCTTTTTTTAAACCATGGAAGTTGAGACACAGCTTTATTCACTGGAGACATTTAAGACACTGATGTGGGGACCAGATGGCCACCTGGTCCCGATAGACTCTGTGTGGCCCACCGCCACTATCCTGCATGACCTCGACGCAGTCGGAAGCTGACCCCAACGGCTTCGACACACTGTCAAAACGCGTAGCCACCTCAACCTCCACAGTCCCAGTGCAGCCCAGGATTGACTGAGCCAGATGACGTGGCGTCGCCAGCTGCCCAGGCACGCTCACAGAAGCACCAGCAGCCTAAGCACGCGTCTGCTCGCCCACTTGGTGACACTGGCTGCACAAACTCTCTCACTCTTGCCAAAACAGCCACCCAGCCTATGCCAAGCAGCACCCGCCAGTATCGGCAGCTCGGCTGCTCAAGGCTCCGCCTCCAAGTCCCGATCCTGCACCACGCCAGCTCCCGACACCCTCATCCTGGCTTTTTTATGTCCTCCCTTCGCCAGCTGCGGTAGGACCAGTGGGATTTGGTCGGTGCCAAAAAAAGTACTGGATTCGGTACCGCACCCTACTAGAGTGTAGTATCCTATCAACATCTGGTTGGTATGGTATGGTATGGCATTGAATGTTCCAGAATGCAGCAGTTTGACTTTTACCTGGCACAAATAAGAGAGAGCACATGCAATTGGTTTGGCTTTACACTGTTTTAGCCTCGCTTCACCTTTTAATGTCCAGTATGAAATTATTTTATTGTTTTTTTTATATCTCCACAAGGTCTTGCCCTGTCTTACCTTAAAGAGCTGCTACAGCCCTGAGCCCCTGTTTGGTACCTCAGGTCAGCTGAACACCTGCTCCTGCAGGTACCAGAATCAAAGCGCAAGCTTAAAGGACACAAGGCCTTCTTTGTTGCAGCTTCCAAAATATGAAGCGATCTCCCTCGTCATATGAGACAGGCCACTTCTTTTACTATGTTTAAAACCTTTAAATCTTTAAAGCCCCACTTAAGAATTTTCAGTTTTGGTTGATTTTGGCGGCGCCAGTGGACCAAAGCGGTAGTGTTTTGCCAGGAGGAGACCACATTTCTCATGAGGACTAGCGCATATAGAGTCAAACTGACATGATGTCTGCTGTAATATTGTCACAGATATTAAGTCTCTAAAGGCTATGCTGATGTTAAATAGCAGACACTGCCAAGAAATGATTTTGGATTGCGCTACAAACATGACTCGACTACCAAGAATGTATCGAAGCGGATGCAGGTCGGAAGCAAAGAAAGACTAGCAGGAGAGTTTTGTTGAAGGAAGTTGAAGTGAAACTATCACGCTGGCATTTTTACAATAGCTAACTTTGGCATTATCATTTTGATTTAACATGGAAAGGCATTTACTAGTCCAGCAGGAAAAGAGCCAAGGCAACATCGGTTTACAATTCCTTGTCAGCGAGTGAAAGCCGGGTCAATGTTAACGTCCCTTTTTCTTTTTTTGTCCCCTTAGACAAAACTTTTTGTTTCTTTGGTTGTTTTGAAGCTTCGACTATAATAGCATTAATTACACGTAGGTGTTTTCTGGCGGCACGCAGGCATTTGCATCAACCGTCTTTTTAAAGAATGGAGAAAGAGGGAGTGACGGATGCCTATAGCAAGTCAGCACAGTTGTAGTTTTTTTTCTTGGTTCCTGCCACCCTCCTAAAAATTGCTTAGTACCAGTGAAACCTACTCAGTGGTTAGAGTGTCCGCCCTAAGATCGGTAGGTTGTGAGACTGTATCAAAGACTGTAAAAATGGGACCCATTACCTCCCTGCTTGGCACTCAGCATCAAGGGTTGGAATTGGGGGTTAAAAATCACCAAAAATGATGACCGCTGCTGCCCACTACTCCCCTCACCTCCCAGAGGTTGAACAAGGAGATGGGTCAAATGCAGAGGACAAATTTCGCCACACCTAGTGTGTGTGTGACAATCATTGGTACTTTAACTTTAACTGAAAGTGATACAGACCTCCTGAGGCCACGACAGGGGTGTCATTCAACTAGTTGTAAGTCATTGTATCATCCCAAAAGCTATGAAACTATTTTATGAAGGTTAAAATGTTACTTAGGTTAACCGACATTTTACTCATTGGCTTTTCACCCAGCATGCGAATTGAACTCTTTTTAATTTACTTGACTCACTGATTTTATAATATTCCATCTGACATTTTTAATTCAGAACATCTGCTTTTTACTTCTGCTTACAAACTATATTTTAATGTGTTTTGTCTCTTTAGTTTTACTTATTATGATATACACCCTTTGTTTTTAACTGTTAAAGGGCTTACGAAATAAAGATGGTAAGGAATTGGTGAGGTAAATTGTCCATTGGTATGAATGTGAGTGTGAATGATTGTCTTTATATGTGCATGTATATGTACCCCACCTGTCACCCACAGAAAGTAGATACATAATAATAATAATAATACATTTTATTTATAAGGGGCCTTTCTGGGCACTCAAGGACACCGTACAAAGTCAAAACAATAAAATCAAATTGGATAAAAACAACAACAACAACAACAAAAATAGAGAAGAGAATATGATTACAATGAATAAGCAGTCAGGAATAGGTGTTTTGAGTCTTGATTTGAAGAGGGATATTGAGTCTAAGTTACGAAGGTCTGGTGGTAAAGAGTTCCAAAGATGTAGGGCAGAGCGGCTGAAAGCTCGGGCACCCGTGATGGACAGTTTATATAAGGGGACAGTGAGATGGATGGATGAAGAAGATCTTAGGGAACGTGAGGGCGTGGCGACATGGAGCAGGTCAGAGAGATATGACGGAGAGAGGTTATGGATGGCTTTGAAAGTGAGGAGAATTATTTTAAAGTGGATACGATGTTTGATGGGTAGCCAGTGGAGTTGATATGTTGGTTAGGAGCTTTGATGCCCTATTACAGAATTGTCATTTTGACATTGCCCATCCTTTTCTAATCACTTTCAACTGTCTGGATTTGTGAAAGAAGTCATCCCAACCAGGCTGCTTAGCATGTTGGCCTCACAGTCAGGAGACCAATGTGCGTTTGTCTATCTGTGCCCTGCGATTGGTTGGCAACCAGTCCAAGGTGTCGTCGGGTACAGTTGTGAATTGATGAGCAGACCATTCCAGTTCATCCCAAAAGTATTTCAAAGGGTTCTGAGCAAGTTTTCCCAAAGTTGGAAGAAACTATAAAAGTTTAATTATGAAAACATGATTGGTTTATTGATAGAGGCGTGTCACCGTGCTTTTGTTGTTTTATGTGACATGTAACATTAGGCTGGTGCTTGAAGACATTACAATTACGAATGAGTGCGAGTGGCACTATAAAGAACAATGCAAGCTGAGGAGAAATCAGGACAAGATGAATGGCATTCCGTCTTGTCCCAAGTCAGGGTGTGTTGCTTGTGTGTGTTTCTGGCGGTTTGGGCACTCTGGGAGTCTTGACTGATTTTTGTTCTCAGATGTTGAGACTGTCCTGGCATGACCATGGCATCTGACTCATCCCCATATTGTACCCACATCACAGACTCATCGGGATAAAGACGAGAGTCTACGTGTTAATGTTTGAATTTTCTTCCTATTTCACTTTCTGAATCGTGTTTGATACTGATAGGTGTGAGATATCTGAGAGGCGTGTGAGCCGGGGATTACGCTCAGTATTGTTGCAACATTGTGTGCGATTAGGACGGGGATTCCCTCTGCCTGTGCCTCTGTGGTCCTGACTTTGCCTTTTTTTCTTTTCTTTCTGACTAATATCCAGACGGGATGGGACGCGAGCTCGGTCGCCAAATGGGGAAAAATAAGATTTTTAGGTTTAGGCAAGGTAAGAAAGTCTGGTTGTGTGCATGTGTGGTTACATGGATGCATACATCACAGTCGACTTAGTGTAGTGTGTGTGTGTGTGTGTGTGTGTGTGTGTGTGTGTGTGTGTGTGTGTGTGTGTGTGTGTGTGTGTGTGTGTGTGTGTGTGTGTGTGTGTGTTAGCTTCGATTCAACCACAATGTCTTTCCTGTTTTTACAATTCCCCCCTCTTCTCCTCCTTCTGTGTTTCATTTCACATCCTCTGATTTACTGTGTGGGCTGCCCAGTGATCAGAGCCCAAAACACTGCAGGGTTTTTGGGCGTTGCGGGCAATAAAGCATGAAATATAATATTACATGAAACCAGTTGAATCCCCATAAGGTAAACGAGGAATAACATGATTGTGGGAATGAAACACATCCAATGCACATCTCTTTGCCACTTTTTGTGTGTCTGTTTTTGTTGCACATACAGAAACGAGTCATTTTGGACTTTGGATAGAAGCAATGGAGGTTATTTACTTTGTTGGTCCCCAGAAGGGTTTTACATCAGGGACTACCGAGTCCGTGGTCCAAGGACCTGGGAGAAAGGAGGTCAAAGGGCTTCACTTAGATTAGTTGATATAGCGGCGTAACAATCTACAAATTAATATCAAAGTAATTGTGACCAAAATGATCACGGTTATCATTATTATCGTGGTGTTAGTAAGTCCTCAAAAAGTCTTTAGACACACGTTAATGTTTTTTAACCAATTTTTTATTTTTTTTAAATAACTAAAATAAATAGACATGCATTATACTTTATTGGCAGAGGAAACATCAAATATCTTTCTGGCTTCATAAGAACCATTAGTTAGTTTCAGTTTATTTCGAACATGCATACAATGCAATGCAAGACATCACACGTTTTTTTTCACATTCCGAAAAGGAGTAGAAAGAAGCAGAGCTGATTTAATCCTACCGCTTTTCATATCATAGCAGTTTTATCCCATTTATTTGTTCTTAGAGAACAGTGAATAAATAAATACACCATAAGTAAGTAAACAAATACTTTCATGAATAAATATTAGACATACAAACAATTGAAATAGTCATTAATAAATAGTTAAGTAATTTATGGTTCACCTAGGAAATAATTGAAATTATCTTTTTATTTTTAGTTTTTTTAAAGAAAAGTTCAAGATATTTATCCTAATTTCTTCTTTGTATTTTGTGAACACTTGCAGTAGTTTGAAAGTCTCCTTAAAGTGGATCTTAAAGGGGAACATTATCACAATTTCAGAAGGGTTAAAACCATTAAAAATCAGTTCCCAGTGGCTTATTTTATTTTTCGAAGTTTTTTTCAAAATTTTACCCATCACGCAATATCCCTAAAAATAGCTTCAAAGTGCCTGATTTTAACCATCGTTATATACATCCATCCATTTTCCTGTGACGTCACATAGTGATGCCGATACAAACAAACATGGCGGATAGAACAGCAAGGAATAGCGACATTAGCTCGGATTCAGACTCGTATTTCAGCGGCGTAAGCGATTCAACATATTACGCATGTATTGAAACGGATGGTTGTAGTGTGGAGGCAGGTAGCGAAAACGAAATTGAAGAAGAAACTGAAGCTATTGAGCCATATCGATTTGAACCGTATGCAAGCGAAACCGACGAAAACGACACGACAGCCAGCGACACGGGAGAAAGCGAGGACGAATTCGGCGATCGCCTTCTAACCAACGATTGGTATGTGTTTGTTTGGCATTAAAGGGAACTAACAACTATGAACTAGGTTTACAGCATATGAAATACATTTGGCAACAACATGCACTTTGAGAGTGCAGACAGCCCAGTTTTCATCAATTAATATATTCTGTAGACATACCCTCATCCGCTCGCAGATTTCTTTGACTTTATCGTTGGAAATGCATCTGCTTTGAGTGTCGCAGGATAGCCACACATTCTTGCCATCTCTGTCGTAGCATAGCTTTCGTCGGTAAAGTGTGCGGAACAAACGTCCAATTTCTTGCCACTTTCGCATCTTTGGGCCACTGGTGCAACTTGAATCCGTCCCTGTTCATGTTGTTACACCCTCCGACAACACACCGACGAGGCATGATGTCTCCAAGGTACGGAAAACAGTCGAAAAATCAGAAAATAACAGAGCTGATTTGACTCGGTGTTTGTAATGTGTTTGAGAAAATGGCGGATTGCTTCCCGATGTGACGTCACAACGTGACGTCATCGCTCCGAGAGCGAATAATAGAAAGGCGTTTAATTCGCCAAAATTCACCCATTTAGAGTTCGGAAATCGGTTAAAAAAATATATGGTCTTTTTTCTGCAACATCAAGGTATATATTGACACTTACATAGGTCTGGTGATAATGTTCCCCTTTAATATGGCTTTGTTTGACCCTGCTTAATTTTAATTTGTGTTTAAATGTTTATTTTCTTCCATTTGAATTTGTACATGTTTTAGAAAGTATTTTATGATAAATACAAATTGAGCGATCGCTTTGCTTCACTTTTGGTTTATGTGACGTCACCCAAGTTCACTTCCTGTAGAAGACACCTCCGTCTGTTTCAACTCAAATCTGTGGAGTTTATATCGATCACTTCGTGCAAAGACATCACAGCCTTTATGTTCAATGTAAATACTGTATTTTGGTTGTTTAGATAAGTGGTCCCCAACCACCGGGCCGCACAAGAAATGTAAAGTTTTTAAAAATTAAATCGACATAAAAAACACAAGGTAGACTTACAATTAGTGCACCAACCCAAAAAAACCTCCCTCCCCACTCATTCACACTCATTCACACAAAAGGGTTGTTTCTTTCTGTTATTAATATATCTGGTTCCTACAATATAGATCAATACAGTCTGCAGGGATACAGTCCGTAAGCACACATGATTGTATTTTTTATGACAAAAAAAAAAAAAATTATATATATATTTGTATGTAGAAGAAAAGTTTTGTCATTTTATTTAATCTGAGCAACAACTTGAGGCAGTTTAATGTTGACTAACGTGGACCCGACTTAAACAAGTTGAAAAACTTATTGGGGTGTTACCATTTAGTGGTCAATTGTACAGAATATGTACTGTACTGTGCAATCTACTAATAAAAGTCTCAATCAATCAATCAAAAAAAAGCACTTTATATGTCAAAAGGTTTTGTTAAGAAACCATTCTGAGCCTTATCTCATTTAGTTTTTATTTGATATATGTTGACCACATTAACCCTGGCAATGAACCCTGTGTGTTATGCCATTGTTTACAAATTTGGTAAATAAATAAATAACCAAAAAATTTATATTTTGTTGTTTTCTTACTGTACTGAAAATGAACCGAACCGAAATTTTTGTGTACCGATACACCCCTAATGATTAGTGGTTCCACCTGCTACCGTCCTAATTATGTCCTTTTTATTTGTAAGCCCAGGTCACTGTGCACTCAGTTGCATTGTTCGTTTTTTTACGACAAGTTACGTTTGTGGTCTGGTAAGCTATTATCCCTTGTTAAGTCCTGTTCTTTCATGCTATGCTAGGCTGAGCTAGTTTTGATTCTCAGCTGCAAGTAGTTTTTTTTTGTATTTTTGCCTTTTCTTTGTGGATTACATTTTTTTTACCTGAACACTGCCTCTCCTGCCTGTCCCTGCGCACCCTGAGGAACACAATCCTCGCGACAGCAGGACCCGAATGCAACAACTATGGTCGGTTATTTACCAAGATCATTGCTCATTTTACACATTAAAATGCTTCATCTAAGTAAAGTCACGGTTCAAATCGAACCCCTTTAGGGGATGCAAGTTGTAACAGAATTCGAGTTATCCTGCCTTTTTTATGCCTGTCGTCAATCCAAGAACTTTCATTAGCTTTTCATGTACGGCAATATCGTCCTGTCAGTGTGAGATATACAACTTGTAAAGAACATCATGTCATGGCTGTCTTGAGTTTCCAATAATTTCTACAACTCTTTTTTTTTTGTGATAGAGTGATTGGAGCACATACTTGTTGGTCACAAAAAACATTCATGAAGTTCGGTTCTTTTATGAATTTATTATGGGTCTACTGAAAATGTGAGCAAATGTGCTGGGTCAAAAGTATACATACAGCAATGTTAATATTTGCTTACATGTCCCTTGGCAAGTTTCACTGCAATAAGGCACTTTTGGTAGCCATCCACAAGCTTCTGCTTGAATTTTTGACCACTCCTCTTGACAAAATTGGTACAGTTCGGCTAAATGTGTTGGTTTTCTGTCATGGCCTTGTTTCTTCAGCATTGTCCACACGTTTAAGTCAGGACTTTGGGAAGGCCATTCTAAAACCTTAATTCTAGCCTGATTTAGCCATTTCTTTACCACTTTTCGAAGAAAAAAAAAAATTCAGTCTAAGCCTGGGCCCCTGAAGCGGCCAAGGGGGGAAAAAAACTCATAGCCATAGCATTTCTTTTTTGTTTCTGCTTTAGTGGATTTTGCCCAGGATTGTATAGCCAATTTCTGTCTCTTTGACTCCCTCTCCACTTCTAACTGCTCCAAAAGCAAAAATCATAAAGAGTACAAACAATGTTTATCCTATTAGCTAACTTCCTTTGTCTGAATAGCTATTTGGGATTCATAGCATGAAAAAACAAATATCTTACAGTCATGTTGTGTGTTTCAAAATGATTCAGCTATTCAATAGTAGCCATCCACAAGCTTCTGGCAAGCTTCTGGTTGAATTTTTGACCACTCTTCTTGACAAAATTGGTGCAGTTCAGCTAAATTTGTTGGTTTTCTGACATGGACTTGTTTCTTCAGCATTGTCCACACGTTTAAGTCAGGACTTTGTGAAGGCCATTCTATAATGTATTTTTTTTTTCATCCGACCACAGAACTTTCCTCTAGAAGGTCTTATCTTTGTCCATGTGATGTCAGATGAAGCAAAAATTTAACTGTTTGGCCACAATACCCAGAAATATGTTTGGAGGAGAAAAGGTGAGGCCTTTAATTCCAGGAACACCAACCTACCGTCAAGCATGGTGGTGGTACTAATATGCTCTGGGCCTGTTTTGCTGCCAATGGAACTGGTGCTTTACAGAGAGTAAATGGGACAATGAAAAAAGAGGATTACCTCCAAATTCTTCAGGACAACCTAAAATCATCAGCCCGGAGGTTGGGTCTTGGGCGCAGTTGGGTGTTCTAACGGGACAATGAACCCAAACACATGTCAAAAGTGGAGAAGGAATGGCTAAATCAGGCTAGAATGAAGGTTTTAGAATGGCCTTCCCAAAGTCCTGACTTAAACGTGTGGACAATGCTGAAGAAACAAGTCCATGTCAGAAATTCAACAAATTTAGCTGAACTGCACCAATTTTGTCAAGAGGAGTGGTCAAAAATTCAACCAGAAGCTTGTGGATGGCTACCAAAAGTGCCTTATTGCAGTGAAACTTGCCAAGGGACATGTAAGCAAATATTAACATTGCTGTATGTATACTTTTGAGCCAGCAGATTTGCTCACATTTTCAGTAGACCCATAATACATTCATAAAAGAAGCAAACTTCATGAATGTTTTTTGTGACCAACAAGTATGTGCTCCAATCACTCTATCACAAAAAAATCAGAGTTGTAGAAATGATTGGAAACTCAAGACAGCCATGACATTATGTTCTTTACAAGCGTATGTAAACTTTTGACCACAACTGTATATTGGGCAAAAATTCCGTTTTGGAATACTCTGTAGTAGATGTCTTTGGATTTTGAGCGATGATTCAAGAGTCATAGGGTAACCATTGGCATATAGCAGTTTATTATAGACACCTGATACCATGCTTGCTATTTTTTGCCACAAGGAAGACATTGAAGGAAAGATGGAATGTTGGCAGCGGTTGACTGTGATCCAGGTCTCAACTAATTACATTATTTGGATTATGTCGACATTATAATATGGACAAAGCCTTTTTTTTTTTTTTTTTTGACAAAATGTTGCTTTGCTCCTTCTGCTCAGTCCAATCCCACCCTCGGATGTTTTTCCTGAAACGCAAAGACGGATTAATGTCGGAGAAATTGACTGTGACGACTGGAAAAACACCACAGTGGTCTGATTAATACATACAAATATGTTGATGTAATTAATGTCTCGGGAAGTATTCTGTTCCACGGACTAAAGCACGTTTTGGTCCGAGCATCCTGTCATCAGTTTCGAATTGATTGCATCTGAGTTTTAGTGGTGGAGTCCAGCAAGAATTTGATAGCACACATGGTTAGCGCCATCAGTTTGTGTCGCTAATATGAGTTAAGTGCCTATACCTCTGGACATACTTGCCAACCTTGAGACCTCCGAATACGGGAGGGGGGGGGGGGGTTTGAGGTTTAGGCAGCATACCCCTTCCCCTTCGAGCTTTTCTGGATGAAATTAATTTCTTTTTTTCCAATCGTTTTGGAACTTGCAAGCGTATTTCTTCTTCTTACTCGTCTTCGCCATGTCTCTTCTTCGTTCTTCTGCTTCGTCTCCTTCTTGTTGTGTGTGCAGTTGTGCACTGAGCTCCCACTACCATCAGGGCGCAGGTACAGAACTATCAAATTCCGGAGGGCCCGCCTCAGGAAAAGCCTTATCCCTGCAGCTATAGCCGCCCTTAACAGCAGGCCCGGCCGACCCGTCTGACAAGCCTGTAAATGTGTGTTAGTCTTGTATGATGTCTTTTTGTTATTTTTTGTGTGTTTGATGTGTAATGTCTAGTGTTTAAATGTACGGCAGTGACAATGAATTTCCCCAAGGGGACCAATAAATCTAAATCTAAATCTAAAAGCCGTAGATGTTATTGTAGCGTCCCGGAAGAGTTAGTGCTACAAGGGATTCTGGGTATTTGTTCTGTTGTGTTTATAAAGTTAAAGTTAAAGTTAAAGTACCAATGATTGTCACACACACACTAGGTGTGGCGAAATTATTCTCTGCATTTGACCCATCACCCTTGATCACCCCCTAGGAGGTGAGGGGAGCAGTGGGCAGCAGTGGGCAGCAGCGGTGGCTGAGCCCGGGAATCATTTTGGTGATTTAACCCCCAATTCCAACCCTTGATGCTGAGTGCCAAGCAGGGAGGTAATGGGTCCCATTTTTATAGTCTTTGGTATGACTCGGCTGGGGTTTGAACTCCCAACCTACCGATCTCAGGACGGACACTCTAACCACTAGGCCACTGAGTAGTTATGTTGTGTTACGGTGCGGATGTTCTCCCGAAATGTGTTTGTCATTCTTGTTTGGTGTGGGTTCACAGTGTGACGCATATTAGTAACAGTGTTAAAGTTGTTTATACGGCCACCCTCAGTGTGAACTGTATGGCTGTTGAGAAAGTATGCCTTGTGTTATCACTAAATCAGTGCAAATGTTCTCCCGAAATGTGTTTGTCATTCTTGTTTGGTGTGGGTTCACAGTGTGGCGCATATTAGTAACAGTGTTAAAGTTGTTTATACGGCCACCTTCAGTGTGACCTGTATGGCTGTTGAGCAAGTATGCCTTGCGTTATCATTAAATCAGTACAAAGATAATACGACATGTCAGCATTACTTGCCATCATTCGAGTAAAGACCATTGTAAAACCCGTCCAACGCTACAATTTTATGTGACTGGGCCGGTACGTTGTTTATATGGAGGAAAAGCGGACGCCTGGACAGCATGCGGCTGTTAAGGGGTGAAGGTTTCAGGTTGTAGAGGACGTTAAAGGCAGTGTCTTTAAGGCACGCCCCCAATAATGTTGTCCGGGTGGAAATCGGGAGAATGGTGGTCCCGGGAGATTTTTGGGAGGGGCACTGAAATTCGTGAGTCTCCCGGGAAAATTGGGAGGGTTGGCAAGTATGCCTCTGGATGGCCGCCGACCTGCACATTTTTCCAAGCAGTATGTCTGGTAGACGTTGCGTATGAGATGACACGGCCTTGTTACAGTAATAACCCTCCTTTTCTCTCTCACGCCCGTGCAAAAGCCCGTACAGTAAATCTCACCCTGTTATTGTTTTTAATAATACCACTGTTCGCATTAGCCAAGCGGCACCAGACTTCAAACGCCACACACTGTAACGCGTTTGACGGGGTGAAGGCTTGTGAAAATAGGCCGGACTCGCTGACTCGGCAGAGGAGCGAATGGATTCTGAGTGGATATATGTGTGTACGTTCGCTGGTGCTTAGCCACAAACGTATGCACTGATGATAGCGCGCTGGCCAAAAAGCTCTCCATTTCCTCAAAACCACAAAGGCTCGTAAAGCCCCGGCATTCAAAGTCCCCTAATTGTATAAAGTTTGATGCTTTCTTCGCCGCTCCTCTGGGAGGAAAAAAAATACCCTGATTTACTTTCCAGCACAATGCTTTTCCCGATAAACAGCTCCACCTCGTCAGCGGAGGACGTTTAAGTCACGTCTGGATCCGGGCAAGGTTCTTTTTTGCAGCAGGTCATCAGGTAACCTCTAAGACCAAAGTGAAAATCATGAAGTCTGAAGTATTTTAACGCCCAACAAATGTTAAGAGTCCAGTGCTTTTCATTGCCATGGACCCTCGTGTTTTTACATATGTGAGCAATAAAACAACCCAGTAAGACTTTCATTCCTGCCAAATGGGTCGCTTTTATGGAATGCAGGGAGCAAGTGAAATTCCTTTCGTATATGTGATTGGTGTTCAGCTCGAAAGGGGCTGCCAGCAGGGCCTTTTAATGTTTATGGACACAATATGTTGAAATGGTTCGGCGCCACAAAAATGGAAAAGTCTAATTGCGTTTGATTATGTACGAAGTTTTTCTCACATCTGCATTAGCTCCAATGGCACCGCATCTGGACTGTTCCAAGTCAGTCATCAATCATTGGGCCATAACTGTCTGGACTCATCAGTGCCAAACACCTTCCATTCCTCACCTGATTTCTTTCTCTTTTTTTTTTGTCTCCTAAGTCATGGGGTTGTTTCAACAGCGACTCGAGCACAGTGTGAGGTTTATTTCTACTTACAGCCTACGTCTGCGGAGACACAAACAAAATGTCTTGCAGGTTCAGCTATGACAGGGACCTTGCAATCACGGCTCTGGTCTGATGAGGTCTGTTATGGGTTTTAGTCTGCAGATCCAAACGTGTGTTGTGCGTTAGTAATGGTGTGGGTTTAGAGTGAGGCGACTATGTACCTTCCTTTCTACCTACCAACCAACCCAACGTACCAACAGTTCCTTCCTACCAGACATACAGTACCTCACGACCTACTAGTCTACCTTCTTACCTATATGACATACCTACCTACCCAGCCCCCATAGCTCCCGTATCTTCCAACCCGGCAGGCTTTTCTACCTACCAACCAACCCAACGTACCAACAGTTCCTTCCTACCAGACATACAGTACCTCTCGACCTACTAGTCTACCTTCTTCCCTATATGACATACCTACCTACCCAGCCCCCATAGCTCCCGTATCTTCCAACCCAGCAGTCTTTTCTACCGGTCTACATTCCTACATACCAACCCGACACACTTACCTACCTACCTACCAACCAACCCAACGTACCAACAGTTCCTTCCTACCAGATATACAGTACCTCTCGACCTACTAGTCTACCTTCTTCCCTATATGACATACCTACATACCCAGCCCCCATAGCTCCCGTATCTTCCAACCCGGCAGGCTTTTCTACCGGTCTACATTCCTACATACCAACCCGACACACTTACCTACCTACCAACCAACCCAACATACCAACAGTTCCTTCCTACCAGACATACAGTACCTCTCGACCTACTAGTCTACCTTCTTACCTATATGACATACCTACATACCCAGCCCCCATAGCTCCCGTATCTTCCAACCCGGCAGGCTTTTCTACCGGTCTACATTCCTACATACCAACCCGACACACTTACCTACCCTTCTGCCGACCTACCTAACTTTACGTACTGTGTTCTCGTAAGTTGTTGCGTTTTTCGTAATTTCTTACATTGAACAAAGAGCATGGTCTATAATGTCAAATTATTTGTGTTAAACATACTTGGCCAAAAAAGCTGATTCTGATTCTATTAGAGATGTGACATTTGCGAACAAATGAAATATTTTTAACAGCTATACTAAGGGCACGACGAGAACTGATTCCCAGTAGTTAGATGTTCGTTTGGGTGTTGTTTTTCATGCAAGTGCAAATTAGAGTCGGCAATTGCCCACACTGCAAATGCGTGCCATCTGACTGGCAGCTAGACTAGAAAATGAGTCAGGTTTGAAGGAAATTTAGCAGCATTTAGATTAACATTTTTTTAAATTAAAAAATAAATATATACAGTACAGGCCAAAAGTTTGGACACACCTTCTCCTCATTCAATGTGTTTTCTTTCTTTTCATGACTATTTACATTGTATATTGTCACTGAAGGCATCAAAACTATGAATAAACAAACACATGTGCAGTTATGTACTTAGCAAAAAAAGGTGAAATAACTGAAAACATGTCTTATATTCTAGTTTCTTTAAAATAGCCACCCTTTGCTCTGATTACTGCTTTGCACACTCTTGGCATTCTCTCAACGAGCTTCAAGCACACCTGTGAAGTGAAAACCACTTCAAGTGACTACCTTATATCATTCTCTCATCGAGAAAATGCTATATATATATGTGTGTGTGTGTATATATATATATATATATATATATATATATATAAAACGTAAAGGCCCGCGGACAGATTTAATTTGGTCTGCTTCCCGCAAGATGAGTTTGCTAAATATAAAAATGAGCTGCTTCTTGATGAAAGAAAGTGCTGTTCTAAATGTGTCCACTTGATGTCGCAATACCAATTCAAGTGTAACCCACCTGATACGACACGATGACGTGTCAGCTGACCTTAAGCACCCTCTGGATTGGCTGCCGCTACTCCAATCAGCGCAGGGGAAAGCAATCAGCTGCTCCTGTTGTGTCTGGCAGCAGATGGCGGCAGACGGATTCAGTATCGCCGCACAATACCTTCTTTCATTGTAAATCATCCATTCAATGGATAGGATAATGAAGCGGTGAGATGCAAAGACTTAAGTCAACATGACCATCGTCTTTGGAGTTAAAGTTCCAAACAGCACTCAATTGGTTGACAGTGAAATGCACACCCTGAACTCCATTGTAAAAATGTGTATTTCTACATTTGTTCTATTTTATTTTATGCTTAAATCTGCCATGTTCACATTGGTTAAGTTTGTAGGTATTTGACCTTGATTTCTGTGTATAATTGTAGTATTTGAATTATGATAAATGAATGTGTTGTGGCAGTTGTGGATGTCACTAATGCGGCGGTTTGAGGGAACACTTGGTTGCTTTTCCAAAGCTATTTTTAATGGTGAACTGTCAACATAACAACGCAAAACAGGAAAGTGCTTAAAGTGGCTTTGTTTCTTCATGGTGTTTTTGAAATTGCACCAATTTTTTCCCTCAGAATTTTTGACTAACTTGAAATGTTTTGCCAAGAGGATTATTTGTAATGTGTACATTTTCAGAACGTGCTTGATCTAAAACTAAGAAAATAATCTGAAGTTGTTTTATTATTAAGTTATTATGCCATGATTTTACCAGTCCGGCCTATGTGGGAGTATATTTTCCTCCATGTGGCCTCTGAGCTAAAATGAGTTTGACACCCCTGTTCTAAAGGGTAGTAGTTTAAACATACACACACCAGGTATTGTAGTATAATTTTGTAATCACATTTTTTTTTGCTTCCTATTTTTTAAAATTTTGCTGTATTTATACTTTCTATATCCAGTAATGCATTTTATCATTACTTACTGTATTTGTGCATTTTTTTTCTATATTGTTAGATACTGCACATTTTTCTAGGTAAGGGAAAATTCAAACTAAAGGTATCACTCCAAAAGCATGAAAATATGTCACCGCCTTTTGGAATGTTTATAATGAAAACACAACAAAAAATTAAATTATAGCCAATATATCTCATAATAATTCCCACCAATAGAGTAATATTTGTGTAAATTCAATTACTCTGATCTACATCTTATCATGTAACTCGGGGGTCGGCAACTAGCGGCTCTGGAGCCGCATGCGGCTCTTTAGCGCCGCTCAAGTGGCTCCTTGGAGCTTTTTAAAAAATGTATTAAAATGGAAAAAGACGGAGGGAAAATATATTTTTCGTTTAAATATGGTTTCTGTAGGAGGAGAAACATGACACAAACCTTCCTAATTGTTAGAAATCCCACTGTTTATATTAAACGTGCTTCACTGATGAGAGTATTTGGCGAGCGCTGTTTTGTCCTACTAATTTCGGCGGACCCCATCAACTCACCGTAGTTTGTTTACATGTACAACTTTCTCCGACGCCATCACAGAAAAACGTGTTTTATGCCACTCCATGGTTTAATTTTGTCCACCAAACTTTTATTACTGTGTGTGAATGCACAAAGGTGAGCTTTGTTGATGTTATTGACTTGTTGGGAGTACTAATCAGGCATATTTGGTCACTGCATGACTGCAAGCTAATTGATGCTAACATGCTATTGAGGCTAGCTGTATGTACTTACTGCATTATTATGTCTCGTTTGTAGGTATATTTGAGCTAATTTATATTCCTTTACCTATGTCCTCGGTGTATTTAATTTATGTTTGCATGTCTCATGATACATTATCTGTATGTAATATTTCTGTTAGTTGTTTGTGTGCCATTTTGTTCCAGACCACAGCAAACATTACCCAGCTTGCAAAGATTGTAGTAAATCCATTAGAAGAAGACAGCCTGCCGTTTTCTTTAACTTGGACACACCCATCTATACCTTTTGGCCAGTACCGTATTTTTCGGGATATAAGTCGCAGTTTTTTTCATAGTTTGGCCGGGGGTGCGACTTATACTCAGGAGCGACTTATGTGTGAAATGATTAACACATTACCGTAAAATATCAAATATTATTTATCTCATTCACGTAAGAGACTAGACGTATAAGATTTCATGGGATTTAGCGATTAGGAGTGACAGATTGTTTGGTAAACGTATAGCATGTTCTATATGTTATAGTTATTTGAATGACTCTTACCATAATATGTTACGTTAACATACCAGTTGGTTATTTATGCCTCATATAACGTACACTTATTCAGCCTGTTGTTCACTATTCTTTATTTATTTTAAATTGCCTTTCAAATGTCTATTCTTGGTGTTGGCTTTTATCAAATACATTTCCCCAAAAAATGCGACTTATACTCCAGTGCGACTTATATATGTTTCTTTCCTTCTTTATTATGCATTTTCGGCCGGTGCGACTTATACTCCGAAAGTGCGGTAACTTCCAGGAGTTATCTCACCCTCTGAGAAGCCTCCGTTTTATTAATGTTTTCCAATGTTGTAAAAACGTGTAGAATAAATATTACATTTCTGTCAACAAAAATCTGTGTCAGCCTGCGACACATGGTCATTTTGATAGTAGGCTAATATAGACACTTACATCATGTGTTTCCTTTATTATAACACTTTTTTTTTTTTGGTGATTTTTGTCCAATATGGCTCTTTCAACTTTTTAGGTTGCCAACCCCTGGTATAACTGATACTCGTGATTGCTTCCTTGATAAAAAAAACAAACTGTTAAAACTATAATAACAAGGAACAGCTCTTTAAAAACAATGGCTCCTCCAGCTTCCTCCAAAAAGCCATAAATCCCATCTTTACTACATATCATTGGCAGGACAGCTGTCTGTAGGAAGCGCCACCCCACCAGTGGCCCTGCCCTAACCATGGCAGTTCTTTCTGGAGTCGGTGCTGCTGAATGTCAGGAACTCCGGTACAACACACAAAACAATCTAAATTACAAAAGTAGTATTTTTATTAAAACATACACAAACATAAATTAAAAAAAAAACAAAAAAACATCTGTCTGTTGAAATCAGGTATGCTACAATCTTTGCGGATGAACAATAAATTCATATTGCTTTTAGCGAGGCGACACAATTGTCAGAACTGAGATACATAAATATGGAATTAGAAAATGAAGCCCCTGTGTTTTTTCTTTTAACAAAAAAGCGTGCCTACTATTTCCTAAGTGCTGCATTATGAATGGTGTACAGACAAAAAAATATATATACATGACTTATTGTTTTTTTATGTTTTTGTTTTGTTTTCTTTTACAGCTGAAAGGCCAATGTATCAATGACCCGCCTCTGTACTTCTATGGCTAATAAATAAATAGTTAGTGCATATTCCCATTTACCTCAACGGAGAGCCAAATGAAAACCAAAATTAAGTTAAAGATGAAACCAAAGTCAATTTGGTTCCACTTTGTAAAAGTCTTTTTTTTTTTTTCTTGTGTCAATCAAGGACAGACAGGCCAGCTATCTGCATCGCTTGTTGACCGTCACACGTAGAAGCAACCATGTTTGTCGAAAATGCAGTCAAAATGTCAAAAGACGGACATGAGTACACTCGTGACGCTAAAACGTCGAATCCAATAACCAGCTCGTTCCAGCGGTGCTGATGAAAACGCGGCAGGCTACGTTTACATGGACCTGAATATTGCGATTCCAACCCAATCAGGATAACCCTGACGTAAACGCCCTGAACCAGAATGAAGTGAGTCAGACTACTTGAATCCACCAGTACTGTTTTGTTGTTTGTCGGTTTTGATGTTAAGTGACGTTTGGCAAAAGATGTTCAAATCCCAAACCCAATGACCGCTAAAAAGAAGACACGCTTCTGGGCTTACGTTATGATGGAATAGTTCTGCTTCATGTTCGGAGATAATTGCTGTGTCCTCAAGTTCAAAGGATTGCATCCTACTTTTGAAGGCATCTGGCATCACAACAATTGGAATGATCCTTCAAATGCAGCTTTGTTTTCCCCCCCCCGGTTTTGTTTTTGTCGGGATGCATCGCGTTTCCCAAGATTCCTTATGGCGGCCCAAATGTTTTACATGTCATTTTTAATTATTTGAGTTTGTAATGCTAGACTTTATTGAAAACATGCTGCGTCTGTAAAGCTAATATGTAAGCATTTTGCATCGTGATGAACCCATTTTGTGGAGATGCTAACGCAGTTCATGTGGTCCTGGTACTCTGAGGGGTGAAGAGCCTGACATTGGTTACAGCTAATTAGGGATGGGTACCGTTCACAGTTGAACTGATACAGGACCAATTCCTGGTGTCTGGGAAATGATACCAATAATCAACGGTATCAATTTTCTTTACTTTTGTGTGTTTATTAATTAATACTTGTTTCTGGTAATTAAATTACATTTTATTGCAATATTTACAAATGAGCTAATTATAACTGCTGTCCAGTTGTTATATCTTCTTTCATTATGTTTATATTATCATTTGCAAGTATGACTTGTAGCTGTTCAAGATGTTCGATGACATTAGTCCATAGTTATCTTTTAGTTTTTTTTTGTTCCGACCTAAAAAGTGATAATAGTGTAAGTATTGTACTTACAATGAATTAATTACGTGGATCCCGACTTAAACAAGTTGAAAAACTTATTTGGGTGTTACCATTTAGTGGTCAATTGTACAGAATATGTACTGTACAATCTACTAATAAAAGCTTCTATCAAACAATCAATCAATCAATCAAAATGCACTAGCTGTTATATTTGTAACATGCATCTTAGTTGTAGTTTTTATTTTAAAATTTGGAGGTGTTGAATTCGCCATGTAAAATCGCTAATGCTAGTCAATAGCAAAGCCAATGTATTAGCATCAAGCTAGCACAATTTAGAAATGTGGAGCCTTATTTTACTTGCGTTGAGGCGTTTTTTTTTTAGTTAATTACTTTGTGCTGCTGGAGGGATTGCCAAGAGCCGAAGTGTGAAGAACCGAGCTGAGTCGGCAACCGGGCGTGATGTCACGCGCAACCCAGGTACCGTGATAAGGCACCATTACGTGAATCAGTGCCAAAAAAATACTTGATTCGGTCATACTTGCCAACCCTCCTGGGACTCCCGAATTTCAGTGCCCCCTCTCGAAAATATCCCGGGGCAACCATTCTCCCGAATTTCTCCCGATTTCCACCCGTACAACAATATAGGGGGCGTGCCTAAAGGCACTGCCTATAGCGTCCGCTTTTCCTCCATACAAACAGCGTGCCGGCCCAGTCACATAATATATGCAGCTTTTACACAGACATACGTGATTGCAAGGCATACTTGATCAACAGCCATACAGGTCACACTGAGGGTGGCCGTATAAACAACTTTAACACTGTTACAAATATGCGCCACACTGTGAACCTACACCAAACAAGAATGACAAACACATTTTGGGAGAACATCTGCACCGTAACACAACATAAACAGAACAAATACCCAGAATCCCTTGCAGCACTAACTCTTGAATATACACCCACCCACCCCCATATCCCGAATTCGGAGGTCTCAAGGTTGGCAAGTATGGATTCGGTACCTATCCCTACAGCTAATAACGTACAGTACAGCGTTACCTCTGATTTGGTACGTCCCATTTTTCGTATGATTCGGTTTGCGGCGAACGCTTTTGCCTAAAGTTTGCCCACGGTTTTCATATGGCGGCTTGTTAATCGTGCAGCCAAACATTCCGCATTACGAACCAGTCCGCGAAGTACAGTGCCCACATTAAGAATTATCTATTGAACAGCAAAATGTGTTATTTCTCTTCACCATCTTTGTTAACAAGAGTCATGTAGGTCAAATATTCATTTATCGATTTTATTTGTCATTATGTAATTATTCTGTATAAAATGTGTTTTGTCGAACTTATTATTTAGATGTTTTCGTTTTTCTGTACGATTTGGTTTTGTCTGACCTTTTTGGGAGGGATTACAAACCAAAACTTAGATCCCAGTGAGTTTCAACACACCATGCTTGAAGTAAACATGGAATAGTGTAGTCGCAGCTTTTTTGGGGGGCGGGGGGATCAACATTGTCCATGTAAACGTAGCCGTCGCGAAGACGCCTCATCACGCCCCCGCCTCGTTCACACCAACGGCAACCTTTTTCTGGAAAACATTGACAGCTGTGGTTGAGGGATTACTTTGGTCATGTGATTTCATCCCGCTGGTGTTAAAGTACAAACAGATGCTGCGTCGGTTTCAATGTTTCCATGATGACACCCATCTCCTTTTGCCAACGCGCTCCTCACTCACTTCCTTTGTTTGTATCGCCGGTGCAGACAAACAAACAACCAATGAACATGCAGTCTTAATGAATACCAGGCGCAGGAATACCTTTCAAGAATCCAGTGCTACTTTGGACCGGGTTGAGGGTGGTTTTGTCCAGAGTTTGGACTCAAAAGGCTATGTGGTAAAAAACTATCAAATGTTTTTTTTTCTAAGTCACTATCAGTGGTTCCCTTTGCGTCACTTCAGTAGCATGGTGGCGTCCCACACGTCGACCTTGTCAGTTGCCCAACTTTACGGCGCCAAAGTACGTCCCTACTCCCTCCGGGTCCAGCATCCACGCGTTGGACACGGTGACAAACAAGGCGTCACCCTGATCAAGCCAGAGGCCTCGGCCCTGCTGGGCGCAGTACATGTTGTAGCTGGTGTTGTCCCAGCGCATGGTGCTGCCCGTCTTCATCAGCAGGTCCACTTTGCTGTTCTGCTTGATCCTCTCGTGGTAGATGTACTGGATGAGCTGCGTGTTGCTCACGTCCACCGAGGTCCCGCCGCCGCCCTGCCCGCCGTCCTCCGGGACATACTTGTAGTAGCGGAAGCAGGTCTTGGCGTAAACGTAGTAGAAGCCCGACTTGACCACGAGTAGCTTGCCCTTTTCGTAGTTCATCCTGTGGCGGTACCCGCGCACCTCGTCCCAGTCGATGGTGATGGCCTTTGGCTCACCCTCTGCGATAGAAGAGAGCGGCTTAGTGCGGTTAAACGTTGCGGCAATTTGTTGCGAGATGGGGAAAAACTTGAGGCAAATCAAATGGAACAACTGTGTAAACAGGAAATTACAGTAGCAGAACATCCAGTCTTAGGATGGGCTTGGAAAATCAGTTTTGCTAAAAAAAAATGTTTTGTCAATTATGTTGTGGAAAGCCTGGTTTATGCTACAGCGTCATGTGGGGTCGGTGGGGGTGTAACGGTATTTGTATTTGTATTGAACAGTTTCGGTACGGGGGTTTCGGTTCGTTGCGGAGGTGTACCGAACGAGTTTCCACACGGACATATTAATAGCGTACTCCACGTTGTGTGAACAATACTCAAAATGCCGGACATTTGAGGCATTTAAGAAACTCCGCCCTGACAGCTCCGCAAAAGGGGACATGTCCGGTGAAAAGAGGACGTATGGTCAGTCTATCCTAGCCCGGTCGCTGCTAGCATGCTAGCAAAAGAGGACATGTCCGGGCTACGATAGACTGACCATACCTGCTCTTTTCACCGGACATGTCCTCTTTTGCGGAGCTGTCAGGGCGGAGTTTCTTAAATGCCTCAAATGTCTGGGATTTTGAGTTAGGATTGCGTGTATTTTCAATGTACGTTCAGGGTTAAGAAGGGGTTAAAAACAAAACAAATTGTGCGCGCAGCAGCATTGGTGAGGGAGGGGCAGAGACAGAGAGAAAGAGAGAGAGAGTTATGATAAACGCGCATGCGTCGTCAGGCTCTGCTTTTTATCCATAGATTTATCAGATTACATTTTGTATTATCTATAGCAGGAGTGTCAAAAGTGTGCCCCGGAGGCCATTTGCGGCCCACAGCTAATGTTTCAAAGGCCCACGGCGCACATTCTAAAAATACTATTAAAATAAACAAAAACATAACAAAAGTGAAATAAAAAAGCTTAAAGGTTAAATGTAATTTATAAAAAGTTGCAATGTTGACTAATAAAACAAAGCTGTTTTTTTTTCTTTCAAACTGTCATTGCTCAAAACATAATATTGAATCAAAATCAATGTTATTATGAATTATTGACCTATCCAAGGTTCCGATTACTTCACATTAAATATTCCACTAAGAAAAATATTTTTGGTGGAAGATTTTGCAAATTTGGTAAATAAATAACCCAAAAATGTATGTTTTGTTGTTTTCTTACTGTACCGAAAATGAAGCGAACCGTGACCTCTAAACCGAGGTACGTACCGAACTGAATTTTTTTTGTACCGTTACACCCCTAGTGGTCGGCTTTTTATAACGCATCGTTTCCTGGTTCCTGGCGGCATTTTTTTAATCGAACACTTTCTTTACCGCTTTGGGGAACCGTGTACAAAAAAAAGTGACCAATGTTCTACAACAGACCTGGGCAAAATACGGCCCATTAAGGTTTTCAATCCGGACGCTCTACATAATTTTTTTAGACCTTTAACTAAACTGTCGCCGCCATTATGATGTGCAGTATTGTTTTTAAATTACCGTAAGTCTTGAACTATAGAAAGTATTTCAATGGTTGAAATCTGCACTTTTGAGTGTTATACGAGGTACTGGCGAGAACGACACAAAAGGCTCTTGTTTGAACTTGATCCTATAGGACCCTGGCAGCCAATTAAGTTCTTTTAAAATAGGGGATGTGTGGGTCCTTCAATTAGTACAGGTCATATTTCTCGCTGCAGAGTTTTGGACCAGCTGCATCCACGAAAACAGACTGTTTCAATTGGTATGAAAGTCATCTTCATCATTTGAACCTATTCTTTTTGAGATCTGAAATTGTGGAGCCGAGTAAGAAATGTTGAAAGTTTCGTGACAAACTAGCAGATCAAAGTTTGCCTTCGCAATTTATCAGCGCCCATCTGTCTAGTTATGTGTCGTTTTAACTAGAGATGTCCGATAATGGATTTTTTGACGATATCCGATATTCCGATATTGTCCAACTCTTAATTACCGATACCGATATCAACCGATACCGATATATACAGTCGTGGAATTAACACATTATTATGCCTAATTTTGTTGTGATGCCCCGCTGGATGCATTAAACAATGTAACAAGGTTTTCCAAAATAAATCAACTCAAGTTATGGAAAAAAATGCCAACATGGCACTGCCATATTTATTATTGAAGTCACAAAGTGCATTATTTTTTTTAACATGCCTCAAAACAGCAGCTTGGAATTTGGGACATGGAGAGGGAGAGCATTAGGAGGTTGAGGTGGGTGGGGTTGAGGTGGGGGCGGGGGGGCTAGGGAGTAGCGGGGGTGTATATTGTAGCATCCCGGAAGAGTTAGTGCTGCAAGGGGTTCTGGGTATTTGTTCTGTTGTGTTTATGTTGTGTAACGGTGCGGATGTTCTCCCGAAATGTGTTTGTCATTCTTGTTTGGTGTGGGTTCACAGTGTGGCGCATATTTGTAAACAGCCACCCTCAGTGTGACCTGTATGGCTGTTGACCAAGTGTGGTTGCATTCACTTGTGTGTGTGTTTCAAAAGCCGTAGATATTATGTGACTGGGCCGGCACGCAAAGGCATTGCCTTTAAGGTTTATTGGCGCTCTGTACTTCTCCCTACGTCCGTGTACACAGCGGCGTTTTAAAAAGTCATAAATCGTACTTTTTGAAACCGATACCGATAATTTCCGATATTACATTTTAAAGCATTTATCGAGCGATAATATCAGCAGTCCGATATTATCGGACTTCTCTAGTTTTAACCATTTGGTCAAAGTTCGTTGAAGCACGATCCTTGTTTTTGGCCTAAAAATGGCACACTGAAACCAAGATGGCCTACTTCCTGTTAGTTATTAAACTTGGGATCTTTAGACTTTGACGTGCGTACGGTCATGATAGACGTCTCCAGCGATTTCCCTAACGATACGTGAATCTGATGACAGGGGCATTTTTTTTCTCCTAATTTTAAAGGAAAAAAGTGAGTTCCGTAGGACTTACAAAAGTTATTTGTGTTCACGTCTGAAGATGAGAACCGCAGAAGGGTGTATGACTTTAAACATTCAAGAGTGCGAACAAATTTGAAACAAATGTGCTTGTCTATTACTGGTGTGAAAGCATGGAATTCTCTAAACAAAGACTTAAAAAGTTGCAAGAATATCTTTGAATTTAAAAAGAGACAACTGGAATTATATCAAACTGATTTTTGATTTTGATTGGACGTGTCATTTTGAAAATGCTTAAACGAAAATTAAAAGTATGTTGGTGGAGGGAACAGTGATAAAGTCATCTAAAATAATTTGTGTTAAAAAGGGGGCAGATAAATATAAGAATAGTATTCTTCCATCTGCTCCTTTCTGATCATGGAAATGTATAGGAAACAAAAAAACAATGAAAGTGTCAACTGTATATGGCTTGTATACCGTATTTTCTGGATTATAAGTCACAGTTTTTTTCATAGTTTGGCCGGGGGTGCGATTTATACTCAGGAGCGACTTATGTGTGAAATTATTAACACATTACCGTAAAATTTCAAATATTAGTATTCATCTCATTCACGTAAGAGACTAGACGTATAAGATTTCATGGGATTTAGCGATTAGGAGTGACAGATTGTTTGGTAAACGTATAGCATGTTCTATATGTTATAGTTATTTGAATGACTCTTACCATAATATGTTACGTTAACATACCAGTTGGTTATTTATGCCTCATATAACGTACACTTATTCAGCCTGTTGTTCACTATTCTTGATTTATTTTAAATTGGTGTTGGCTTTTATCAAATACTTTTCCCCAAAAAATGCGACTTATACTCCAGTGCGACTTATATATGTTGTTTTCCTTCTTTATTAAAGGGGAACATTATCACCAGACCTATGTAAGCGTCAATATATACCTTGATGTTGCAGAAAAAAGACCATATATTTTTTTAACCGATTTCCGAACTCTAAATGGGTGAATTTTGGCGAATTAAACGCCTTTCAAATATTCGCTCTCGGCGCGATGACGTCACAACGTGGCGTCACATCGGGAAGCAATCCGCCATTTTCTCAAACACGTAGTCAAATCAGCTCTGTTATTTTCCGTTTTTTTCGACTGTTTTCCGTACCTTGGAGACATCATGCCTCGTCGGTGTGTTGTCGGAGGGTGTAACAACACGAACAGGGACGGATTCAAGTTGCACCAGTGGCCCAAAGATGCGAAAGTGGCAAGAAATTGGACGTTTGTTCCGCACACTTTACCGACGAAAGCTATGCTACGACAGAGATGGCAAGAATGTGTGGATATCCTGCGACACTCAAAGCAGATGCATTTCCAACGATAAAGTCAAATAAATCTGCCGCCAGACCCCCATTGAATCTGCCGGAGTGTGTGAGCAATTCAGGGACAAAGGACCTCGGTAGCACGGCAAGCAATGGCGGCAGTTTGTTCCCGCAGACGAGCGAGCTAAACCCCCTGGATGTCTTGGCTCACACCGTCTCTTATGCCACCGAAGATGATCAAGAGAAGAATATCGACCCTAGCTTCCCTGGCCTGCTGACATCAACTCCAAAACTGGACAGATCAGCTTTCAGGAAAAGAGCGCAGATGAGGGTATGTCTACAGAATATATTGATGAAAATTGGGCTGTCTGCACTCTCAAAGTGCATGTTGTTGCCAAATGTATTTCATATGCTGTAAACCTAGTTCATAGTTGTTAGTTTCCTTTAATGCCAAACAAACACATACCAATCGTTGGTTAGAAGGCGATCGCCGAATTCGTCCTCGCTTTCTCCCGTGTCGCTGGCTGTCGTGTCGTTTTCGTCGGTTTCGCTTGCATACGGTTCAAACCGATATGGCTCAATAGCTTCAGTTTCTTCTTCAATTTCGTTTTCGCTACCTGCCTCCACACTACAACCATCCGTTTCAATACATTTGTAATCTGTTGAATCGCTTAAGTCGCTGAAATCCGAGTCTGAATCCGAACTAATGTCGCTATAGCTTGC
This sequence comes from Nerophis lumbriciformis, assembly GCF_033978685.3. Taxonomy (NCBI): domain Eukaryota; kingdom Metazoa; phylum Chordata; class Actinopteri; order Syngnathiformes; family Syngnathidae; genus Nerophis; species Nerophis lumbriciformis. Next base: position 39,604,895 of record NC_084560.2, read on the forward strand.
TGTTCTATGCGCCATGTTTGTTTGTGTTGGCATCACTATGTGACGTCACAGGAAAATGGACGGGTGTATATAACGATGGTTAAAATCAGGCACTTTGAAGCTTTTTTTAGGGATATTGCGTGATGGGTGAAATTTTTAAAAACTCTTCGAAAATTATAATAAGCCACTGGGAACTGATTTTTAATGGTTTTAACCATTCTGAAATTGTGATAATGTTCCCCTTTAAGCATTTTCGGCCGGTGCGACTTATACTCCGGAGCGACTTATAATCCGAAAAATACGGTATATGCATCTTCATGAAAGGAATAAAAAAGAAATGAAAAATGAAAAACAGTTTTAGTGCTTGTTAGGGGCCTTGAAAATGCGATCAAAGTGGGAGAATAATAATAAACGAAGCAATTTCAATAGGGCCTTTGCATCTTTTTGTTGCTCTTGCCCTAATCATTGCAAAATAGTGAAAGGCGGACTGGTGACAAGGGGGCGGAGTGAAGTTCCCCGGCTGGTTAAACTACCAATACACAACCTTGCAATTTTGCAGATGAGTGTTTTATTGTTACTCTTCCATGTGAAAATGCAAAGTATGAACTGCTGGACTGTGCGGACAGACGATCAGGTGTGGAGCACTCACTCTTGGAGAACTCCTGATACTCCTTGATGGGGAGGTGGGCAGACGGGGGCTTGTCCTTTGGGTTTTTGAATCGGTTCTTACTGGTGTCTCTCAGCGCGTTCAGGACCGGTCTGTCTGTCTGCACTTCCTGCCAGAAAAACAACAAAAAAAAAACACCAGACCAGATGACAAATAGTGACGAAAGACGACATGAGTATTGGATGTGTTTTTCCCTGGCCAGAAGAAATGTAAAACTATAAACCACATCTGTAGAAAAAAAAATCTGTAATAATCAAATGTTGTTGTATTTCACTACAGCTGCGCTCTGCTGTCAATTTAAATCAACGTCAAAGTCGTCTTCGTCGAGACAGAGCGCGCGCACACTGTCTCGTTCAGTCCAAACATGGTCTCTAGGCAAGTAAACAGTCACCGCCGACTCACAGCTGGCTTGAAAGCGGCAATGTTTACTCATTTTGCGTTAACATAACTCCATCATTTTGGTGCTGCACTTGGCCGGTGATAGTGAGGACAAACATCGCTGATGTTTCCATGGCGAGCCCTCACAGAACAAGTTCAGCTTCGTGTCATCGTCCTGGACCGGTCAGGACACCTCTCAGGGCATTCCCCCAAACTCTCCCCTCAAAAACTGTAAAAGCTTGAAATTGCTCAAAAAGCCCGGCTAAAACGAATGACTGAACGGAGCGCTGGGATTCAACCTTTGATTTAGTGGTAATTAATCTTGAATACCAGGAAATATTATCACATTCTATTCTAAACTGTTGTAACTTGTCTGCAATCAGTATAACTGGCACCGGCATCTCCGGTATGTCATCCTGAGCCAGCAGGAACCAAACAAGCGAAACACGTTCCTGCCGAGTTGGCAGATCTACGAGGTATTCGTCAAATTGACACCGCCATCCAATAAACAATTACAATTCGGAATTTGAGAGAAATCTTTAGACGCATCAAGACGCGTAAAAATTTTTTTGGGTCATTGGCTCTGCATGTGTTTTATTTGTGAGAATTGTCTACAATCACTATGACTCCAGCGTCACTTGTTCTACAAGCTAAGGTTTAATTTTTTTTTACCTTCCACAGTGGTTTTTTTTTTTACCCTCAAAATGGTATGTTACGCATTTAGTTCACACTTTGCCTAAAAGTTAGACTATTTAGCTTAAAGGTGTCAAAGTCATTGACTTTGAATGAATGCTCTATGGCCCCCGGGATGATATGTGATTAGTATTAGAATCGGCCCGCAGGCTAAAGCCGCCTGCTGCTGTTTTGCACGCACCAATACTCCATCAGTGTTGGCGCTAGGAATTTTCAAAATGGGGTCCCAGCATACTTGCCAACCTTGAGACCTCTGAATTCGGGAGATGGGGGGGGGGGGGGGGGGGTTTGGTGGTAGCGGGGGTGTATATTGTAGCGTCCCGGAAAAGTTAGTGCTGCAAGGTGTTCTGGGTATTTGTTCTGTTGTGTTTATGTTGTGTTACGGTGCGGATGTTCTGCCGAAATGTGTTTGTCATTCTTGTTTGGTGTGGGTTCACAGTGTGGCGCATATTTGTAACAGTGTTAAAGTTGTTTATACGGCCACCCTCAGTGTGACCTGTATGGCTGTTGCATTGCATTTACTTGTGTGTGTGTGTGTGTGTGTGTGTGTGTGATTTTATGTGACTGGGCCGGCATGCTGTTTGTATGGAGGAAAAAAGGACCTGACGACAGGTTGTAGAGGACATTAAAGGCAGTGCCTTTAAGGCACACCCCCAAAATTGTTAACTGGGTGGAAATCGGGAGAAATTCGGGAGAATGGTTGCCCCGGGAGAAATTCGGTAGGGGCACTGAAATTCGGGAGTCTCCCGGGAAAATCGGGAGCGTTGGCAAGTATAGGTCCCAGGGACACCATAAAGTCATAAAAATGGGGTCCCACAGTACATTTTTGGGGTCCCACTTTTTTGTAACCGTTTTAAAGACAATTGATAAATGTATGCATTATCCTGTTATATTTTAAATTCTATAATGTGTTTTGGAAAAAGGTTGCCATAAACGTTACTTAATTCATTAAAAAAAAATAATACAAAAGAAAACATTTTTATACATATGTAAATTTATTCAGTTATAAACATTTATTCAGTTTCTTCTTTCCTTCATGGACCTAAACTTTTCTATACGTTTATTGTAATATTTTCAGAATGTGTTTGTTCTATTTTTGGCCAAAGTAAGACAAAGAAAACAATCTGAAGTTGTCTTTATTTTTTTTATTTTTTTAATGCCATGATTTTAATAGTCTGTGCACAGATTTTCTTCCTTGCGGCCCCTGAGCTAAAAATGAGTTCGGCACCACTAATTTAGCTTGTTTGATTCAATATGATTAGTGGTTAACTTCTATTCACACGTTTAAAAAAAAAAAAGCCAGTTAAGTACATTTAATGACACTCATAAAACAGTTTTTGGGCAGTCAAACAATTAAAATACAATTAATCGCATTTTGTCCTTAGCTAACTTGTAATTAGTTGTGATTAATTGCAGATAGAAGTTTTTTTTAAATCTTTTAATAAGTGTACTTTAATCATGTTTTTAATCCTGTCAACATGGGACGGGACAAATTGTTTGCTTTATTAACTTTTTTTAAATGGCTTAATACAAATGGACAAAAAATGAAAGTTTCTCCAGACTTACCTGCACTCGTGTCATAAAAAAATGATCATCTGTAAGGCTTTACCGCACTTGTTTCACAGTTGTTTCGATGCCAAAATAATAATCACATGTAGGGATGGGTACTGACTGAATCCTGCCAGTCCTACCGGGCCCTGATTCATGTAAAACTCAACGCTTCGGCACTTGGCGATCACGGAGAGCACATTCAGCCAAACTACCTCCAGGTAATGTTGCAATTTTCAACGCCAACAAAGCACTTAATTAAAAAAACACTCCAAACTGAGTTAATTAAGGCTACACTTTGCAAAAAATGCTCTAGCTTGATGCTAATGTACAGTGCCTTTGCTATTGCTATCGATTAGATTTAGCGATGGTAATTTCAACATCTCTAAATTTGTTCATGACAACTACAACTAAGAGGCACATTATGATCAAACTAATGTACAATACTTACATTGTTAACACTTTTTAGGGTGCAACCAAATACTATATTCAGGAATGACAAGCCAGCACACCGTAAACTATACACTACTGCCGTTAACGTCTTGGACCTGCAACTGTAAGTGAAACTTACTATTGTATACTTGCAAATGAGTCTCAGAAATGTCACAATAAACATTCACTACTTTGTTGGCTGGAAGTCTCATTGTGCTAAATTGGAAGGCGCCTTCCTGCCACACTCGCCGGATTAGAGATATTGTTTTTTTCCCTTAAAATTGGAGAAAATTAGGCTGAGATTGAAAGGTGGTTCTGTGAAGTTTCAGGAAGTATGGGACGGTTTCCTAAAATATGTCAAAAAGACCGATCCCCGATTGAAAAGTAATTGAAAGGTAAATAATTGATGAGCCTTTTGTCTGATTTTGTGTATTGCTGCACCGTGTTGGGGACATTCAGGAGTGCAATTGTCTGTGGCTTCATGTCAATATTTGCTTGTACTTATTTGACTGATGCATGCTTTTTATTTAAAGGGGAACATTATCACCAGACCTATGTAAGCGTCAATATATACCTTGATGTTGCAGAAAAAAAGACCATATTTTTTTTTAACCGATTTCCGAACTCTAAATGGGTGAATTTTGGCGAATTAAACGCCTTTCTAATATTCGCTCTCGGAGCGATGACGTCACAACGTGGCGTCACATCGGGAAGCAATCCGCCATTTTCTCAAACACCGAGTCAAATCAGCTCTGTTATTTTCCGTTTTTTTCGACTGTTTTCCGTACCGTGGAGACATCATGCCTCGTTGGTGTGTTGTCAGAGGGTGTAACAACACGAACAGGGACAGATTCAAGTTGCACCAGTGGCCCAAAGATGCGAAAGTGGCAAGAAATTGGACGTTTGTTCCGCACATTTTACCGACGAAAGCTATGCTACGACAGAGATGGCAAGAATGTGTGGATATCCTGCGACACTCAAAGCAGATGCATTTCCAACGATAAAGTCAAAGAAATCTGCCGCCAGACCCCCATTGAATCTGCCGGAGTGTGTGAGCAATTCAGGGACAAAGGACCTCGGTAGCACGGCAAGCAATGGCGGCAGTTTGTTCCCGCAGACGAGCGAGCTAAACCCCCTGGATGTCTTGGCTCACACCGTCCCTTATGCCACCGAAGATGATCAAGAGAAGAATATCCACCCTAGCTTCCCTGGCCTGCTGACATGAGGCTATGTCTACAGAATATATTAATTGATGAAAATTGGGCTGTCTGCACTCTCAAAGTGCATGTTGTTGCCAAATGTATTTCATATGCTGTAAACCTAGTTCATAGTTGTTAGTTTCCTTTAATGCCAAACAAACACATACCAATCGTTGGTTAGAAGGCGATCGCCGAATTCGTCCTCGCTTTCTCCCGTGTCGCTGGCTGTCGTGTCGTTTTCGTCGGTTTCGCTTGCATACGGTTCAAACCGATATGGCTCAATAGCTTCAGTTTCTTCTTCAATTTCGTTTTCGCTACCTGCCTCCACACTACAACCATCCGTTTCAATACATGCGTAATCTGTTGAATCGCTTAAGCCGCTGAAATCCGAGTCTGAATCCGAGCTAATGTCGCTAAAGCTTGCTGTTCTATGCGCCATGTTTGTTTGTGTTGGCTTCACTGTGTGACGTCACAGGAAAATGGACGGGTGTATATAACGATGGTTAAAATCAGGCACTTTGAAGCTTTTTTTAGGGATATTGCGTGATGGGTAAAATTTTGAAAAAAACTTCGAAAAATAAAATAAGCCACTGGGAACTGATTTTTAATGGTTTTAACCCTTCTGAAATTGTGATAATGTTCCCCTTTAAATTGTTTTTTTATTTATATTTTTTCTATAATTCTTGTGGGTTACTTGTTTGTGGGAGAGGGAAAAAAAAGAATATTTGACATGTGTTTAATTGTATTTCTGGACTGTACATGTCAAAAATCCAATGAAGAAATGTTAAAAAATAAGAAATGTCATAATAAAACAAGTTATAACAAATAATCAGCAGTTATCTTAATCAGCTATTTATTTATATTATTTACAAAAAATTGGTACCGTAAACAATACTCATTCCTGATCGCGTGTCAAAAAAATATTGCAGTTAAAGGAAATTATAGTTATGATTGCATGAGCTTTGACAGCCCTAAAAAGGTCACATTTCCATTGTTTTTTATGTGAAAACATGATATTCTAATCAGAAAAAAGAAGGAATGGCTAACGAGAATGCACGCAGGCTTTGGGCTCGCACGTACCATAAATCAAAGTGAATAAGTAACTAAAACATGGCTTACTTGCACTTAAATCCATTGACCTTTTAGCTGAGCCCATCCCCGGTACCGCACGGTGTAGGCCGGGCCTGCACATCCTGCCTCTCAACAAAGGGCTCTAACAACGGGCTAATAAACGGTCCACCGAGGTCGACCATCCAGCCAATCCTCACGGACCTTTTTAAATCGCAACACGGGCGGCGTGTTCCTGTCATGGGAAGTAGCCTGGGCGTAGCGACACAATGAGCATTTAAGTCCACTCAGCGTCACGTCATCTCTAAGGAAAAAGAAAATGATTTCCATTCAGAGAATTATGGGTAAGCTAAAACTAGAAGACACATCTTGACATGACCTTTGAGGGTAAATGTATATTATCATTTATAGTACAGCATGTATGCGCACGCACGTGCTTGCAAAAAAGATGCCCTAGGGTGCTCGCTAAAGTAGCACACAAAGCCTTAATTTCTGCGTATATTAATACCAGAAAAAACTCTCACTCAGCTATTTTTATTGTGCACAGTCTGTAGTGTTCAAGTAGTTCCACTCTCATGCACCATACACTGTTGCATGGTTGGAGGACACTGCAAAAACTGAAACCTAAGTAAGATTAAATATCTCAAATAAGGGTGATATTTGCTTATTTTCTGTCTGATAAGATCATTCTTCTCACTAAGCAGATTTTATGTTAGTATTTTACTTGTTTTAAGGGTTTTGGTCCTAAATGACCTCAGTAATACAAACCCCGTTTCCATATGAGTTGGGAAATTGTGTTAGATGTAAATATAAACGGAATACAATGATTTGCAAATCATTTTCAACCCATATTCAGTTGAATATGCTACAAAGACAACATATTTGATGTTCAAACTGATAAACTTTTTTTTGTGTGAAAATAATCATTAACTTTAGAATTTGATGCCAGCAACACGTGACAAAGAAGTTGGGAAAGGTGGCAATAAATACTGATAAAGTTGAGGAATGCTCATCAAACACTTATTTGGAACATCCCACAGGTGAACAGGCAAATTGGGAACAGGTGGGTGCCATGATTGGGTATAAAAGTAGATTCCATGAAATGCTCAGTCATTCACAAACAAGGATGGGGCGAGGGTCACCACTTTGTCAACAAATGCGTGTGCAAATTGTTGAACAGTTTAAGAAAAATCTTTCTCAACCAGCTATTGCAAGGAATTTAAGGATTTCACCATCTACGGTCCGTAATATCATCAAAAGGTTCAGAGAATCTGGAGAAATCACTGCACGTAAGCAGCTAAGCCCGTGACCTTCGATCCCTCAGGCTGTACTGCATCAACAAGCGACATCAGTGTGTAAAGGATATCACCACATGGGCTCAGGAACACTTCAGAAACCCACTGTCAGTAACTACATCTGTAAGTGCAAATTAAAACTCTCCTATGCAAGGCGAAAACCGCTTATCAACAACACCCAGAAACGCCGTTGGCTTCGCTGGGCCTGAACTCATCTAAGATGGACTGATACAAAGTGTAAAAGTGTTCTGTGGTCTGACGAGTCCACATTTCAAATAGTTTTTGGAAACTGTGGACGTCGTGTCCTCCGGACCAAAGAGGAAAAGAACCATCTGGATTGTTATAGGCGCAAAGTGTAAAAGGCAGCATGTGTGATGGTATGGGGGTGTATTAGTGCCCAAGACATGGGTAACTTACACATCTGTGAAGGCACCATTAATGCTGAAAGGTACATGCAGGTTTTGGAGCAACATATGTTGCCATCCAAGCAACGTTACCATGGACGCCCCTGCTTATTTCAGCAAGACAATGCCAAGCCATCAACGTGGCTTCATAGTAAAAGAGTGAGGGTACTAGACTGGCCTGCCTGTAGTCCAGACCTGTCTCCCATTGAAAATGTTAGGCGCATTATGGAGCCTAAAATACCACAACGGAGACCCCGGACTGTTGAACAACTTAAGCTGTACATCAAGCAAGAATGGGAAAGAATTCCACCTGAGAAGCTGAAAAAATGTGTCTCCTCAGTTCCCAAACGTTTACTGAGTGTTGTTAAAAGGAAAGGCCATGTAACACAGTGGTGAACATGCCCTTTCCCAACTACTTTGGCACATGTTGCAGCCATGAAATTCCAAGTTAATTATTATTTGCAAAAAAAAATAAAGTTTATGAGTTTGAACATCAAATATGTTGTCTTTGTAGTGCATTCAACTGAATATGGGTTGAAAAGGATTTGCAAATCATTGTATTCCGTTTATATTTACATCTAACACAATTTCCCAACTCATATGGAAACGGGGTTTGTATATTACAGCTTGTTGCTGAGATTTGATGACCTATATTGAGTAAAACATGCTTGAAACTAGAATATCAACTGTTGCAAAGCTGTGTCATCAACACTCACAAGTATAAAACTACTTTTTTAAAGTAATAATTTCTTACTTCAAGCATGAAAAAAAAAATCATGACCAGCATATCATTATGTCAAGATAATGGCACTAGCATTTACTTCATTTAAGAATATTTGTCCACATATTGAGCAAAAATGTCTCTTTTTTTTCTACCAAGAAAAGTGCACTTGTTATTAGTGAGAAAATACTTATTTTAAGGTATTTTTGGGTTTATTGAGGTTAGCTACCGGTAATTTGACTTGTTTTGGAAAGTCTTGACAAGCCAAATTTTCTTGTTCTATTGGCAGATAATTTTGCTTAGTTCAAATAAAATACCCCTAATTTTTGTAATTTTTTTCTTGTTTTTGAACACTGACTTTTTGCAGTGGAGGCGGGCTGGTGAGCCTGGCCTTGATAAACAATGCGATCGTTCCTCCCGCCAGTTATTTATTATAGCGGCCGCCTGTAGCCTAATCAAGTCAGAATGACTCGTAAATTAAATTGGCGCATAGATGAGTACAGAGGAGGAAAGGATTGTGCCAATACCAGTTTAAATTTAAGGGGGCGGGACATACATGTTTATTTTTTATGATTATTTTTTTTGCAGAATTGCGCAATAACTACCCAACTGATTTCTACAAAACTCTGAAAGGGCGGTGCATGGACCCATTGCACTTGTGGATCAGTAGAAAGTAAGGATGTTCCGATCAGGGATTATGCTGCTGTTTCTGATACTAATCATCCATGAGTGAGATCAGCAGTTACCAAAACCGATACCGATCACATGCATTAATTGTTAACTTTTCTATATATTTATGGTGAGTGTTATTGATAGTTTAACAATGTCAACACAATATTTAAACTACTTCGTTATTCTTTTTTTATTACATAGAATTGTTTGAGCAAAACAAAGTACACAATCTATTACTCTTTTAAATCCCTTTTGCCCTCAAACCCTTCCTGTGTCCAAGGAATTATTTAACAAAATGTGTAAGCAAAAAAAAAAAAATTTTCTTAGAACATACATATTCTAAGAAAATAAAAATATCCCCCTAACCTCTCTAGTATCGACCATATGCTGATATCGACATGGTGTCGACGCCGCTAATTTATGAGTCGACCCACCCTTCTTACGCAGTGTACTTCCGGCTGCGACATCAAAAAGTTAAGAGCTGTTATATTATCTTCTCTTTCACTCTTATTAATCTGCTTGTTAGTTTCTGTTGTAACCTGGTTTTCAGCTACACTTCTGAAATTTAACTATCCATTTTGTTTATTGGTGTTTTTTCATGCTAGCTTAGCAGCTACCTATTTTAGGTAGCCTGCCTGCTCCTGCTTGTTCTTGTTGTCTAACACGTTTAACACCGTTCTAATAACCGATAATGATACTAAGAAATGCAGTTTATTTGCTGTAATGTAGGTTATTATTATTAACTTAGGGGAGTGTATCCACACTGTATATAGAATTTCACATTTTGCTGGTAGATAGTCAACCGGGGTACTCCAAATAATTAATATAGCTGGGTTGCATGTGACGTCATATCCGTTTTTCTTCTTCGCGGCTTAATTAACATGATGGTTAAGCAGCTTGAGCATAGACATCTTCCAAGTAAACGCAGCATTGGCTGCTGTGACGCGAGAAATTCGGCCGCCATCTTGAAGTGGTGATGAGCCGGCGAGCAGCCTAAACTGACAGTTGACAGGTAGAAAACAAAGATGCCGGGCTGGTGTTCAGCGTTTTCCTGCTCAAATGAGCGGACTGTTGAAAATAGGAATCGGGGGATTACTTTTCACAGGTAAGATTTAACATTAACGTACTATTGATTGCATTTTGTGAAAATAATATTACCACAGAGTTGAGAAGGAGCAAATATCTTCAATAGTACTGAAATCGTAGCCGCTAGCAAACAAGAGTATGACCATAATAGAATTGCAATCAATGAAATTAATTACATTTAAAAATGTTATACTTGAATAACATAAGGGGGGGGGGTAATATGTTAGCTAACTAGACAATCAACAGTGGCTATACAGTAGGGGTGTGGGAAAAAATCGATTCGGATTCGAATTCGAATCGTGATTCTCACGTTGTGCGATTCAGAATCGATTCTCATTTTTAGAAAATCGATTTTTTTTTTTCAATTTATTTATTTTTATTTAAACTTTATTTTTTTATTTATTTTTTTAATTAATCAATCCAACAAAGCAATACACAGCAATAACAATGCAATCCAATTCCAAAAACAAACCCGACCCAGCAACACTCAGAACTGCAATAAACAGAGCAATTGAGAGGAGACACAAACACGACACAGAACAAACCAAAAGTAGTGAAACAAAAATGAATATTATCAAAGACAGTATCAATATTAGTTACAATTTCAACATAGCAGTGATTAAAAATCCCTCATTGACATTATCATTAGACATTTATAAAAAAAAGAACAATAGTGTCACAGTGGCTTACACTTGCAGCGCATCTCATAAGCTTGACAACACACTGTGTCCAATATTTTCACAAAGATAAAATAAGTCATATTTTTGGTTCATTTAATAGTTAAAACAAATTTACATTATTGCAATCAGTTGATAAAACATTGTCCTTTACAATTATAAAAGCTTTTTACAAAAATCTACTACTCTGCTTGCATGTCAGCAGACTGGGGTAGATCCTGCTGAAATCCTATGTATTGAATGAATAGAGAATCGTGTTGAATTGAAAAAAAAAAAGATTTTGAATCGAATCGTGACCCCAAGAATCGATATTGAATCGGATCGTGGGACACCCAAAGATTCACAGCCCTACTATACAGTATTATAGAAGACTAAATTTAGTCTAGCTTTTCCAACCCAATTTTGTGTAGCCCACCTTCGTGAAATGTGTGGGACTTTTATCCAAAGCGACATACATAAAAAATACATATAAAACAATCACTGTAAACATTATCATTCAAGGGAAGAATGTAATACAAAATATCAATACAAAGTTTCAAGACAGAATAGCAACAGAGATGCAGTTTACTGGTCCCTAAGATATATAGATATCTAATGTATTCATACATTGTTTATGTAGGATATACGCATGTATATATAACCTAATCATATAGTTTCTTCAACTTAAAAATAGCTGACCGTTTTTTTCCCCCTTCTCTGGTATTATATTCCCAGTTTTGATCTCGGACGTCTGGTCACTTAGAGCATATAAGAATATTCTATTACTGTTAAGCAAACTATGAATAAGAAAACAAGCCAAAACATGTGTCCTTTATCATAGCTACACGTATGACAAAAAAACACGTGAAAATAAGAGGTATTCAGTAAGGTAAGATTAATTAAATGCGCTGACAGTTCATTGCACTGAGTGGAGAGGATTACCACTCCAAGATGGCGGCCCCGCGTCTCGTCAGCGCCAGTAGGCAGTAGCGGTCGATGCTGCGTCTACTTATAAGACGTCTATGAGCTTTAGCGTAACATTTAAACAAGTGAGAGTGAGTGTAGAGTTTGAGCATAACATTTTGTAATGTTCTTGGGTGTTCTAGTCGTTCAAATAGAAAGATAGGAAAGAGCTTTCAGAGTCCCGAAAGAAGTGGTTCATGAAGATAATAAAGTCAGGAAAAAAACGAAAGTGTGTCGAAGGAAATGACTCTTAAAAATATCCCTTTCATCATCTTGTGGAATACAATCGGACCATGCTCGTGTCTGCAGTGATCACTTTGTAAAATGTTTGTTTAAACATTTGATTTGTTTGAGAACTTTTCCGTGTTTCTCTACTATATTAGTAGTGTTTGAGAGCGGAACTAAACGTGAAGAAAGGACAAGAGATCGTATTAGTTTGTGTTCTTTTGTGGTTGCTATGCCTAACTATAACTATGAAGACCTGGTGGTGCATAAAAACTTAGGTCATGTTAAGTCCGAGTGATAAATATTGTAATGGTTGGTCCAAACAGAAACTAAAAGCTTAGTTGTTTTGCAGAAAATGCCAAGTGCTTTATTTATTATGTCATCTTTGGTGCTATTTGTTAGCATCAAGAAAATATCCTTAATAGTAGTATTAATAAACTAGATGAATAAATCTCTCATAGGCTCAACAGCATATACTGAATCTTGATATCACTAGTAAACATTACTGAACAGGGACGTCTATAGCTAAAAAATGAAACAAAATATGAACTTCATACCATTAAAAACAACTGCAGACATGAATTGCCGATGAGACTAATATTTGTAGCAAAAAATAAAAAAAATCAACTGCAAACCAACTTATCCTTTTTATCATTAGCATTATGTCAATGTACGTTTCAATGTACGTTACTTGACGATGCACGAGTAAGTCCAACATCGTCTTTCACAAATTAATGCTTAATTTTTGGACTCCTCCAGATGTAAAGAACTGATGTGCTTCCAATCTTTTCTTCTTTAAATTCTTGTAAATGTAGAAGGAAGTGAGGTCGAACTGAGCAGGAATGTCTTGGTGATGATGAATGGCTTAAATCTTTCAAAAAATATTTTTCTAAAAAGTGTATATATATCCATTCCATCCCATTTTAAATATTTTTTCGTGAACGCTTGTATATTTGTCTCTAAAACTGTCAAAATACACCCAGATTTGCACTGATGCAGGTAAATAAACAGTAGCCTAATGGGGCTCTAGGCAAGGGGTCCCCAAACTTTTTGACATTGGGCATTGGGTTAAAAAATTTGGCCGGGCGAGCGCGATGTCACGTTATCGATGGGAACATTTATTTTTGGATAATATGATTTGCCTGAGCGGCTAAGAGACACCGAGAGTAACAAGCGGTAAAAAAAATATTAGAAAGGACAGATTTAAAAAAATAATAATAAAAAAAAAAAAAATAAAAAAATATATATATATATATATATATATATATATATATATATATACATATATATATATATATATATATATATATATTTAATTTTTTTACTTTATTTTTTTTAAACCTGGATTTACCGCGGGCCGTAGTTTTGGGTCCCCTGCTCTAGACTATCGCTTGAAACCCGGAAGTGTCTCTGGGTTATTTGATTGCAACACAGCATTTAGAATATAGTTTTATTTAGCCCATCCATCCATTTCCTACTGCTTGTCCCTATCGGGGTGCTGGAGCTTATCTCAGCTGCATTCGGGCGGAAGGCGGTGTACACCCTGGACAAGTCGCCATCTCATCGCAGGGCCAACACAGATAGACAGACAACATTCACACACTAGGGCCAATTTAGTGTTGCCAATCAACCTATCCCCAGCTGCATGTCTTTGGAGGTGGGAGGAAGCCGGAGAACCCACGCAGTCACGGGGAGAACATGCAAACTCCACACAGAAAGATCCCGAACCCAGGACCTTCGTATTGTGAGGCACACGCACTAACCCCTGTTCCACCGTGCTGCCCACAATGGATATTTAATTGATTAATTCCTTATTACTCCTTATTAATAAAAGGGCTTTGGGCTTATCTACATTTTCCACAATGCATTTTAGAAGACGTTGTTTGTAAATTGTTGTTAAATCATTAACATTCATCAAGTGATACTGATAATGCCACAATCGAGGTGAGAGATATAAAACGTACTTTTATCGCAGGTTATTCCTGGACAGGAAGATAGCGGCTGAACAGAAGAATGAACGGCGAAGGCGAGATTGCTGCAGTCAACCGATCCGATGTGACGTGCAACGGACAACTTTGTGTTTGTTTGGATCATTTAATTTCAGGTAAGTTATAAATTAACAACATTTTGTAAGTAGAAATTATTATAAATTATTAAAAATTGTAAATAACAGCCCCACGATGCATGACTGTAGCCTTGACAACACCATGTCCACTGGGTTTATACAGAGACACAAACATCACAAACCATCCACAAACAAACCAATCATAGCTTTCTATTTCTAGACTCTTATAACTGTGAAAGTTCTTCAAAGTTCCCATTCTGGGTGGAAAAGTTACGAAGTTCATCAAGTCTGGATATGAAACATCGGGGAAGATGTTGTGATCTCTATTGCACTCACACTTATCGATCTGGTAAGGATCCTCACATCCAAATACGGAAGTTTTCTCCTTGTAAAGAGTAAAGGACTTCTTATCTAGTGACTCAGAGTATTTCTCCATCGTACCAAAGCCGGTGCAATGTTATTTTCCACTGAACACTTCGTAAATATCACGTGTGCATTGAATAGCGCTATCATGAACAATTACTCTCTTAATGCATTGCGGAATGCTTTAGCAAAAAGGACAAAGGCCTGTATTAGCCAGAGAGGGTCGGTGTTTGAGAAAAGCTGTTTCGCGGGCAAATAGGATAGGATAGGACTTTATTGTCATTGCACAAGTACAATGAAACTATGTTTTCAGCACAAACCCGTAAAGCAGTCAGATGTTGTTTCCTAAATAGTCAGAAGCATATCCGTCTGACCATGTGTGAGGAATTGGAACTGCACATTAAGTGCTTTGCGTACACAACTAACTGACAGCTAGCAAAGAGAGCGAGCCTCTGCGTTTTCCACGCTAGCTTCTCCCTTTCATCTGGGTTTAACCACCGCACCGCGGGTAAGTCCAAGCATGACAATCACGGACGCCAAGACACTGGATTGCTTCCTCGAGCAGCAAGCTGCCACTACAAATATAAAACAAAACAGCCGAATCGATGATGTACTTGACAGCTACAACATCAGAGATGCAAAGGTCCTCATAATAGACAGATGGAATCATATTTACTTAATTTTTTTAAAATAATTTTTCATTTTAGTTTTTGTTTGTGGAAATAAGTTATTCAGTAAAAAGCTCACACATTGGCCATGTATGCAACGTTGTAATAGACTTCAAAGTACACCTGCATGGTTTTGTGACCCAGACACATTTTTTATCCTGTCATATAGTACCGATGATATCGTATTGGTTTTCCTAAAAAACATGAGTGCTAAAAAAAACAAAAAACCTTCCAGTCAGGTGCCTTTGGAATTTTCCTGAGGCTACCACTGCTTGAAATTAATGTTGAAATATTTTCTTGTTCTCAATCTTATTTACTTTGACTGACTTATTGAAATGAGAGTATTGTCAAACCCCTCCTGAGTGTTCAGCCTGTTCTTTTGAGTGACATTCTAGCATGCATCTTGCCGAGTTTGGGCTTCTCAGTTGCATTGCACGTGGATTAGTTGTACACTCCCGAGTTCGCTGTGTTGCGTTGCAGTCAATCAAACGTGTTTAGACATAACATTCCCCCCGCAGTAACGCTTTTGGAGTGTATAACAATGTTAAGTTGTTGATCTTAGCCCCAGGCAGCTTGTGCAGTGTTATCATCAAGCCTTCACACTAAACCCATCCAAGGGGAAAGAAAATCTACCCCTGCTATAAAGTTCTCCAATTTGGTTTTAACAAAACAAGCGCATCATTAGCAATCGTCAGTCATGACGGCAACTTAGTGGAGATACCAGGAACGCTTGGAAGTGGTCCTAAAGAGGTTGATCTGGGTTTCCTTTAATAAGGCCGGGATAAGTAGAATCAATGTCTATCAAGCAGCGGCTTTGCAACAACACCGTCAATTTGCTGAGTAATGTTTTACAATGTGAGGTTCGACTTGTTGTAACCATTTTTAAGTGTGAGCTTTTAGAGTTGACAAACTAGCAACTAGGGGTGTAACGGGACACAAAAATTTCGGTATATATAAATATAAATTTTTTGGTTATTTATTTACCAAATTTGTAAACAATGGCATAACATACATATACACACAGGGTCCATTGCCAGAGTTAATGTGGTCAACATATAAAATAAAAACTAAAGATAAGGCTCAGAATGGTTTCTTAACAAAACCTTTCTACATATAAAGTGCTTTTTTTGATTGATTGATTGATTGAGACTTTTATTAGTAGATGGCACAGTACAGTACATATTCCGTATAATTGACCACTAAATGGTAACACTATTGTTTTAACAAAAAATAAATTCCAAATTTGGGTATCATACCCTGCCATGTAAACGTAGACTGGTAAAGTATGTGTATTGACCCTTTGGCGTCCATGGTAGTTTTTTTTTAAGTTTAAGTACTTTTGTGTACATTAACATTATCTTGGTTAAGTTAATGTCCTTTTTTCATTACAGACTAACGTGTGCAACTGTACACTTACCGGTACTTGTTAATTTTGTGTATAAACACATTGGGCCTACAGTAAAATCTATCCCAAACCTAAAATCTGAGTCATCAAAATGTATATTTTTTTAGAGTAAAAATGCCAAACGTGAATTAACCTTCCTCGTAAATAAATGCCGTGAACTTACTAACGATGTACACAACAAATATGTTCTGTTACAAAGTCAAGAAAGCTAAATATAACATCGTTGATAATCTAGAAAGAAAAGTCAGGCGAGTGTTGTTGGCCTTTAAAGCCATGGCATGCATCTTTGCATCAGTTGGCCACTTGATGGCACTGTTGGCCCAAATTTTCCCGTCTCCCTCTGCAACCAAACGGCTGTTCATGCTTTGATTGATTTGAAAGATAGAACTTTTTTTTTTTAAATAAATGTTAATTGTTTTTGATATTAAAATTTATTTTTTAATTAAAATGTTAACACTTAGCTTACAGTATTTTTCGGAGTATAAGTCGCCCCAGAGTGTAAGTCGCACCAGCCGAAAATGCATAATAAAGAAGGAAAAAAACATATAAGTCGCACTGGAGTATAAGTCGCATTTTTGGGGGAAATGTAATTGATAAAAGCCAACAGCAAGAATAGACATTTGAAAGGCAATTTAAAATAAATAAAGAATAGTGAACAACAGGCTGAATAAGTGTACGTTATATGAGGCATAAATAACCAACTGGTATGTTAACGTAACATATTATGGTAAGAGTCATTCAAATAACTATAACATATAGAACATGCTATATGTTTACCAAACAATCTGTCACTCCTAATCGCTAAATCCCATGCAATCTTATACGTCTAGTCTCTTACGTGAATGAGATAAATAATATTATAATGTGTTAATCATTTCACACATAAGTCGCTCCTGAGTATAAGTCGCACCCCCGGCCAAACTATGAAAAAAACCCAACTTATAGTCCGAAAAATACGGTATTATAACTGCTGTCGAGTTGTTATCTTGTTTTATTATCACATTTCTGAGTCTTTTTTGCAAGTATGACAGTACGTTGCAATTACAGTTGTAAGTCAAAGATGTTAGATGGAAATAGTGTATATTTTGTGTGTTGGCTAGTCAGTTCAGTGTTTGTGGACTCTAGTCTTTTGTTCAGCACCTAAAAGTTTTGATAATGTAAGTGTTGTACTTATTACGCACCGGTTGTTTGATTGTAAAATGCATCTTAGTTGTAGTTTTCATTAACAAATTAGGAGGTGTTAAAATCGCTAATGCTAATCAGTAGTATGTCAATAACTAAGCTAATGTATATTAGCATCAAGCTAGCGCAATTTTGGGAAAGTGGAGCCTTACATTACCTACTGTGGAGCGTTTTTTTGAGTCAGTTTCTTAGTTGGCATTGAAAATTGCAACAGTAGCGATAGGTAGTTTGGCTGAGTCCGCTCTCAGTCCTGCTGGAGTGATCGCCAAGTGCTGAAGCGCAAAGAGCAGCGGCAACGGGGTGTGACGCCACGGCCACGCGCGACCCATAACATGGCACCGTTAAATTTTATGAGAATCGGCGGGATTCAGTCAGTGCCAAAAAAGGACCGGATTCGGTAGCCATCACGCGACGCCACCCTTTATGCTGCACTTGCATTTTCCTCGTGTGCAAACAAAGACTCTTGTGTGCAGTTATATACCATGAAACGCCTTCAACAATGAAGTTTAAACTTTGTGTTCACTAGTCCGCCTATATTTCCATTGTCTTTTTTTTTTTTTTTTGTTATCCGTAAATTGCTTTTTTTCATTTCTCAGATTGGCTAGCCTTATGCCCGCTAGATTGTTATAGCGCCACCTCTTGCTGTGGCCTACAAATCATTTCAACAGATATGTTTTTTTAAATAATTATTCAAAATGTCCATTGACATGACAATGTGGCCTACAAACAAGTGTTACGCAATGACAAAGGCTCTGAAGGGTCATTGGGAGATTGTGTGTGTGTGTGTGTGTGTGTGGAGGGGCTAACCAGGGGTGGGACTCACCTCGATTGGTCGATGTGGAGCAGTGGTCAAATCTACCTGGAGACAGGAAGAGAGGTTAAAGGTCAGAGAGGTCTATACATTAAGATAAGATAATCGTCAGCACACTATTTCTAAGAAGCACAATGTGCTGACATTTGGGAGGATTACTTCTTAGAACCTAAAAGAAATACAGTCAGTGTGTTTGTGTGGGAGTAGAGTTAAATTCCCTCAGGTCACTTCACGTTCCAGAGCAGCAGGCACAAGTCAGAATGATTTGGAGCTTGGTTCTTCTTGTACGACTATGTCAACAGGGCTTTAGGGGAAACACACATTTGATCCAAACGATCAGCGCGGCATTCCTGCACTCGTCTCGAAGCTCCAACCTGGAAGTCGTGCAGGTGTTGAAGTCCCATGATGGTGTGGTGCCAGACTGCAGTCCTCGCACATCTCCTGAGTCATGCAACCATGCGCCCGCCGCCTGTCAGCAGCTTCTTCCCAAAGCAGCTCATCAACCAAAGCTCAGTCTCACTCTGACTGCTATTCCAAAACCACTCCTCCACTCCAGCGTCCAGCTCTTTCTGCCCCTGCTGGCCCACGACCAATACAACTATTTTCTAACAAAACAAAGTCTGCTTAATAAGCAGTCCCGACTTCCATAATTTAGTTCGTAGCAGGTCTTGAACCTGTGACCCTCCAAGTCTGTCATCCGCGTTAATACCTCACAGAAGTGAGTACAACCCTGAGGGACCATACTACAGCAATGAAACAGCTTGTATAGCAGTATCAATTTACTGTAAACACAATTGTGTGTATACATGTTCAAATAGTGTCTTTGGTGTGAACATTTAAGTGTAATCTAGCACCGCCTTAATGCTTTTGGGCATGAAATTGTGCAGAGCTGCACAGGTTGTTACAGGACAGAACATCACAGATGGAGCTGGGGGACACCTTTAGCTCCTCCACCTTCCTTTCTTCCTTTCTGCCTCTTGAGCATAATTGGCCACTACATCGATCAATCAATCAAATGTTATTTTCATGTATAAAATAAATGCGACACTAAGTGCTTTACAGACTTAAAAACAATACAATACAATAACCTCAAACACACACACACAAACAAATGAATGCATGGCGGAGTACAGAGGAGCCAGGTGCGTAAACACTATCACCTTCATCTTCCCTAGCAAGACACTTGATCATCTTGGAAAGTGTATTTGGCCTACTTAATATGTTATAAAACAGCCACACGGGACAGTTTCTGCTTCTGTACATGTCATCTTTGCCCTCAGTGAACCGCGACTCCCTAGCAGCACTCATGCAGCCGCAGAAACTGACCTCATCAACGAGCTTGACCGTAGGCAAGATTCTGTACAATTATCTTTCTACCTGGTTTGACAGAGATTTAGACCAATGTTTTTAATATAGGGCCATCGTTGGGCCGCGAGCGCTCCCCAGAGCGGCGCCCAAAAATATTTGTTTCTCGGCTGTGGTCCGTACTGGGGCTTACTTGTAATACAATTTTTTTTTTTACCAGTTGTGACAGTAATGACAATATCAAACAAACAGAAGAGGTCTGAAGCTTAAGTCATAGAGAAGTTTCTTAAGCGCAGAAAATATGAGTAAAGTGGTATTTTCATTTGCACTTAAATTTTATTGACAGTTTATTTAGGAAACATATTATTATATTATTATTATTGTTTTTCATTAGTTTTATGATTCCCTTCTTTTGAAGTATACCTGATTAGTACTTGGTACTCAGCCTGATTTAATCTTTGATAATAATCTTTGTGATTAACACATGTCTTCATATATTTTGACAAGGTTTATCCTGTTAAACAGTAAATAGATTATATATAATTATTGAATGTCAATGGAATTAGGATTGCTAATTCAGTGTTAATATTTGATGGGTCCTAGGCCCTTTTTATAGTGGAAAAGTTGGGCCCTGAGGTCAAAAACAACCCTGATTTAGACAATAATTGTTGTGTGCTGCACTATGCGCTGCAAGATGTACACTGACTACTCTCAAGTCTACTTTCTGTAGTATTGTCCTATGGCAAGATATGCTTGCAGAAATATGAGGGTTGTACTGTTTTATTCAATAGCTATTACTGTACTTTGAGAATATGTAGCAGTACCATCCCATGCATCAAGAACACAAACATGCCAAACACTTTTATTACGTGTCTGTAAGGCATCCGTACGCAGACAGTACTGGAGAGGATTTGTTAGGACACACCGTGATGTGTTTACGTGTAAGACCAGTGAAAGTATTTGATTCCGTAAACACGCTTGACAGGAATTAGAAACCAGTGGGGAAAAAAAATATCACCCGGATGCTTTCCAGGTGAACTCGGAGCACCCTGACACAGCTCAAATGTGGTCTGCTCTCTTTCGGCCTGTCGAAACATGACCCATCATCCGACGCGGAAACCACCACAAAGTCTCCGCAAACCCCAATGGTGGCACAATGTAAATATTACGGGGAGGGAAAAGGAGGGGTTGTTGTGTTGACCTGACAAAAAGCAAGTGAGCCGTGTCGACTTTTGCGAGTTGGAACGTCTTCTTGAACTCTTTGAGCAGACTTGTTGTGTCACCGTGTTTACACTGCACTGCTTATCGGCCGCGTATCGATTACAAATAAAAGAAACAAGCCCTGCTGGCCGCGGAGTGGAAACATCTGCACGTTCGCAAGGCTTCCTGCAAAGATGAGAGGTCGGGCCTGAAATGTCCCCCCTGCAGGGTTCATTCTCTAACCTCAACATACTACGTACCACTTGGCTGCTCACCAGTGCCTTCCCCATAAGCATGCTGCCTCCTGTCCAACTTTGCAGCCGAACCACCTTTTTATGGCATTATAAAATTGCGCAAACGCCGCCTTGTACAGGGGTGAACATTCCCTCGCGAAGATCCAGACTTACCTCCTGCAGGTAGCCCGTCAGGTGCAACAGGATAGCCACGCTGGAGGCCACCTGGAGCAATCCCATGACCGCCAGAGTGCCGAACAGGAGCGGCCGGTGCGAGGGCTCCGAGCTGGCCACCGGCTGGAAGCGTTGCTGGGCGGCCTCCACGTCCATGGTGCTGCGCAGGTAGCCTCTGTACTCGCCGTGGGTAGCTGCCATGCTCCCGTGCGTGCGTGGACTCTACCGTGCGCACTGGAGGCACCCGAATGCAAGCCAGAGAGCGAGAGAGAGAGTGGGGAAGTGGGTGGGCCAGGACGGAGAGTGAGAGAGTGTGAAACCTCCCCCTGTTGTCCCACCAGCCTTCTATTAGTCCAGATGGGTCTGAGTGAGTGAGTGAGTGAGTGAGTGAGTGAGTGAGTGAGTGAGTGAGTGTGTGCTCTGCAGGTGGTGCACAGGTCCTTATCAGAACCACAGGAACCACGTGACCCCACCCACTCCCTCTAGGCTTCCACACCCCCAACCCTCCCAGAATGTGTCGGACATCCGAAATTACTTAATAGACGCGTCAGGTTATGTCATCTAGGAGACAACAGAAAAATCTGGAAACTAAATTCCACTTAGATCAAATTCACTTATTACCATTTAAAAACAGTACTGTATTTTTTGCTTGTATTTATTAATTTTTTACTAAAAATATTTGTATTTTATTTATATTTAATTATTTTTTCTTAAAATGTTTGAAAACAGTACAGTAAGTATATTATACATTTAGTTATAATACTAAAAAAGTTAAAAAAAACAAAAAAAAGGCTGTAATCTACTATGTTGTTTTAATACAATGCCACAACCAATTAAAAGAAATGTGAGGTTTTTGCATGCTTTTTGCTGCATTTTTAAAATAACAGGTGGCGCTGTCACTTAAATGTTTCATTTCTGGAAAAGGTGCATTTATAAAACTTTGTTGGCGTGGAACACAGACATCCACCAAGGCTGAACTATTTACGAACAAGATACCGTATTTTTCGGAGTATAAGTCGCACCTGCCGAAAATGCATGATAAAAAAGAAAAAAAAAACATATATAAGTCGCACTGGAGCCCGGCCAAACTATGAAAAAAACTGCGACTTACAGTCCGAAAAATACGGTAGTTGGAAATTACATGGGTAGGTTCTCTCTTTAAGTGAAGTCTCAAGCAATAACTATAAAATTCACTTTTTATTGTTTGAAAAAGACATAATGACATAAAGACAAATGTATTTTAAAAATATAATATTTGCAGTTCCCCGACAATAATGTTCAGGGATTCATTTAAAAAATATTTTTTTACTTATTTGAAGGACTTAATTGAAAGCGTTTTCTCAAAAGCAACAGTGAGGCTTGCGCTTTAAAGACATGTCAACCAATCAGAAGCCTGAAGAAAAGTCATTTCTGGAAAAGGCGCAACAAGGAAAGTCATTTTGGAGCCACCACAAATGCATTTTACCACATTTTGCCCTCATTCATAAACACACTATAATGGGACTTTCTGCGAAATAGCTTGTCGTTACGAGTCTGTACAGCAGCTGGCGGTATGACATTTTTAACTCCGCTTCTTAGCATATCTCATTCCCGAATAGGAAGATGTAGCTATATTTATCTAGTATTCAGATTCCCCCTAAGCACTCTTTTTTTTTAATATATATAAATATGACAAATTTTGCGACTTTTTCTTGTCTTATTGGACACTTTTGGAGACTGACATGAAAGCACGTATAATAATATTGTTGTCGTGGAACTATTAACGCTTCCCATCCATCCCTTGAGAGGTGCTGCGAAGAGGAATAGGCAAAACTGCCCAAAGATAGGTGTGCCAAGCTTGTGGCATCGTATTCAAAAAAGACTTGAGGCTGTAATTTCTGCCAAAGGTGCATCAATAAGGTATTGAGCCAACGATGTGAATAGTTATGTGTGATTTTTATATTTTAAAAAATTCAGAAAAAAAAACAAAAAACTTTGTTATTATGGGGTATTGTGTGGAGAATTTTGAGGACAAAAATTAATGTATTCCATTTTGGAGTAGGGCTGTAACATAACGAAATGTGGGAAAAGGAAAGTACACCGTGAGTACTTTCCGGATGTACTGTATTGCTCATCCTAACCCCAATCTGAAGACACTCACAGGCGAACAAAACGACTCACTTTTTGTCTCTCCTGTAACGTCCGTTACAATTACATGCACATGCGTCATGGCCAACTATGCAAATTTGATGACATCATTTAGCAACCGCCACAAAGAGAGTCCTGTGGGAAACGTATTTACTGTTACTGATTCATTCCAACATTTAGTCCAAAGTATACAGAATTTAATTATGTTGTTTTTGTGTAATCCTTAAAATTATTCAAATTTGTTTATATGTTAAGGCTTATTTAATAAGCACCTTTAAAAAAAACAGCCCAAGCTGCGCCAAAATGCTGTACAAGTTAGGCAAAAAAAGTTTAAGTAAGTAAGTTTATTAATAAAATTGCTAAGACATCTGACAGGTTTTTTTGTTATTTTTAATGGGTGATAAAAGCAAATAAAACTGAATAAAATGTTTAAAACATTACTAAAATGTCAATAAAAATCTAGCTCAGCTTGTTTTTGGACAAGAGGTTTCCAGAGTGGTAATTTTTTAGTTTTTGTCTGTTTTTCGGCCTATTGTGAAAACAAAATGAAACACAAACCGCATTAGAACATAATGAAGGAGGGCCAGTGTGGCGTTATGATGTTGACCGTTGTTGGTCTGGACCCCAGGATGCAGAGATGGCAGGCAAAGTGCAAGTAAAATGGATTTATTACAAAAATAGATAAATAGTGCGCCGAAAGCATAGGGAAGCAAAATTGATTCAGCCTAGAGGACAGACAGGGTTGGCTCAGACTAGAGAAGTGGTGAAGGCAAACAGGAAGTGGTAAACAAAAATAAGAGCGCTGGGCAGGAAATAATACAGAACTAAGGAAGCTAATGAATTCCAAACTGTCGTGTGAGTTAATGACAACCAGGGGCAACGCTAAATAGAAAACAAACGTTTTTTTAAAACGTGTTTGTGAGTAGGTGACTTGAGACACCAGCCATCACCAAACTTTCAGAAACAAGTTATTTTAAGCAGAGCTCATGCCCAATTTAAACTCCCCCCACCCACAAACCTATAATCTTGTAATACTCTGCCTTTCTAACCTCATCAAACCGCACACACCATGTTGGTTATGTTTGCACGCTGGCTTCCCCTCCTTCACAGTTTTATCTTCACCTCTTTTTTTTGGTTTGTTACTTTTTTGTCCATGCGAGCTGGCTCAGCCACCTCCAGCGCTTGGCTTTGGCGAGGAGGCCCGGTCCTGGCAGCGGCGCTGGATGTGGTGCATGTGGTACTGTTTCTCAGTCGGGGGGTCGTTAATAACGCCGTGAGAACCCGTGTTGTTTTGCGGCGAGGCTGCAGCCATTTCCCGCCAGGGTCTGAGGTATCTGCGTGTGCTGCGTCAGGGAAGGAGAAGCCGGGGCTGTTCCAATTTTGGGTGTTTTTGGATCCGCAAGCATGCGCGTGGACATGATGCTACTTGTAGTGGAAACATGGAAAAGAAAGCAGGACATAGGAGCCTCATTTTTTACCTTTATCGTCACTTTTTAAGAGCGTTCCTTGTCCTCCCTGCCCCGATGTTAAACCCGGTGACCTCCCCAGACGCATACCGTCTAGGTTCAGAGTTCAGAAGCAAGCGTCCTGCTTTCACTTGGGACCAAGTGTGGTGGAGTTTGGTGAGATCTGGTGAGCGAAGGATGTTTGGTTAGGTGAGGCGTTCCAAAACTGACGTTTTAAACAAGCTGCTTTTTCGTCTCATACAAGTATTATCAGAATCCATCCATCCATCCATCCATCCATCCATCCATCCATCCATCTTCTTCCGCTTATCCGAGGTCGGGTCGCGGGGGCAGCAGCCTAAGCAGGGAAGCCCAGACTTCCCTCTCCCCAGCCACTTCGTCCAGCTCTTCCTGTGGGACCCCGAGGCGTTCCCAGGCCAGCCGGGAGACAGTCTTCCCAACGTGTCCTGGGTCTTCCCCGCGGCCTCCTACCGGTCGGACGTGCCCTAAACACCTCCCTAGGGAGGCGCTCGGGTGGCATCCTGACCAGATGCCCGAACCACCTCATCTGGCTCCTCTCGATGTGGAGGAGCAGCGGCTTTACTTTGAGTTCCCCCCGGATGGCAGAGCTTCTCACCCTATCTCTAAGGGAGAGCCCCGCCACCCGGCGGAGGAAACTCATTTCGGCCGCTTGTACCCGTGATCTTGTCCTTTCGGTCATAACCCAAAGCTCATGACCATAGGTGAGGATGGGAACGTAGATCGACCGGTAAATTGAGAGCTTTGCCTTCCGGTTCAGCTCCTTCTTCACCACAACGGATCGATACAGCGTCCGCATTACTGAAGACGCCGCACCGATCCGCCTGTCGATCTCACGATCCACTCTTCCCTCACTCGTGAACAAGACTCCGAGGTACTTGAACTCCTCCACTTGGGGCAAGATCTCCTCCCCAACCCGGAGATGGCACCCCACCCTTTTCCGGGCGAGAACCATGGACTCGGACTTGGAGGTGCTGATTCTCATCCCAGTCGCTTCACACTCGGCTGCGAACCGATCCAGTGAGAGCTGAAGATCCTGGCCAGATGAAGCCATCAGGACCACATCATCTGCAAAAAGCAGAGACCTAATCCTGCAGCCACCAAACCAGATCCCCTCAACGCCTTGACTGCGCCTAGAAATTCTGTCCATAAAAGTTATGAACAGAATCGGTGACAAAGGGCAGCCTTGGCGGAGTCCAACCCTCACTGGAAACGTGTCCGACTTACTGCCGGCAATGCGGACCAAGCTCTGACACTGATCATACAGGGAGCGGACTGCCACAATCAGACAGTCCGATACCCCATACTCTCTGAGCACTCCCCACAGGACTTCCCGAGGGACACGGTCGAATGCCTTCTCCAAGTCCACAAAACACATGTAGACTGGTTGGGCAAACTCCCATGCACCCTCAAGGACCCTGCCGAGAGTATAGAGCTGGTCCACAGTTCCACGACCAGGACGAAAACCACACTGTTCCTCCTGAATCCGAGGTTCGACTATCCGGCGTAGCCTCCTCTCCAGTACACCCGAATAGACCTTACCGGGAAGGCTGAGGAGTGTGATCCCACGATAGTTAGAACACACCCTCCGGTTCCCCTTCTTAAAGAGAGGAACCACCACCCCGGTCTGCCAATCCAGAGGTACCGCCCCCGATGTCCACGCGATGCTGCAGAGTCTTGTCAACCAAGACAGCCCCACAGCATCCAGAACCTTAAGGAAGTCCGGGCGGATCTCATCCACAAATTAAAAAGACGGTTTGACAAAAACAGACTATCTTTGAGTCTCAGTAAAACTAAAATAATGCTATTTGGTAACAGTAGAAGGGAAAGTCAAACACAAATACAAATAGACAAGCCCACTAGTTTTACATATCTGAGTTATTGTGTAGAAATATGGGGAAATAGCTACAAATGTGCGCTACATTCGTTAACCGTGTTACAAAAAAGATCAGTTAGAATAATACATAATGTTGGATACAGACACATGGATACATACAAACCCTTTATTTATTGAGTGAAAAATATTAAAGTTCGGTGATTTGGTAAAATTGCAAACAGCTAAAATGATGTACAAAGCAAACTATAACCTGCTACCAAATAATGTACAACAATTCTTCTCAACTAAAGAGGAGAAATATAACCTTAGAGGAAAAAATAATTTATAACTTTTGTATGCACGTACAACACTTAGAACCTTTAGCATATTTGTATGTGGAATTAAATTATGGAATGGATTAAGTAAAGAAGTTAAACATTGTACTGATATGATCCAGTTTAAGAGTATGGCGTCACATTAATGCCAAAAATCCAAGCGCATAAAAACTGTTATCGCGCGCTGATTCTTCACTGCGTGCGCGCGGTGCCTTTCTGCGCGCGCGCCGTCTCGGTCTGTGCGCTGTCATGTTTCGTTTTGGCACTTTGGGGGCGGTTATGCTTAGACGGCCCCTTCTTTCTGATTGGTCAGGCGAAAAATGCTCAGAGCCAATCAGAAGTATAGCAGGGCGGGTCATCGTCAATATGTATCAAGATTTACGGAGGAAGAAGTGGATAAAAAAATGTCGCGCGCTGATGAAGGTTATTTCATACCACATAAACACAATACAGGGTAATACAAAATGTGACCCAAATAAATAATAAGACAACAAACACCATAATCACATCTTTCAGCCAGAACTGGTCCACCAGCAATAACATTATTTTATATTTTCACTTCTTCTTGAACATTTGTTTTCTAATTTATGGAGTTTCTTTTGATTCAGCCATAAAATTAATGAAATAATCTTTGAATTTTGTTTTTAAAATGTTAAAAATAGCTTTTAATAATGTATTCTGAAACAGTTTAAAATAATCAGAGAACTGACTAACACTGACCCTACACAACTATGTTGCACAATTAAGTTATTTTTTTTTTAAAGCGAAAGGTCATTTCAACAGGTACAGCATCCTATGTCATATCTACATGTAATAAGATTTGTAACAAGGCAAACCGTTTGTAAATTGGTCGAAAATCGAGCAAGTTATGGTAATTTAATTAGTACATGTACCATTGACATCAATGTAATGATTGAGGCTAGATGTCCGAGGTAAGATGGCTACAACGTTGCTACGCTGGAGAATGATTGGTCATATGAAAAATGCTCAGAGCCAATCAGAAAGAAGGGGCCGTCTAAGCATACCCGCCCCCAAAGTGCCAAAAAGAAACATGACAGCGCGAGGAGAGATGCTAGGAGTACACAGAGAGCGCACAGACCGAGACGGCGCGCACGCAGAAAGGCACCACGCGCGCGCAAAAGGGTGTCGCGCGCGCACGAAGTGGAGAATCAGCGCGCGATAACAGTTTTTATGCGCTTGGATTTTTGGCACTAATGTGACGCCATATAAGAGGTTCAAATGAATAGTGCTTACAAAGTACAAAGAAGAAGAATTATGAAAAATACTTTCAACCTTATTGAAAGTAAGATATTCTTCATCTCTGTATGTTAATAATGACTGAATTAATTCATTACATATTACAAAACTGTTGTGTTTTACTAATTCACAGATGTTATTTTATTATATAAAAAGGTCAGTAAATGATTCTATATAATTGTAAACGCTCTGAAGTGGGAAAGGGGTAGGATTAAATAAGCTTTGCTTCTTCCTACTCCTTTTCGGACATGATGTAAAGTGAAATGATATGAAATTGTGTGATGTATTATACTGTAAGTATGTTCATGTTCGAAATAAACTTAAAGAAAGATATTGAAAGGGTAAAAGAAAACACATTTTTGGGTGGAATAATAGATGATAAAATGAACTGGAAATCTCATGTAAAGAATATACCACATAAAGTAGCAAGGAACACGTCAATAATGAATAAAGCAAAACATTTTCTAGACCAAAATCATTTCATACTCTTTACTGCTCACTGGTGTTACCATATCTGAGTTATTTTGTAGAAATAAGCGCAAACAACTACAGATGTGCGCTTCATTCACTAACGGTGTTACAAAAAAGATCAATTAGAATAATACATAATGTTGGATACAGAGAACATTCAAACACTTTATTTATTGAATCATATTTATTGAAATTCAACGATTTGGTGCATTTGCAAAGAGCTAAAATTATGCACAAATCAAACTATAACCTGCTACCCAAGAATGTAGTACAATTCTTCTCATCAAAAGAGGAGAAATATAACCTTACAGGAAAATGTAATTTAAAACATTTGTATGCTCGTACAACACTTAAAATCTTCAGCATATCAGTATGTGGAATTAAATTATGGAATGGATTAACCAAATAAATCAAACAAAGCACCAATAAGATTCAGTTTAAGAGACAGATTCAAACTACAAGTGTTCACAAACACAGAATAAAGTTATGATGAACATTTTTTTAGATGAAGATTATTTATGTGTTTGTTTACTTACTACGGTATATTATTTATGTATTCACTGTTCTGTTACAGAGAACAAGGAAATTGGGTAAAATTGCCACGGTATGAAAAGGGTTAGGATTAAATAAGCTCAGCTTCTTCCTACTCCTTTTTGGACGTGCTGTAATGAAACAACTGGAGATATGTGATGCATTACATTGTATCGTATGCATTTTCCAAATAAACTGAAACTGAATTGATGTGGAGACTTGCTTATGGAGAGCAATAAATTTGCCTCTTGCCTCACTCCCACATCTTCTGTGGTAACAGGGTCACTCCAAGTCTTCCATGAAACTCACAAAAACACTCGGAGGATCGTCTTTCTTCACGCTCGAAGCGGCCGCCTCCGTAGCAACCATCCCCGCTACGCCGGCGCTCCTCCCATCGCACCGCATCTCATCGACTTTGCGGTTTTAATCAAAAGTTGATATCCGAACGTGGCTGTTCCACTCATTAGGAGGATTGGGTTTCCGTTCATTTGCTCAGAGCGGAAAGGAGAGCGGGAAGAGGGGCACTGTGACATATTTACAGGGCTGTCAGGTGATCCATTCATTTTTAAAATCAGATTAATCACACTCTTTTTTTAACCTGTGATTAATCACGATTAATCACGGGTTATTCGCTTGCATAAATCAAATTTGCTGAAAAAAATACACCAATATTAAGGTACAAATGCAATTTGGTAGTCAGAATGTAATACAGAAACATTTTCTAAATGTTTTACTTAACTGCAAGTCATTGATTTGCTCCAAACTTGGTAAAAATAAGACTAGTAAAAATTAAGTGCATCTTTTGAAAATCTTTGCAGTTACTAATCGATAAAGTCAGGGTTTCCCCTAAATGGCCAAGTTTCCTGTGGGGGTGTGATAATAGGCGTGGTCACGATGATGTCATCAAGTAATTTGCATAATTTGCTATGATGATATGGCAACACTAAATTGGCCCGAGTGTGTGAATGTTGTCGGTCTATCTGTTGGCCCTGCGATGAGGTGGCGACTTGTCCAGGGTGTACCCCGCCTTCCGCCCGAACGCAGCTGGGATAGGCTCCAGCACCCCCGCGACCCCAAAAAAGGGACAAGCGGTAGAAAATGGATGGATGAATGGATATGATTTTCTTTAAAACGTCTCAAAAATGTATACATTCATTTAAAACAAATCTGTTTTTATTGATTAGTATTAACATATATTTTTTTATCTTTGTGCCATATTTGAATTGTAAGGTACTTTGTTGAGATTTTTTCAAGTGTTTACAGACTTTTAATGACTTTTTTCAAATCCAAAACAACTAGCAACAAATCTAGCATCTTCTTCTGGTGTTATTATAGAATGTACTCCTGTTTAGAAACTTTACTTCTGTACCTCATGTCCCTGACTAAAGAGGCTGAAGCGAGCATGATTTCACACTTGCTTCGCGCTGTTGCTCTAGTTGGACTTTCTCTTCAAAGCCGCCACTGTCCTCTTAATATTTGCACATTTTGTAAATGGCTGTCCACGGGTATATCAGCAATATATATAAAAATCAGGTCCACATTGCAGTCATGCTGACATCGCTCCAGACAATGGCGTGCGTTTTGTTTACATCCGGTTTCGGTAGCGCGGTTTTCGGTGATCAAAGTCTTTATTCGGTGGTCGAGTTTTCGGTACATCACTTGTCAATAGTGCGCAAATAATAGGCTATTCATACTGTAACGACCAGCTAATGTTAATGTTTTATGTTCACGTGGTTTGGATTTGATGTCAGTTTTTCCCATGTTTGCAAACACGTCGTCCGTGCCTTAAAGGTGATTGGCGGAGAATGAGGAAGGGTTGTTGTGTGTTTGGGGGGGGAGACGTTAGTGCTTTCATGGGAGGTAAAATCTGTTAGAATTGTGCCGTTGTTTATCATCATACAAACGTAAGATTGCTAATAAAACTTAAAAATAGGGTTGGACTTTGTGTGATTTCTTCTGGGGGCTACAATATATTATATTACTTTAATTAGGGCTTGGCGATATGGCCTTTTTTTAATATCTCGATAATTTTAGGCCATGTCACGATACACGATATATATGTGGATATTTTGCCTTAGCCTTGAATGAACACTTGATGCATATAATCACAGCAGTATGATGATTCTATGTGTTTACATTAAAACATTCTTGTTCATACTGCATTAATATATGCTCATTTTTTTAACTTTCATGCAGAGAGGGAAATCTCAACTAAGTCAATTTAGCAAAAGTGTATTCATTAAACAGTTATTAAGCAGTGGCACAAACATTCATGTCATTTCAAAACAGAAAGTGCAAGATTGTCAGAGACATTTTAAAACAAGCTATAAGTACACTTTTGTGAATGATGTCACCAAGATGACATATCAAAACAACACTAAATTAAAGTGTACCTTTTGTACAGAACGCCACTACAATAGTTCAAAACAAATAAAGTGCACTTTTGTGCATGATGTCACACAAGATATTTCAAATAAAAATGAGCTGCATAATAGGAAATCAAATAGTGTATGTCCTTCGCTATGTGGTAGGTTCCTGCGGACGTTATCTCTTTCTGTTGTTGACTTTTTTTTTCATTGATCTGGAAATGGTTGCTTGGGCATTTTGTTGGTGTGGCACCGGCCGAAAATGTTGACATGCGGAGTTTCAAGCACTCCTCATTCTCTAGCAGGTGACTTTTCAAATGATGCTACAGTAGCAGTGCTGCTACTTTTTGTAGCAACGTTTTTGCTGCATAAATGTTGAACATATTCCCGCTTGAAGCCAAACCACCGCCGGACGATGGACCCCGTGCTGATTTTCTTGGGAATGAATTCTTCCTCCTCCATTTGTTACCAGATTTACACCTTCTCTCTCTCGTGTTACCACCCACACCTCACTGTTAGCATCACAGCTAACGTTACCATGTCGCTACCGCTCTGCTCCGCGGAAGCGTGTGACGTTGCACACGTGACGTATGTAAGAAGGTGCGCTTGGTTTACGTCTCTGTGAGAAGGAGAGACAAGAAAGAGTGGGAAACGCATGCAGTGTAATGCCCGCAGCTAAAAGCAACTGCGTGAGAATGTATACTCGAATATCACGATATAGTAATTTTCTATATCGCACAGAGACAAACCCGCGATACATCGAGTATATCGATATATCACCCAGCCGTAACTTTAATTAGTTTTCCAGATGTGGCGGTAATAAAAATGCCGTGGCGGCGCGCCACAATCAATTACATTAAGAGGAAACCCTGAATGTAGTAAACACACTCATAAACAACTTAATAGACTTCACCATTTACTCTGGTTGTTGAAACAAACAAGTTTGTTTACCTTTTTCAGATGACAATGCTGATCTCTTTTTTTCGTACAATGCGACCCCCGCTCGTTGTGATTACTTACAGATAGATGTATAACGTTCTCCAGGAAGCAAAATAAATTCACATTCAGCCAGTAGTTGCAAGTTGATGCTCTTGCTTATGTAGTACAGTTGCTTTATCCTTACCTTTCCAAGGTATTGTAGGACAGATCAGCTGTGGTGATATGAATGACATCTTGCAGGACTTGGTCTACACCAGGGGTGCTCATTACGTCGATCGCCAGCTACCGGTCGATCGTGGAGGGTGTGTCAGTCGATCACCAGCCAGGCATTCAAAAAATAGTCCTAAAAATTAGCGTTCATAAATCTTCACTGTGACGTCACTTTCGTCACTTGATTGACATTCACGGCACCCGAGGGTCTTCTGAGATGACGCTGGGTGCTGCCAGCTCATTAAAATTACCGACAGGAAGGCGAGAAACACCTTATTTCAACAGACTCTGGCGCCGTACCTGTCGTCAAAACTCCAAAGACCGACTGCACAGTTGCACAATAAAAGCTCTGCTTCTTCCTGCCTGCGCTAACACAATAAGAGTCTCAGAAAGCTGGCGTGCACAAGCTAGCAAGCTACGGAGTTTGCCGACAATGTATTTCTTTTAAAGTGTATACAAAGGAGTACGGAAGCTGGACAAATAAGATGCCAAAAACCAACCACTTTCATGTGGTATTGGACAGAAAGGAGGACTTTTTTTCTCCTCCATTCGAAAATGCGGACATTATCAGCACCACTGTCTGATTCCAATCAATGCAAGTCATCAGAATCAGGTAATACACCAACTTATATTCTTGTCTTCATGAAAGAAAGGAATCTATATGTGTTAAACATGCTTGTATTATCATTAAACACCTTTAACTTGTTAACAATATTAACTATATGTGTTAAACATGCTTGTATTATCTTTAAACACCTTTAAGTTGTTAACAATATTAACTATATGTATTAAACATACTTGTGTTTTCATTAAACACCTTTAATTTATTAACAATATTAACTATATGTGTTAAACATGCTTGTATTATCATTAAACACCTTTAACTTGTTAACAAAAACATATATTTCATAAATAAGTAAATATAAATTATATATATGAATGAGGTAGATCCCCACGACTTGATCAATTGAAAAGTAGCTCGCCTGCAGAAAAAGTGTGAGCACCCCTGGTCTACACAGATGTTAGATGTCCTGCATGTGGTGGCTGTTCGTTTAGCAAAGGCAAAAAGTTTAACTTAACTGTGCTACTTTTGTTGACAACATTGACGCAGTAAACCTTTCCAGTGTAGAGTTCTCCTTAGCTTGTTGTGGATGTAGCTAACATTCATGAGCAGTAGCACCAGCTGCGTGCGTCTTCCCGGTTAAGGCTTAAGTGATTAATCTTCATCCATCCATCTATCCATTCTCCACCGCTTGTCCCGTTCGGGGTCGCAGGGGCATGCCCTAGTTATTTACCTTCAAGTCACTTGCAAGTTTGATGGCCATGCCTACAGTACATTGCCCTAGCAAGGTGCAGACCGGAAACAAAGAGGCCCATAGTGGAGAAAGTGGAACTTATGTTAATTTCGGTGTAAGTACTACATAAAGTAGACGGCTGGGCGAAAAACTGTGTCACGATATACGTGTTTAATATCAGTCGATATAGATAATTCTTGATATTTTTTATGACCTATCAAATCAGGTGAAAAATAAATTAAATGTGGACATTTGTATTTAAAATGTAACCTTCCCCTGATTATAATCCTCTTAGCTATCAAGGCAGAAAGGAAAAGACATGTCAACACAAGCATGGAAAAAAAAACTCGATGTAAACACAATTCTAAAATCACATTTGAACACTTAACAATAACCTCGTAGAATGAAGGTGCAAAAATAAGAAATATGTAAGAAATGTTAACAACATAGTGCAAAGTGTGAAAATGTAAACATAGAGAAACCTGAGAAGAACAATTTTCTGCAAGTTTAGTGTCAGGAAGTTACGGCTATGCTCTAAAGCAGTGGTTCTCAAATGGGGGTACGCGTACCCCTGGGGGTACTTGAAGGTATGCCAAGGGGTACGTGAGATTTTTTTTAAATATTCTAAAAATAGCAACAATTCAAAAATCCTTTATAAATATAAATAAAAACCTATCTTTTTTCCAAATAGTTCAAGAAAGACCACTACAAATGAGCAATATTTTGCACAGTTATACAATTTAATAAATCAGAAACTGATGACATAGTGCTGTATTTTACGTCTTTATCTCTTTTTTTCAACCAAAAATGCTTTGCTCTGATTACTTGAATTAAAAAGCATTTCACAGGGGGTACATCACTGAAAAAAGGTTGAGAACCACTGCTCTAAAGGGCTAAGGTGATGTGGAATTACTGAACGCTTTGCATCACATTGGCCTGACTACGGTGCCTTTAAAAAACAACAACTGACAAGTGACTTTCCTGTTTTACTTTTTCTCTCTGCAGCACTCACTTTTAGTTTCTCCTCTCACTTCATGCAAAGAATCAACCATGACACAACAGGATGGCGCTACCAAACTTGGTAGTTAATACTGTAGCATGTCACTCCCACTGATCAGTGATCACTTCCTGCATTGCTCAGTTACTAGAGAGCGCGTGCCTTTGTTCATGCAACCAACCTTGCTGCGCAACTTCCGGTTTCTTCCAACATAGAATAAAAAAAAAAGATCTAACTTTTTATGGAACGCATTAGTTATTGAAACCGATTACGTGTCTATCGCGATATACTGTATATTGATATTGTTTTATCGCCCAGCCCTGTTAGGCGTCTTTTTAAAATAAATGATAAATAAATGATAAATGGGTTGTACTTGTATAGCGCTTTTCTACCTTCAAGGTACTCAAAGCGCTTTGACACTACTTCCACATTTACCCATTCACACACACATTCACACACTGATGGAGGGAGCTGCCATGCAAGGCGCTAACCAGCACCCATCAGGAGCAAGGGTGAAGTGTCTTGCTCAGGACACAACGGACATGACGAGGTTGGTACTAGGTGGGGATTGAACCAGGGACCCTTGGGTCGCGCACGGCCATTCTTCCACTGCGCCACGCCGTGGCGCAGTGGAAGAATAAATAAATTAATAATTTAATTATTAATACATTTTAAATAAATAAAATGTACCATATTCTCTTCAGTGGCTCTAATGTATGTGTGTGTTTCTAAACCTACTCAGTGGCCTTGTGGTTAGAGTGTCCGCCCTGAGATCGGTAAGTTGCGAGCCATACCAAAGACTATAAAAATGGGACCCATCACCTCCCTGCTTGGCACTCAGCATCAAGGGTTGGAATTGGGGGTTAAATCACCAAAATGATTCCCGGGCGTGGCACCGCTGCTGCCCACTGCTCCCCTCACCTCCCAGGGGGTGATCAAGGGGATGGGTCAAATGCAGAGGACAAATTTCACCACACCTAGTGTGTGTGTGACAATCATTGGTACTTTAACTTTAACTAAAATATTGAAGACAATTTACTGTCTTTGCTGAACACAGCAGTGACGTGCGGTGAGGTTCATGACTGGTGAGGCACTGACTTCATCACAGTCAGATTTACAAACATATGAACCCTAAAGAGTATCTTATTCACCATTTGATTGGCAGCAGTTAACGGGTTATGTTTAAAAGCTCATACCAGCATTCTTCCCTGCTTGGCACTCAGCGTCAAGGGTTGGAATTGGGGGTTAAATCACCAAAAATGATTCCCGGGAGCGGCGCCGCTGCTGCCCACTGTTCCCCTCACCTCCTAGGGGGTGAACAAGGGGATGGGTCAGATACAGATGACAAATTTCATTACACCTAGTGTGTGTGTGACAATCATTGGCACTTTAACTTAACTTTAACTTTACACATACAAACTGTAGCACACAAAAAAGCACATTTAATAAAAAAAAATGTATTATGGTCTTACCTTTACTTATAAATTAAGTCCATGCGCCGCAACTAAAGCCCTCACTTAAACTTTCCACGTGCAAGATTGAATCTATTTAAAAAAGTGTAACCGAGGGTTTATAAATGTCTCATATACTGTATGAAACTACAAAATAACAAACACGGAGGCTCCAGTTTACACGAGGACCACTTTATTTACCTTCTTTCAAAAACTTCCGCTCCACTCCGTGTCATCACTTCCGCTCTTAGCGCCTTCAAAATAAGAGCTCAAGGCATATACTGTATAACAGCGCATAACAGGAACTTAGCATCACAAAGAGGAAAGCCCATGAAAATAGGTTACAAAAGTTATTTAATAAGAAGCTAAAAAGTGCAAAAACAATAATGTTCGTGTTGGAGGAGTTGTGAATTAGGTACACCTGCAGTCTGCAGGTGTACCTAATGTTGTGGCCCTGCAGTCATTCACAACTCCAACACGAACATTATTGTTTTTGCACTTTTTGGCTTCTTATGAAATAACTTTTTTAAATAGATTCAATCTTGCACGTGGAAAGTTTAAGTGTGGGCTTTAGTTGATATAACAATTCTACGGCGGGGGTGCAGGAGGTGGGATTACTGGAGCCTCAGCCAGTGCGTCTTTTGCAGCCGTTTTATGATCGCTCAGCACAAGAAATACGTTACACAAATACAGTTGTTGACAAAATACACTGTACACTATATACCTCAGCTATCTAAACTATGGAAATGTATAATATAATTCATATAGCAATACAGTCTCACTGCACAGCAGGCCAGCAGTTAGCCGAGTCCGGAATCCATGTTGAGGCACTGAGTGACGTGCCTCAACTTGCTGCTGTTCACCGCACCGTCTCTTCTCAGTATTTGAACGGCAAATGTGAAAATTCAGTGATTTTGAATAAAAATAATCTAAAACGTTAAATGTTAAATGGAAAATAACTTTATAGTATAATCACTGGATACATTTAACAATTTAATTAGTTTTTTTTCTTTTTACATTTTTTTTCTTTCCATGATGGCAGGTGAGGCCCCACCTCACCTGCCTCTAGTGACTGCACGTCACTGGAACACAGCGTATGTCTTATCTCATTTGAAAATTCCCTGATAAAAAGAGAAATTCTAGTATAACCTCGGTTTGGGGTGGGTGGCTTGAAACACCAGCCACCATTAGTACTAGTAAATATTTTTTTAATGAACGTTAAAATACCTGTAAAAATTGCCTTATATATCTCTAAATGAAATTTGTGTATAACCGTGTTTGGTAAGGTGTGACCTGAAATACGGTCGCCACCATCGGTACCTGAAAGGATCTTTTTTAAATGAAAGTTGAAATATCTGTCAACATTTACATTTTGAAAACATATGACATTTTCTAAACAATAAGGGGAAATAAGGACAATTCTGGTATACTGTAACTGTGTGTGTGTATGTGGCCTGAAAGACCAGCCACTATCAGTAACAGGGAGGATTTTCTAAAATACAGGAAAACATACGGCACCTGGAAAGAAGGTCAAAATACAGCAGCTTCCCAGGGAAAACAGGAGAGTTGCCAAGTTTGATTTAGAGTCCTCGGGCGTTTTCGGTGGCTATCTTTGAACGGCAAGGGACTTCCAGTATTAGCGTCTTTTTTCATTCCCAAACGATACAGCTGGGTGGCAGCACTGCTCGAATGAATCAAAAGGCTGGACCAAGTATACAGACATAACCCTTCCGTTTGCTAGTAATGAGGATATAAATAAATGAATATTGTCAGGTGCTCATTATGATTTTAATTCAGGGAATGTGTAAAAAAAAAAAGTTTGTCTCCTGTCAAAAAATAATTGATAATCTACGCAGAGAACATGTAGTGCCCAGACTTTAATCCTGTACTTGACTTATTTAATGTACCGTATTTTTCGGACCATAGGGCGCACCGGATTAAGAGGCGCACTGCCGATGATCGGGTCTATTCAGGTTGTTTTTTTTCATACAAAAGGCGCACCGGATTATAGGGCACATCATAGGGGTCATATTATGATTTTTTTCTAAATTTCAAACACTATCTTGTGGTTTATATAAAATGTAATGGTGGTTCTTTGGTGAAAATGTTGCATTGATGATGTTTTACAGATCATCTTCAAGTAGCTTTCTGACAGTCACTTCAGGATGCACCGTTTTGTGGCCGGTTTTACCTACGTGACTCACCTTCGACGGCATCTTGTCCCCGCCATCTATGTTGTAGCGGTGTAGCGTGCAAGGACGGGAGTCGAAGATGTGTCAAGAGATGGAGCTAACTGTTTAAATGACATTCAGACTTTACTTCAATCAATAATGGAGCAGCTTCTTCTCATCCGTGGTTCAATAATGCAACATCAATGCTGGAAATGTGTCCCGTGAAAAACTGTTTGCCCAGAACCCTCTAATAACTAAAGTTCCGTGGGTGAATTATTTAAACCCACTACAATTTTTAGCGCTTTGATAGCTAGTCTACTGACAGATTTAAGTAAGAACTTTACGCTACTTCATATTAGAAATGGCACAGCGGAAGATGAATGCCACATAAGAAGATAGAGAAAAAGAAGAACCTTGGAAATTATCGGTATCGGTTTCAAAAAGTAAAATTTATGACTTTGTAAAACGAGTGGTACACAGACGTAGGGAGAAGTACAGAGCAGTTGCGTCTCCCAGTCATACTTGCCAACCCTCCCGATTTTCCCGGGAGACTCGCGAATTTCAGTGCCCCTCCCGAAAATCTCCCGGGGCAACCATTCTCCAGAATTTCTCCCGATTTCCACCCAGACAACAATATTGGGGGCGTGCCTTAGAGGCACTGCATTCGCGTGCCGGCCCAATCACATAATATCTACGGCTTTTCACACAAACAAGTGAATGCAAAGAATACTTGGTCAACAGCCATACAGGTCACACTGAGAGTGGCCGTATAAACAACTTTAACACTGTTACAAATATGCGCCACACTGTGAACCCACACCAAACAAGAATGACAAACACATTTCAGGAGAACATCCGCACCGTAACACAACATAAACACAACAGAACAAATACCCAGAACCCCTTGCAGCACTAACTGTTCCGGGACGGTACCCCATTATTACCCCCCCCCCCCCCCCCCCCCACCACCACCACCACCTCAACCCCGCCCACCTCAACCTCCTCATGCTCTCTCAGGGAGAGCATGTCCCAAATTCCAAGCTGCTGTTTTGAGGCATGTTAAAAAAAAGAATGCACTTTGTGACTTCAATAATAAATATGGCAGTGCCATGTTGGCATTTTTTTTCCATAACTTGAGTTGATTTATTTTGGAAAACCTTGTTACATTGTTTAATGCATCCAGCGGGGCATCACAACAAAATTAGGCATAATAATGTGTTAATTCCACGACTGTGTATATCGGTATCGGTTGATATCGCAATCGGTAATTAAGAGTTGGACAATATCGGAACATCGGATATCGGCAAAAAAGCCATTATCGGACATCTCTAATTTAAAGTTTTGGTGTTGTTTACTGCCATCATATTGCAGTTTACACGTATCTCTTATGTGTGACTGCCATCCACTGGTCACACTTATCATTACACCATGACAAAGACAAGCGCTCCAAAATCAAAGACAACTTAGTCCTCAATCAACTTACCGAACTTTGTAACTAGTTACTGGTTTTCAGTAACTAACCCAACACTGTTTAAAACTAACTTTGAAACAGCATTGCAAAATAGTTGTATTTGTAAATTGAGACAATGTTGATGTCTAACATTTGATCCAGGTTGTTGGTTGGGAAATGACCAAATTTCAATGGTCAAATCAACATCACAACCTGACATTGATTAAACGTCGTCAAAAAGGATAATGTTTCAATGTTGTATATGTGTTGCGGAATATTGGTTGGGAAATTACTAAAATTCAATGGCCAAATCAACGTCAGAACCCATCATTGATTAAACGTCGTCAAAAAGCATATTGTTGCAACGTTAAGTTGTTGAGTTGTTCAACGTCAGGATCTAGTTCAAGAAGTTCTCAACGTTGTTTCAATGTCTTGTGCCTGCTGGGATTCTTCTTCGCTTAAAACAACGGTTAATTTTGGTGATGCAACTTTCGTCATCACAAGCTAATGTGCTTCATCAGGTAACCAAAAGTATGCGTTTTTGTAACTGACTATAAAGAGATTCAAACGTTGGTCTTCACAAAAACATTGAAGACGTTTTTTTTTGTACATGTTTTCATAAACTTTCAAGACCGTGTCGTGACAGGTGATTGCATGCTGCTTCAGCGAGACGAACAGGAAAAAAAACTCTCAAGTTGGCCACAGAGCTGCAAAGAACACGAGTGTCGCCGTTGCAAAAGCTGTCTGGGTTTAAAAAGCACGTATCATACCTCTCCACTTGAAAGTGAACACGCTCGCTGAAAGCAGAACACTGCCAGCACGCAAACCCCTACTCGTCCCCCGCATCCGCTTTATCCCTCGCTACTTCCTCCTTGCTCCCCTGTTTCCTCTCGTCTCTCACGTTACCTACCCACCTCCCTCGACACATTCAGTCCTCGAACTCGCCTCAAGTGTCAGAACTTTGAGGAGAGAGGCAACCGCGCCTTGACTTTTGTCAGTCATGCGTTGTCAGCGCCGAGGCATACAGTGCTAACAAAGGTAACCCATCGCCATGGAAACAGACAAAGGGATAAGGGAGGATAAAAACACTCAGACACACACAGTGCAGGGCGGGTCCATTCATGACATCAGCAGAATCTCCCAGACTTGACCCCCGGATCCGGTCTGTGGTCGCATGAAAGCGGAATGGACCGAGCCAGAAACCGCGCTGTCATTGCCTTGGCGGGTTTTTGGGGGCGATGAGGTCATTCTGATAGAAGTGATTGGACGGACCTTTTGCTTTGCTTGTGTTGTGTTTAATAACACTGATCATTTAATTTCAGAGCGAGTCAAAACACTCTCACCCGCCCGGCGTCCTGTCTCATCGTCTTCCTTCTTCCATGATTCATCCCTTCCCTGCTGGAGGAAACGCTTATCTCTCGCTGGCGCCCTCCGCCCCTTTCGCTCCCACGCTGCTTGGTTTCATAGCGCCCGGGGTCGTCCTGTCCTTACACACACACATACACACAAAAGTGTACAGTAGTGATGTAAAGTAAGATAAAATGTCATACTATGCGGGTTTCTTGTTGACAGCGTTTGATTTTAAATCGTATGCAATTCAAGTCGTCTGAGGGCAGCTAGAAGATTGGAGTTCATCTAAGGTGCCCTCCACTCTTCTACTTTTGACTGATTTATTATTGTAGTTTAATGACCGCTGTCTTCAACTAAGACTTTTCATAGTTGATTCAGAGCATCAAAAAAGGGGGACATTATCACAATTTCAGAAGGGTTAAAACCATTAAAAATCTGTTCCCAGTGGCTTATTTTATTTTTCGAAGTTTTTTTCAAAATGTTACCCATCACGCAATATCCCTAAAAAAAGCTTCAAAGTGCCTGATTT
The DNA here is from genome assembly GCF_033978685.3 of Nerophis lumbriciformis. Lineage (NCBI taxonomy): Eukaryota > Metazoa > Chordata > Actinopteri > Syngnathiformes > Syngnathidae > Nerophis > Nerophis lumbriciformis. Next base: position 39,647,066 of record NC_084560.2, read on the forward strand.
TAACCATCGTTAAAATCCAGCGTCCATTTTCCTGTGACGTCACAGTGATGCCAACACAAACAAACATGGCGCATAGAACAGCAAGCTATAGCGACATTAGCTCGGATTCAGACTCGGATTTCAGCGGCTTAAGCGATTCAACAGATTACGCATGTATTGAAACGGATGGTTGTAGTGTGGAGGCAGGTGGCAAAAACGAAATTGAAGAAGAAACTGAAGCTATTGAGCCATATCGGTTTGAACCGTATGCAAGCAAAACCGACGAAAACGACACAACAGCCAGTGACACGGGAGAAAGCGAGGACGAATTCGGCGATCGCCTTCTAACCAACGATTGGTATGTGTTTGTTTGGCATTAAAGGAAACAACTATGAACTAGGTTTACAGCATATGAAATACATTTGGCAACAACATGCACTTTGAGAGTGCAGACAGCCCAGTTTTCATCAATTAATATATTCTGTAGACATACCCTCATGTCAGCAGGCCAAGGAAGCTAGGGTCGATATTCTTCTCTTGATCATCTTCGGTGGCATAAGGGACGGTGTGAGCCAAGACATCCAGGGGGTTTAGCTCGCTCGTCTGCGGGAACAAACTGCCGCCATTGCTTGCCGTGCTAGCGAGGTCCTTTGTCCCTGAATTGCTCACACACTCCGGCAGATTCAATGGGGGTCTGGCGGCAGATTTCTTTGACTTTATCGTTGGAAATGCATCTGCTTTGAGTGTCGCAGGATATCCACACATTCTTGCCATCTCTGTCGTAGCATAGCTTTCGTCGGTAAAGTGTGCGGAACAAACTTCTTGCCACTTTCGCATCTTTGGGCCACTGGTGCAAGTTGAATCCGTCCCTGTTCGTGTTGTTACACCCTCCGACAACACACCGACGAGGCATGATGTCTCCAAGGTACGGAAAACAGTCGAAAAAACGGAAAATAACAGAGCTGATTTGACTCGGTGTTTGAGAAAATGGCGGATTGCTTCCCGATGTGACACCACGTTGTGACGTCATCGCTCTGACAGCGAATACTAGAAAGGCGTTTAATTCGCCAAAATTCACCCATTTAGAGTTCGGAAATCGGTTAAAAAAATATATGGTCTTTTTTCTGCAACATCAAGGTATATATTGACGCTTACATAGGTCTGGTGATAATGTTCCCCTTTAACACCTCAAGGAAAACATCTTAAACACTCACGGCAGAGTTTTGATAGTTTAGTGAAGAGGTCTGCAAACTTTTTCCATAATAAATGAAGGATGAGGGCCCCACTTTGATACATTTTGTACATTGAAGGAATGACAAACAATGCAATATACTGTATGTCTATCAATATATGCCAAACTATCTGGACACAACATCCACATCTTAGCTTTTTGTATTAATTAACAGCATATTCGACATAATTCTGCCCTAAATTAAGCATTTTTAACAAAAAAATGGCTAAATGAACAAAAAATACCAATATCCTATAGTGTTGCTGGAATGTTGCTGGAATGTTACTGACGTCACGTCCCACCCAATGAATACACGTGGTAGTCAAGTTAACTCTGTTTTTTCAATGGATACTTGGCACCATTTAGCCTTTCTCGAAGAAAAATGCACTCTGCTTGTGTGTTCAAATAGCGAAAGGATTAAAAGTTTCTTCACAGTTCCTCGAGAGGTAATCAAAAAGGAGGAAGAGTGCAAGATTTTAAGAAACGACGAGAAAAGCAGCACACACTCCAGTCGAGAGCGAGCAAAATGCACGAGTTTGCAGTGATCATTTCGATAAACTTTTAATGTTTATTCTTTCCCATTTAAGTTTTTCTTTAATATTATTTGTATTTATTAAACACATGTCTGCTACGAGTGTTTCGAAAAGCACAGACGGCGAGTCTAAATAAAAAAGCAAACTTCAGTAAAACTTAAAAGAATTAAGCTTTTACCAAAGGAAGCAATCATAAATGAATTTTTCAGCACATACACAATTTTGATATTGTGTTATTTTATATATATATATATATATATATATATATATATATATATATATATATATATATATATATATATATATATATATATATATATACCATATTTTTCGGAGTATAAGTCGCACCTGCCGAAAATGTATAATAAAGAAGGAAAAAAACATATACAGTATAAATCGCACTGGAGCACGGCCAAACTATGAAAAAACTGCGACTTATAGTCCGAAAAATACGGTATATTATATGTGTGTATTATATTTTGATAAAGACGGGGAAAACACGCTACTTGTAAACAGGGCGTGCAACAGCAACAAACATAAGTAGACGCGAAGTTAAATCATGAAATGCAACCTTACCCGAGCAAAAAGGATGCATATTTATCCGGGAGAGTCTTGATACCAATTTCCTTTACCCAGCCACACACAAAGAAGTTGTAGATCTCCGTGGTTTTCCTAGTTTCCATCTGTATTGTCGTGTAGAGTGGCGTTTGTCTGGGAACGCAACCAACATGGGGCAGTATAGCTCGGTTGGTAGAGTGGCCGTGCCAGCAACTTGAGGGTTCCAGGTTCTCTCCCAGCTTCTGCCATCCTAGTCACTGCCGTTGTGTCCTTGGGCAAGACACTTTACCCACCTGCTCCCAGTGCCACCCACACTGGTTTAAATGTAACTTAGATATTGGGTTTCACTATTTAAAGCGCTTTGAGTCACTGGAGAAAAAGCGCTATATAAATATAATTCACTTCACTTCATTTCACATATAATCCTTGATATCACTCTACAAATCCATGATATCACTCTACAAATCTTTTTTTGATGAAGTATAGGGATCTATTCCATTGCACAGTTGGATTTGTTGCTCGTATCTGCTTTTTGCAGGAATATTCAAGCCTCTTTTGTACTTAGTTTGTGCGCTGCTTGCTGTACAACAGCCATCTTGGCTTGTTTGACCAACACTGGTTTTCACTTCCAGGAAGAAATCACGTGTCGGAATACAAGCAATTGACCACTAGACAAGGCCAAAATAATCAGCCCGCGCTGATCAGTATCATAGCAACTGATTGGCTCAATCTCAGGCTGCATTACTAAAATTAGCATGCTTACTTTTTAAGCCAATTTTGCAGCCGAAAGCCTCAGTCATATACCGTTTTTTCCTAACTATAGAGCACACTGGTATATTAGCCGCACCCACTGAAAAAAATGTATTTATTAGCCGCACCGAACTATAAGCAACCGATATATTTGTTTTGAAATAAGTTATTTACATAGAAAGATTTTGGGGCAGCACGGTGGAAGAGGGGTTAGTGCGTCTGCCTCACAATACGAAGGTGCTGAGTAGTCTGGGGTTCAATCCCAGGCTCGGGATCTTTCTGTGTGGAGTTTGCATGTTCTCCCCGTGACTGCGTGGGTTCCCTACGGGTACTCCGGCTTCCTCCCACCTCCAAAAACATGCACCTGGGCATAGGTTGATTGGCAACACTAAATGGGCCCTAGTGTGTGAATGTGAGTGTGAATGTTGTCTGTCTATCTGTGTTGGCCCTGCGATGAGGTGGCGACTTGTCCAGGGTGTACCCCGCCTTCCGCTCGATTGTAGCTGAGATAGGCTCCAGCGCCCCCCGTGACCCCGAAGGGAATAAGCGGTAGGAAATGGATGGATGGATTTTGAAAATGTTTATTTACATACCTTAATTGTTTCCAAAGGTTGCCTGTAACACAGCAGTAAAACGGCTGATCAAACAAAACCAAAGTCATCGTCATGACTACCTCTCCAAACAGCTCAAGACTCTAACTCCATGGTGACATCTTGGTGAATTTACAAAACTGAAACAATACAAAAAGAATGCCATTGTAAGTTAATAATACTAACACACACTTGTAAACGTGTTAGCATATTAGCTAATGCTAACGACGGTAGCTTGATTACATTACGATAGTACGGACAAATATGTATGAAAACACTTCTATAGACATCACACATGGGATGGTTTATGACTAGTTTTAGTTATATTGTAAAACTTACTTGCTTGCTTGGAGTGATGAATGAAGAATCCATACAAGTAAGAACGCTATGGATGGTTAGAAGATGGAAGGGGTAGAAAGCTCAGAAGGGCAATGCAGCACTGAAGCACATGCAGCGAGCGAACTCCTCCAAAAGATGGTGCGGTAGCACATATAGTGACACACCTAATTCAGTGTCTTTGCTTGTTTTTTAATTTATATTTATATTATGGCCGTCAGCGAAGAAAATCTACAAACATAATATGCCCCCTTGAATATATGCTTGTTTTGATTGATTGATTGAGACTTTTATTAGTAGGTTGCACAGTGAAGTACATATTCCGTACAATTGATCACTAAATGGTAACACCCCAATAAGTTTTTCAACTTGTTTAAGTCGGGGTCCACTTAAATTGATTCATGATACAGATATATACTATCAGATATATACTATCATCATAATACAGTCATCACACAAGATAATCACATTGAATTATTTACATTATTTACAATCCGGGGTGTGGAGGGGGGGGGGTGTAGGTTTGGTTGTTATCATCAGTCATCAACAATTGAGAACAGAGAAATGGATATTGGAACAGTGTAGGTCTGACTTGGTAGGATATGGACAGCAAGTAGTAGAGAGAGAGAGAGAGAGAGAGATCAGAAGGCATAAGAAAAAGTATCTGCATTTGATTGTTTACATTTGATTATTAACAATCCGGGGAGGGTGTTAGTTTAGGGTTGTAGCTGCCTGGAGGTGAACTTTTATTGCGGTTTTGAAGGAGGATAGAGATGCACTTTCTTTTATACCTGTTGGGAGCGCATTCCACATTGATGTGGCATAGAAAGAGAATGAGTTAAGACCTTTGTTAGTTCGGAATCTGGGTTTAACGTGGTTAGTGGAGCTCCCCCTGGTGTTGTGGTTATGGCGGTCATTTACGTTAAGGAAGTAGTTTGACATGTACTTCGGTATCAGGGAGGTGTAGCGGATTTTATAGACTAGGCTCAGTGCAAGTTGTTTTACTCTGTCCTCCACCCTGAGCCAGCCCACTTTGGAGAAGTGGGTAGGAGTGAGGTGGGATCTGGGGTGGAGGTCTAGAAGTAATCTGACTAGCTTGTTATTGTCACTTTGACTTATGATTGCAAATAGGGATGGGTACTGTTCACATTTGAACCGATAGGGTACCAATTCCGGAAGCTGGTTTATGTGATAGCAAGAATTCTGTTAGTTGTGGATGATAACGCAGGCCTAGGGTCACATGGTTAGGTTGCATATTCTAAACCAATCAAAGGGAGTTGAGATAAAATACATTTTGATCATGATGAAGATGAATTAATCCCAGGATGAAGTCTATCCGGGTGGCGGGACGCTGAGGGCCATCCCAGCTGACATTGGGTGGGAGCAGCAGATGTTTCCAAACACAGGCATCGGAATCAACCCGGCCCACCCCTCTCCCCGTGCAAAGTGCAACTGGACGGAATGACGCGAGCGGCGCTTTTGTTCATGACTCCGGGAGGGAGCGTTCGGGGCCAAGAAGCTGGATCCTGAAGTCAAGTGCACGTAAGAAACGGTGGAAGTGAGTCACTGCCCTGCACGTTGGAGAGCAGCAGGTCGACCCCGTTCACCCTCCCCCCCCCTTTGCTCGCTAAGTCATTAAGTGCTCTCACCTTCTAGTGCCTGCTGATGAAACGCACTGCACATCAAGCAAAACAATGGAGAGTTTCTTCCAGGCGGAGGTAAACAAAAGGCCCGGCTGGGATGATGTAGCTGGTTTTCCCCTCCGACACAAAGCCCGGCTCAGAAGAATCATGGATTCCATGGGCTTGACTCAACCCACCCCTCGTGCCCCCCCTCCCCCAATTCCAGTGGACTCTCCCAACAACCCGGCCGTTTGTTGCTGTTGGGTGGGAAGTGATGTCAGCAGGGGATGCACCACGCCAAGACCCTGCCTATCTGATGTCAGTGTATGTGTGTGTGTGTCTAGGGACACAACCCTGTGGGGCTCCTGTCTGTCTCCCTGGAGTGCTGAATGAAGATGTTCTGCTACACAACCACCGTCCTCCATATATATATATATATATATAAGCTCCGTCACATATGCATCCACTCCGATAAGATAACCTTTTAGACGGAGCGACATTCCTGTGGCTTCACCTCTGTGAAGTCCTTTCCAACTCGACGGAAGGAGAGGTTTGCGGTCGTGTATCGAGTATCGACTGACGCACCGTCAAAAGTAATAAAGGTTACCGACTGAAACCACAGCAGCGTTATTTGTCTCGCTTTGCATCAAGGCTACGTACGCGCTGATAACATAATGCGACCGCAACAATTACAGAAAAACATTACCATGCTAACATCAGAGGCGTTTGACAAAAGGATTAGATGAAAATACCACTTGGACTGAAACCACGCGACTATTATGTTTCCATACTTTGCAGACTGAAATCTTAAAGACATTCTCTCATGCCAGTTATGTTGATTGAAAACTTTTTAAGAGCGTCCAAGTCCTCTAAAAACTGTCGCCTTCGCTTACAAGCAGTTGAGCGATGACAAAAACCATGCACCCATTTCACCTCCGCACTCTACAGGGTCAGATAGTGTTTACCGTATTCGCAGCTAAGTCCAAAAAAACACATGTGCATCTGCCAAAAAGATGCAACGCTTAGGTATGGTATCCAACCCCACAGATTTGCTGGCTTTGGAGGCATGGCAGCTGCTGTGTGAAAGGGAATTCAGATATGTCCATCCATCCATCCATTTTCTACCGCTTATTCCCTTCGGGGTCGTGGGGGGCGCTGGAGCCTATCTCAGCTACAATCGGGCGGAAGGCGGGGTACGCCCTGAACAAGTCGCCACCTCATCACAGGGCCAACACAAATAGACAGACAACATTCACACTCACATTCACACACTAGGGCCAATTCAGTGTTGCCAATCAACCTATCCCCAGGTGCATGTCTTTGGAGGTGTGAGGAAGCCGGAGTACCCGGAGGGAACCCACGCAGTCACGGGGAGAACATGCAAACTCCACACAGAAAGATCCCGAGCCCGGGATTGAACCCCAGACTACTCATGTCATCAATCAATATTTATTTGTACAGCCCTTTATCACGAACCACGACGACATCCACTGATCTTAACCCACACCCGGGCAAATAAAAACTCCAAAAGACCAAGAAGGGAAAAAGAAGAATCTTTGGGAAGGGGCCACAGATGTGGGGACTCCTCTCAATCAATGGACGTCGAGTAGGTACGGTTATTGAATTGTTACATTCATGATCATGTGAGAGTCCAGTCCATGGACAAGCCTGCAGAGGTTCGTAGTGTGATCTTCTTCCATGTAGACAAGTCGACAACGCAAAGACGTCCCCACTGACGCATAGAGGAGTTGTCCACCCCAAGTCACGACTTGGGACAGCTAACGCGTCTCCCAGACTGGTACCTAGGGATGCGAACTGATCAGGTTTTTCCTGTTTCGATTCCACTTTCAATTCTACTTAACAATGTGGTTCCTTAAAAGGGAACATTATCACAATTTCAGAATTGTTAAAACCATTAAAAATCAGTTCCCAGTGGCTTATATTTTTCGAAGTTTTTTTCAAAATTTTACCCATCACGCAATATCCCTAAAAAAAGCTTCAATGTGCCTGATTTTAACCACCCGTCCATTTTCCTGTGACGTCACATAGTGAAGCCAACACAAACAAACATGGTGGAAAGAACAGCAAGCTATAGCGACATTAGCTCGGATTCAGACTCGGATTTCAGCGGCTTAAGCGATTCAACAGAATACGAATGTATTGAAACGGATGGTTGTAGTGTGGAGGCAGGTAGCGAAAACGAAATTGAAGAAGAAACTGAAGCTATTGAGCCATATCGGTTTGAACCGTATGCAAGCGAAACCGACGAAAACGACACGACAGCCAGCGACACGGGAGAAAGCGAGGACGAATTCGGCGATCGCCTTCTAACCAACGATTGGTATGTGTTTGTTTGGCATTAAAGGAAACTAACAACTATGAACTAGGTTTACAGCATATAAAATACATTTGGCAACAACATGCACTTTGAGAGTGCAGACAGCCCAATTTTCATCAATTAATATATTCTGAAGACATACCCTCATCTGCGCTCTTTTCCTGAAAGCTGATCTGTCCCGTTTTGGAGTTGATGTCAGCAGGCCAGGGAAGCTAGGGTCGATAGGGGGTTTAGCTCGCTCGTCTGCGGGAACAAACTGCCGCCATTGCTTGCCGTGCTAGCGAGGTCCTTTGTCCCTGAATTGCTCACACACTCCGGCAGATTCAATGGGGGTCTGGCGGCAGATTTCTTTGACTTTATCGTTGGAAATGCATCTGCTTTGAGTGTCGCAGGATATCCACACATTCTTGCCATCTCTGTCGTAGAATAGCTTTCGTCGGTAAAGTGTGCGGAACAAACGTCCAATTTCTTGCCACTTTCGCATCTTTGGGCCACTGGTGCAACTTGAATCCGTCCCTGTTCGTGTTGTTACACCCTCCGACAACACACCGACGAGGCATGATGTCTCCAAGGTACGGAAAACAGTCGAAAAAACGGAAAATAACAGAGCTGATTTGACTCGGTGTTTGAGAAAATGGCGGATTGCTTCCCGATGTGACGCCACGTTGTGACGTCATCGCTCCGAGAGCGAATATTAGAAAGGCGTTTAATTCGCCAAAATTCACCCATTTAGAGTTCGGAAATCGGTAAAAAAAATATATGATCTTTTTTCTGCAACATCAAGGTATATATTGACGCTTACATAGGTCTGCTGATAATGTTACCCTTTAACAGTTTCTTTTATCGATTCTTATTTAGAAAAAAAAAGGAGAAAAAAAATAAATTTTGTTTAGTTTAGCGGCAACATGACCTTACAAAGCCTACAGTGAGGTCTCGAGAGGCACATACTTAAATAAAAATAAAAACATTTTTGTAAATAAATATAATATACAAATATTATTTTGTAGAATTTAGTCATGTGCAAATTACACAAGAATGTAACATGTGATATTGACTTATTACATGCAAAGTGAGATACAGTATGTCAAGCCTTTATCGGTTATAATTTTGATGATTATGGTTTACAGTTTATGAAAACTTTGAATTGAAAATGTAAGGTTTCAAAAACTGTAAGCCATGATGATCAAAATTATTACAAATAAAGGCTTGACATATCTCACTTTGCATGTAATCAGTTTATATCACAGATTAGTTTCACATTTGAACTTAATTGCTGGCATGAATGGACACGATATTCAAATTTTAATGACTGAGAGAAAATCTGGTTGCAGGAAAACATGCAACTTTGCCCTGACTACAATTGAACATTCACCTACTGTAAATGCAAACTTTTGACCACAAACTTAGTCGCTGCTCGGTGACATTTGTGAACTGGGGCGATTACTTACTGCCCGCCTCGTCGCCAGTCAGATTCTGTGTCTCGTCATTATCATCTTAATGAGAAGGCGCTAGTTGTTAGTTCGTACTTGTATTGTTCGGATGACGTGCTAGCGTTACGGCTGCTGGGATGAGATAGGAGGGGTTAAAAACACGACTTCCATTTATAATTATTGCATGCTGTGTGTTTAAATGTTTCAGCATATTGCTCGTATGTCCTCCTCTTGATGAACTAGCAGCCTTCTAATTATTAAATGTAGCGCTGATGTAATCCTTTTTTGTAAAATGTAGTCAACTTTAGAGCGTTTTTTTGTGCCCGGGTTCCGCCATTCTGCGATCACTACGCATGTTGCGAAATCGATGAGAGAAACCGCGATTTCAAGGAATTGATACACTGGTAACCGGTTCTGAACGAAGGTTTTCAATTCCCATCCCAACGGTTACCTCTCTAGAAATGATTGCTGCCCACCTGGTACCCTCTGCAGGAGAGGGGGGTGTAGCAGAAAAGGAGTGTGGTAGGTCAACAGAGGGCTATTCAAAAGTTTGAGAATATAAATTGAATTTTAAAGTGGGACTTTATTGCTTCTTTTGAGGTAGCTCTAACTTGTCAGTAAGGAATTCCAGAATACCGGAGCCCGAATAGAAAACTTTCGGGGTATCACTAATAAGCCGGCGTTCTTGGACAGGATATATGGTACAATACAATCAGCAAGATAAGATGGTGCTAGACCGTTAAGTATTTTGTACGTAAGAAATAAAACCTCAAAATCGCATCTTAAGTGTACTGGGAGCCAGTGCAGGTGGGCCAGTATAGGCGTAATATGATCAACCGTTCTTGTCCTAGTCAAAAGTCTAGCAGCCAAATTTTGTAGCAACTGTAATATTTTAATGCTGGACAACGGGAGACCCGTAAATAATACTTTACAGCGATCTAGATGAGGCGTAACAAACACATGTGTAATGATCTCAGCGTCACCGGTGGACAAAATGGGACAGATTTTAGCGATAAAAAGAGATGAAAAAAGGCTGTTTTAGTAACGTGTTTACTGTGCAGCTCAAACGAGAGAAGGGTGTGAAGAGCACCTTAAACTCTCTGTCACGTGGGGGTCGCATATTGATGCGGGATCGTTCCTTCCGTGCAACACGGACACTCCGGACAACAACGTGAGGGTAAGAAATGATTTAATGATATAAATCATAGGCAAACAGAAAAACAAGCAAAAGAAAAGCGTGCCGAACACACGGGAAGCTAAAGTTTAAACTTAGCACAGGACTCTGGAACATGAAAAACAAACCAACGTGATGTAGCTTACCGCAAACAAGGAGCACAGGACGAGTGAACAGAAAGGCAGGCTTAAATAGTGTCAGTGATGAGAAACAGGTGCGCGTCGAGAACACAAGCGGCAGGTGAAAATAATAAGTAACCATGGTGACGAAACAAACTCACAGGTGCACAAGCAATAACTAAAGGAGTCCAAAACTAACCAAACATAACTAAACAAAACATGATCCGACCACGGATCATGACACTCACTTATTAAGCCATGATATTTAACGCATGTGATTAATCAAAATACTGCATTAATCATGCATAAATGCAGATTCTTCTCAATGAATTCTGAGCGCTAATGCTAATTTACCTTACACACAAATGGTTGCCTATAATGCGGATTATGCGGTGTGGTTATACGGTCAATGCATATGTCAAAAATGAGTGCGGAAACGCTGACTGGTGTGGATATACAAGTTTGAAGAGTAAGATGCAGTGTCACTTCAAACAACTAGTTTTTGATCAAATAGAAGCAAAACTTGTTTTTTAATTATCTAAGATTGTATTTTTAGGCCGTATTGCCCATGCCTAATATACGCTACTTCCATCTAATAGGACTGTGAATCTTTGGGCACCGCACGGTTCGATTCGATTCTTGAGGGTAACGATTCGTTTGAGAATTGATTGTCATTTCAAAACGATTCTTGATTCTAAATCAGTACTTTTGTAATAACATTGGGTGCCAGTTTTATGATTAACTATATTCCTTTCATAAAATAGATAAACAGCTCTGATAAATTAATCAAAGAAAACTGATTTTGTTTGATAAAATTATGCCTAAACATTTACTATGCGGTATAGCTCGGTTGGTAGAGCGGCCGTGCCAGCAACTTGAGGGTTGCAGGTTCGATCCCCGCATCCGCCATCCTAGTCACTGCCGTTGGGTCCTTGGGCAAGACACTTTACCCACCTGCTCCCAGTGCCACCCACACTGGTTTAAATGTAACTTAGATATTGGGTTTTACTATGTAAAGCGCTTTGAGTCACTAGAGAAAAGCGCTATATAAATATAATTCACTTCACTTCACTAAAGTGGCTGGACAGGACAGATTATGGGGAAATACTTTTTAATTTTTTTAATGTTATCTTTGTATCTTTTTTTTTTTTTAAATCGATTAAGAATCGTTACACATAAGAATCGCGATTCATTAGAAAATCTTTTTCTTTCTTTTTTTTTTGACACCCCTACCATCTCACGTTTTGGGGCATGCAACTGTAATTGCAACTTAATGTCATACTTGAAAGTCAATCAATCAATCAATGTTTATTTATATAGCCCTAAATCACAAGTGTCTCAAAGGGCTGCACAAGCCACAACGACATCCTCGGTACAAAGCCCACATAAGGGCAAGGAAAAACTCACCCCAGTGGGACGTCGATGTGAATGACTATGAGAAACCTTGGAGAGGACCGCATCTGTGGGTAACCCCCCCCCCCCCTTCCCCCCTCTAGGGGAGACCGAATGCAATGGATGTCGAGTGGGTCTGACATAATATTGTGAGAGTCCAGTCCATAGCGGATCCAACATAATAGTAAGAGTCCAGTCCATAGCGGGGCCAGCAGGACACCATCCCGAGCGGAGACGGGTCAGCAGCGCAGAGATGTTCCCAGCCGATGCAAAGTGAGTCTCATAATTGTAATGATAAAATAAGATATACTAGATACCCAGCAGGCTCAAGACATTGATACAATATTGATTATACACACATGTTCTTTAAAGGCCTACTGAAACCCACTACTACCGACCACGCAGTCTGATAGTTTATATATTAATGATGAAATCTTAACATTGCAACACATGCCAATACAGGTTAACTTATAAAGTGCAATTTTTTAATTTCCTGCGAAACTTCCGGTTGAAAACGTCTAGGTATGATGACGTATGCGCGTGACGTCGATGGTTGAAACGGAAGTATTGGGACGCCATTGTATCCAATACAAAAAGCTCAGTTTTTATCGCAAAATTCCACAGTATTCTGGACATCTGTGTTGGTGAATCTTTTGCAATTTGTTTAATGAACAATGGAGACTGCAAAGAAGAAAGCTGTAGATGCGATCGGTGTATTAGCGTCTGGCTACAGCAACACAACTAGGAGGACTTTGACTTGGATAGCAGACGCGCTATCCGACGCTAGCCGCCGACCGCATCGATGATCGGGTGAAGTCCTTCGTCGCTCCTTCGATCGCTGGAACGCAGGTGAGCTTCGGTGTTGATGAACAGATGAGGGTTGGCGTAGGAGGAGAGCTAATGTTTTTATCATAGCTCTGTCGAGGTCAATCGCTAAGTTAGATTCAATGGCGTCGTTAGCAACAGCATTGTTAAGCTTCGCCAGGCTGGAAAGCATTAACCGTATAGTTACAGGTCCATGGTTTAATAGTATTGTTGATTTTCTGTCTATCCTTCCAGTCAGGGGTTTATTTCTTTTGTTTCTATCTGCAGTTAAGCCCAATGCTATCACGTTAGCTCTGTAGCTAAAGTGCTTCACCGATGTATTGTCGTGGAGATAAAAGTCACTGTGAATGTCCATTTCGCGTTCTCGACTCTCATTTTCAAGAGGATATAGTATCCGAGGTGGTTTAAAATACAAATCCGTGATCCACAATAGAAAAAGGAGAGAGTGTGGAATCCAATGAGCCCTTGTACCTAAGTTACGGTCAGAGCGAAAAAAGATGCGCCCTGCACTGCGCTCTAATACTTCATTCTCACGTTCCTCATCCACAAATCTTTCATCCTGGCTCAAATTAATGGGGTAATCGTCGCTTTCTCGGTCCCAATCGCTCTCGCTGCTGGTGTAAACAATGGGGAAATGTGAGGAGACTTTCAACTTGTGACGTCACGCTACTTCCGGTACAGGCAAGGCTTTTTTTTTATCAGCGACCAAAAGTTGCGAACTTTATCGTCGATGTTCTCTACTAAATCCTTTCAGCAAAAATATGACAATATCGCGAAATGATCAAGTATGACACATAGAATGGATCTGCTATCGCCGTTTGAATAAAAAAATTTCATTTCAGTAGGCCTTTAAACCTGACTTCTGAACAACGTTGCAAAATAGTTGTATTTGTAAATTGAGACAATGTTGATGTCCAACGTTGGATCCACGTTGTTGGTTGGAAAATGACCAAATTTTAATGGTCAAATCAACGTCACAACCTGACATTGAATAAACGTCATCAAAAAGCATGTTGTTTCAACATTGTATTTGAGTTGTAGAATATTGGTTGGGAAATTACTAAAATTCAACTGTCAAAATCCAACATTGATTAAATGTTGTCAAAAAAACATGTTTCAACGTTTTGTTTGAGTTGCTCAATGTCAGGATCTAATTCAATAAATTCTCAAGGTTGTTTTCATGTCTTATGCCTGCTGGGTATCAGTTATCACAATTAGCTCATTTTTACATGTTGCAATAAAAAAAAAAGATTTTTCTATCGAAATCAATATTCATTAACACACACAAATGTACCAAAACTTGGTACCATTGAGTACCAATATCGATTCCCTGGTACCGGGAATTAGTACTGTATTGGTTGTGAACGGTACCCATCCCTAGGGAGGACACCAGTAAAGAAAGGCTTTTGCAAAGTGTTGCGCTAGGTACCAGTTTTGAACTTTGCAACATCATGGAAATGCTGTTCTGTTGTCAATAAATCATACAAACAGGAACAGAGAGCCAATAAGAAACTTGCATCAAAGCAAAGAACAAATCACATGTACGACAACAGTCAATATCACAATGTTTGTCAAACAAGAAACCGAGGCGCTCTCTGTGATACCCGCCGTCGGAAAAGCAACCTTCGCCATCGCCGATGGGAAGCCAACGGTTCCCCGCTGCAAAGTGTTTTTCGCAAACAGCCTGGAATCGTGGCTCGGAGCGGCGAGGGATCAAACGGCGGTTTCCCACGGAAACACAGTCCGCTATTTTGTTGACCCAGCTGTGCACCCTGGCGTCCTCCCAGCTAGGAACCTTGTAGCCAGCTAGCGTACGTCATCCCATTCCCTCTCGCAACACTCGCAGTGAAACTACTGATGTTTCACACTGCAAACTGAAATCAGGTGTTGGGGAACCACCTGGAGGCTTCCGACGGGCCTCAGCAAAGATCATACAAGCTTTGTGTACTTGAATAGCTTCAGACATTATACTCGCCGCTGCTCCATCAATACTGACATTGTGGTGGGTAGAGCGGCCGTGCCAGAAACCTGAGGGTTCCAGGTTCGCTTCCCGCCTCTTGCCATCCAAATCACTGCCGTTGTGCCCTCGGCCAACACAGTGCTGCTCACACTGGTGAATGATTGGTAATTTTTTTTTTTTTTTAAGTTAAAAGAAGTTTAAAAAAATGTAAAAAAATTTAAATTTTTTTAAAAACTTTTTAAAAATATTAAAAAAATTTACAAAAATTTACAAAAATAAAAAAAATAAAAATAAAATTTTTTTAAAAAAAATAAAAAAAAATAAATGTTTTAAGTAAAACATGATTTTCAAGGTAAAAAATGATTTTCAAGGTAAAAAAAAATGTTCAAGGTAAAAAACATTTTTCAAGGTTAAAAATGATTTTCAAGGTAAACAAATGATTTTCAAGGTAAAAAAAAATTTTCAAGGTAAATTTTTTTTTCAAGGTAAAAAAAATTTTTCAAGGTAAAAAATGATTTTCAAGGTAAAAAAAATTTTCAACGTGAATTTTTTTTTCAAGGTTAAAAATTATTTTCAAGGTAAAAAATGATTTTTTACCCTAACCCTAACCCAAATCTTAACCCTAACCCTAACCCTAATCTTAACCCTAACCCTAACCCTAACCCTTCTGTCAGTCTACCCCAGGGCAGCTGGGGCTACAAATGTAGCTTACCACCACCGAAATGTGAATGTGGAGTGAATAAATGATGGGTTCTCACCTCTCTGTGAGCGCTTTGAGTATCTAGTTGATAAAAAAGCACTATATAAATCTTATCCAATATTTTTATTATTATTATTAATTGTACTTGCACTACAACTAGAGATGTCAATAAATGCTTTAAAATGTAATATTGGAAATTATCGGTATCGGTGTGTGAATGTGAGTGTGAATGTTGTCTGTCTATCTGTGTAGGCCCTGCGATGAGGTGGCGACTTGTCCAGGTTGTACCCTGCCTTCCGCCCGAATGCAGCTCAGATAAGCTCCAGCACCCCCCGCGACCTCAAAAGGGACAAGCGGTAAAAAATGGATGGCTGGATTGGTTTCAAAATTATCGGTTTCAAAAAGTACATTTTATGACTTTTTAAAACGCCGCTGTGTAAAAAATGAAAATCGATTCTGAATCGCACAACGTGAGAATCGCGATTCGATTTCGAATCGATTTTTTTCCCACACCCCTAATAATATCATTGCTATCGAAATAATACATTTAAAGTGTCACTGTAATAGTTTTTTTTTATAATTACATTTTTATTTAATTTCTTTACTTTTTGATGCTTATCAGATAAGTGAGCATTTTAGTAAAGCAAGAGAACAACAATGGCTCTACCATAGCGTCCTGATGGACCCCATTATTAAAGGGGAACATTATCACCAGACCTATGTAAGCGTCAATATATACCTTGATGTTGCAGAAAAAAGACCATATATTTTTTTAACCAATTTCCGAACTCTAAATGGGTGAATTTTGGCGAATTAAACGCCTTTCTAATATTCGCTCTCGGAGCGATGACGTCACAACGTAACGTCACATCGGGAAGCAATCCGCCATTTTCTCAAACACCGAGTCAAATCAGCTCTGTTATTTTCCGTTTTTTTCGACTGTTTTCCGTACCTTGGAGACATCATGCCTCGTCGGTCTGTTGTCGGAGGGTGTAACAACACGAACAGGGATGGATTCAAGTTGCACCAGTGGCCCAAAGATGCGAAAGTGGCAAGAAATTGGACGTTTGTTCCGCACACTTTACCGACAAAAGCTATGCTACGACAGAGATGGCAAGAATGTGTGGATATCCTGCGACACTCAAATCAGATGCATTTCCAACGATAAAGTCAAAGAAATCTGCCGCCAGACCCCCATTGAATCTGCCGGAGTGTGTGAGCAATTCAGGGACAAAGGACCTCGCTAGCACGGCAAGCAATGGCGGTAAATTGTTCCCGCAGACGAGCGAGCTAAACCCCCTGGATGTCTTGGCTCACACCATCCCAAGATGATCAAGAGAAGAATATCGACCCTAGCTTCCCTGGCCTGCTGACATGAGGGTATGTCTACAGAATATATTAATTGATGAAAATAGGGCTGTCTGCACTCTCAAAGTGCATGTTGTTGCCAAATGTATTTCATATGCTGTAAACCTAGTTCATAGTTGTTAGTTTCCTTTAATGCCAAACAAACACATACCAATCGTTGGTTAGAAGGCGATCGCCGAATTCGTCCTCGCTTTCTCCCGTGTCGCTGGCTGTCGTGTCGTTTTCGTCGGTTTCGCTTGCATACGGTTCAAACCGATATGGCTCAATAGCTTCAGTTTCTTCTTCAATTTCGTTTTCGCTACCTGCCTCCACACTACAACCATCCGTTTCAATACATGCGTAATCTGTTGAATCGCTTAAGCCGCTGAAATCCGAGTCTGAATCCGAGCTAATGTCGCTATAGCTTGCTGTTCTTTCCGCCATGTTTGTTTGTGTTGGCATCACTATGTGACGTCACAGGAAAATGGACGGGTGTTTATAACGATGGTTAAAATCAGGCACTTTGAAGCTTTTTTTAGGGATATTGCGTGATGGGTAAAATTTTGAAAAAAACTTCAAAAAATATAATAAGCCACTGGGAACTGATTTTTAATGGTTTTAACCATTCTGAAATTGTGATAATGTTCCCCTTTAAGAGAGCCTTGAAATGTTTGATTTTCTGATCTTATTCAAGACTTGGATTTTAGCCTCCTGAGTTTGAATGTTGCTTCATTCTCTCACCTCACACACACACACACACCCACCCACCCACCCACCACGCCACTCATTCAGGTTACCTACAAGGTGAGCGTATCGTTGTGCTTGTCGGACACATTCCTCGCCTGCTGTGTCACCAGGCGGCCCGGCAATTAAGCTCACCCACCGTCTGCCCCTCCTCTTTGCTTTTCTTGTCAGACACACACCTCCTTTCACGCTCGCCACACAGAGCGCCGGCGTGAGCTAATTACATGTCGTAATCTGCAACGGGCAAATTGCACGGCAACGCAGGTCGTGTTGTGTTGTTATCGAGACCAGCTTTCATAGGAAACGAACAAGACTTCTGTTTGTTTTGGACCCTGACAACTTTCCATACACACCTGATGAACGTGCAGGTACTAATGCGGACGTGTTGACACAGAGTCGCTTATTACGTCTTGGGATTACAAGCAGAAACGAGACAACTCCATGAAATCATTCAACACTCGGCACTTATATCTTATTTTTGTTACTTATCATCAACTCTCATTTGTTTGGTGTCCAATGTAGCGGTAACCAAATTACAGCATGTTATTTGAATCATTACCAGCTATTTTAATGGTACTGTATTTTGTGATGTAACCCTTTATTTACACTTTTTTTTTGTTTATTGCACACAAAATACATTGACTCTCAAATGTATTCAAAATGTCTTATCATTTTAATAAATTAAACACATGATCGACAATTTTACTGAAATACTGAAATCAGCGGTGTCCAAACTTTTTGACTCTGGAGGCTGCATTGGACTAAAAATATTCGTCCGGGGCCCAAATGCCGACTGCATGTAAAGTAACAATATATATACACACAACTATAGCCTATAAATATATGTGTACCTATACACATATTATATTAACATGTATTTATGTATGTATCAAATATACCGTATTTCCCGGACCATAAGGCGCACTGCCGATGAGCGGGTCTCGTCAGGTCTGTTTTCATACAAAAGGCGCACCTGATTATAAGGCGCATTAAAGGAGTCATATTATTATTAATTTTTTCTAAATGGAAAACACTTCCTTGTGGTCTACATAACATGTCATGGTGGTTCTTTGGTCAAAATGTTGCATAGATGATGTTTTACAGACCATCTTCAAGACGCTTTCTGACAGTCGCTTCAGGATGTATCGTTTTGTGGGCGGTTTGATTTATGTGGCTCACCTTCGGCAGCGTCTTCTCCCCGTCATCTTTGTTGTAGCGGTGTAGCGTGCAAGGACGACCAACAAGTATGTGCTCCAATCACTCTCACAAAAAAATAAAATTATTGGAAACTCAAGACAGCCATGACATTATGTTCTTTAGAAGTGTATGTAAACTTTTGACCACGACTGTATATATATATATATATATATATATATATATATATACGTCTACATAATCCACACTACTTACCTTTCCTGTTATAATTACAGTTTTACGATTTATGATCATATTTTACGCATAAAGATTTTGTATCCACTCTGGGCCTTGCCATCTTCGTACATTTATAAATGTTATAAATTTTTGTGTCTTCTGTGGAAATACGGCTTATTTACGAAGAAAAAAAGACTCTTAAAAAAACCAACAGTATTTGAACAAAAAAACGCTTTTTTGCAGTGCTGCGATTGCGAGTATGCTGCAATCCACAGTACATAGAAAGACATTTTAAAAAAGTATTTGTAAAATAATGTCTAACAATCTACACATAATGATATTGCACATACAGTATATTGATGGAGTCAAATAAGCACATTTGTCTGTCAAAGCCAGGATCATGTTGAGATTAAATGACAAAACGGCCTCAAAGGATTTAAACTAAATTATGACACAGAGTAAAAAAGTTGACATGTAAAAGCTTTATTGTCACACTCAGCTTTAACACGAAACACATGCGAGACCTCCAGCTTTAAAATGCGTATTCACTATTCAGCATTGTCACGAGGGCGAACACTCACGTTGGCGCACTCACTGTCGTTAATTTATATATTTATATAACTTAATAATTTAATAAATATATTTGGCAGGGAGGAAACAAAGCAGTTTGAAAGCAACACTGGCAAGAACAAAAAAAACAAAAACAGCCGCCAACGCCAATTTTCGTGTGTGCAAAAAAAAATACTTTTAGGTACACATCCAGCTTCAAGCGAAACACGAGTATGGAATGTCGAGGGAATGAACGGGTACATTCACACTTTGTACACACAAACACTCTTACATTCCTTTGAACTCGTCCCCGTTTAGTAGCTGCGGTATATTTACTCATTTACAGTGCATTTAGTGATATAGCTCACAAGTAAACAAGACAAATACTGTTTTAGATATATATGTGTATGTATGTAAATATAATAAAAAGACAATTTACAGTGGGGTCTGGGTTCTTTTTGCCTCATTCCTGTGAGAATCCAGCGTGTGACAGGAGCGGGGGTTGGTTAATTTATCCATTGCTAGCTGCAGGGGCGCTCATACAACCACCAGGTTGCATTTGTGAGCAGATAATACTGAATCATCTCTTCCTCTTTTGGACTTCACAGGTCGGTAGTGCGTTCTGTACTCACGCTTTTTGTGAGGGACGAGGCAAAAAGAAGAATTTGCAAGCGGTGTGGTTCCATGCAGGTGAACACTATGGATGCAAGGCGGTGT
Organism: Nerophis lumbriciformis; assembly: GCF_033978685.3. NCBI lineage: Eukaryota > Metazoa > Chordata > Actinopteri > Syngnathiformes > Syngnathidae > Nerophis > Nerophis lumbriciformis. The sequence continues at coordinate 39,667,331 of NC_084560.2, forward strand.
TTAAGTTATATATTAGTGTCTACACCTCACAAAGGGTCTAAAAGGAAAAAAAAAAAGCATCCTTAGTGGTTCTGTGCAGATGGAACCAATCGGGGAAGTTACAGTAGTTAAAGGTGAATTATCTAATACACAACTGTGGTTTTTTTTAGGTCCACTATTTGCGTCATTGGATCTTCCCCAAAATTTGGACACACTTAGGAGTCATCGTGAGGTCTGTTTGGCAACACTGTTGGCTTATTCCATAGCTTCAGAAACAAAATGTTTGCGTAAACATCCACACTCGAGGTGGGCATAGCAGTGATAAGTTGGGGGGGATTCTGTGCATTGTGTGGAATTGATTCCTCCAGGGGCGTCCCTAAATCCACAGCAAACTAATTTGCACACCAAGGTGATTGTTGCTAATAAATAAAATAGGAACACGGTTGCTGGTTGCCACAAATGACATTAATATTCAAAATAAACGTCATGGAATACTCTGTGGAAAGAAACATGAGAGATGCTTCATACTCAGATAATGCAAGGGTGTGGCGTCCGCTAATGTGTTTTTCTTTCACATGTGGAAACACAGCCGCCGCCGTCGAGGTGAGCTGTAGATGCGATGACATCATCGGCCCTGCAGCCATGGGGATCCCCGAACAAGAACACACATTCTTTGCGTGTCAAGTCCCTACCGAGACTCTTTCGGAACACATGGCGTGAGTGAGTGTGTGGCTCTCTTTTTTTAATTGTGTATGCATGTTATAATTCAACAGAAGCCGGGAATTATATATAAAGTGAATGTGTTTGCGCCCTCTGGTGGAAGTAAAGGGTGCCTAAGTGTGCTCCAGGAGCCACTTGAAGAGGGGCATGCGCTGACACTCCCTGCCCGGCTGGGGGGTCTCCTCCCTGGGCTGCGGCTGGTTCTCCTCACAGTACCTCAGCAGGAAGTGCAGCAGGTCTCCCACCTTCCACTTCCTCTCACGCAGCCTCTGGACCACAGCTGGCAGCTAAGCAGAGTAACCATTCAAATCAGTGACAGCAAAGATAACAATCAGGGCTAAAGTTTCAGTCAAACTAGATTATTTTAGTAAAGTACATGATTGCGTTATGCTCCTATAAAGCAGACCTGGGCAAATTAAGGCCCGGGGGCCACAAGCGGCTTGTTAAGTATTTCAATCTGGCCCGCCGGACATTCCCAAATAATTTTTTTAGATCTTTAAAGGGGAACATTATCACCAGACCTATGTAAGCGTCAATATATACCTTGATGTTGCAGAAAAAAGACCTTTTTTTTTTTAACCGATTTCCGAACTCTAAATGGGTGAATTTTGGCGAATTAAACGCCTTTCTAATATTCGCTCTCGGAGCGATGACGTCACAACGTGGCGTCACATCGGGAAGCAATCCGCCATTTTCTCAAACACCGAGTCAAATCAGCTCTGTTATTTTCCGTTTTTTCGACTGCTTTCCATACCTTGGAGACATCATGCCTTGTCGGTGTGTTGTCGGAGGGTGTAACAACACGAACAGGGACGGATTCAAGTTGCACCAGTGGCCCAAAGATGCGAAAGTGGCAAGAAATTGGACGTTTGTTCCGCACACTTTACCAACGAAAACTATGCTACGACAGAGATGGCAAGAATGTGTGGATATCCTGCGACACTCAAAGCAGATGCATTTCCAACGATAAAGTCAAAGAAATCTGCCGCCAGACCCCCATTGAATCTGCCGGAGTGTGTGAGCAATTCAGGGACAAAAGACCTCTGTAGCACGGCAAGCAATGGCGGCAGTTTGTTCCCGCAGACGAGCGAGCTAAACCCCCTATCGACCCTAGCTTCCCTGGCCTGCTGACATCAACTCCAAAACTGGACAGATCAGCTTTCAGGAAAAGAGCGCGGATGAGGGTATGTCTACAGAATATATTAATTGATGAAAATTGGGTCTGTCTGCACTCTCAAAGTGCATGTTGTTGCCAAATGTATTTCATATGCTGTAAACCTAGTTCATAGTTGTTAGTTTCCTTTAATGCCAAACAAACACATACCAATCGTTGGTTAGAAGGCGATCGCCGAATTCGTCCTCGCTTTCTCCCGTGTCGCTGGCTGTCGTGTCGTTTTCGTCGGTTTCGCTTGCATACGGTTCAAACCGATATGGCTCAATAGCTTCAGTTTCTTCTTCAATTTCGTTTTCGCTACCTGCCTCCACACTACAACCAAATGTTTCAATACATGCGTAATCTGTTGAATCGCTTAAGCCGCTGAAATCCGAGTCTGAATCCGAGCTAATGTCGCTATAGCTTGCTGTTCTTTCCGCCATGTTTGTTTGTGTTGGCTTCACTATGTGATGTCACAGGAAAATGGACGGGTGGTTAAAATCAGGCACTTTGAAGCTTTTTTTAGGGATATTGCGTGATGGGTAAAATTTTGAAAAAAACTTCGAAAAATATAATAAGCCACTGGGAACTGATTTTTAATGGTTTTAACCATTCTGAAATTGTGATAATGTTCCCCTTTAAGATGGAAACTGTAGCTGCCATTATGAGGTGCAGTGATGTTTTCAAATGACCGTAAGTCTTGAACTATACAAAGTATTTCAATGGTTGGAATCTGCGCTTTTGCATGATATACTAGTTACTATGGTAATTAATTAGTTACTATGGTAATCTAAGTCACAGCAGCTCAGACGAGGCACCAAGCAGTGGGGATGGGGAGCGTTCCCACAGAGTGTCAGCCTGAAATGTGGGTGTCAGGGACAGACGTGGAAGGAGATTTTCACAATAAAGTTCTAAAGCTTAGTTATATATCAGATTGTATATTGTATTTTTACCCTTTGCGTTCATATTTCGCTATTTGTCGCATTTTTGTCGCGTTTTGCTTGATTATAAAATATGTCGATCGAGAGGGGGTGTGACGTTCATATGTTGTCAATATTCAGTGTTTTATTGTTCATAGAAAAATGTAAAATTCCATTCCGTTTTTTAAGGCGGTCTGTCAAAACGTTTTTAGCATTCAATCAGACATTATTGTGAGGTTTTGTATTCCATCCATTTTCTACCGCTTATTCCCTTCTGGGTCGCGGGGGGCGCTAGAGCCTATCTCAGCTACAATCGGGCGGAAGGCGGGGTACACCCTGGACAAGTCGCCACCTCATCGCAGGGCCAACACAGATAGACAGACAACATTCACACTCACATTCACACACTAGGGCCAATTTAGTGTTGCCAATCAACCTATCCCCAGGTGCATGTCTTTGGAGGTGGGAGGAAGCCGTAGTAGTGTTCCTAAAAATAGATATACCGGCCCTCAGACACATTTCTTTCTCTAAATGTGGCCCCCCAGTCAAAATAATTGCCCAGGCCTGCTATAAAGGGAGAAAAATAACCGTCGCAATTGCAGGAATCGGATCACGTTTGGCGAAGCAGTTCTCAAAAAGAAGGCGTCACCTGTTGCAGCTCCCTTTCAGGACTCAGTTGGATCTGCGGGGTGTCGGCCATGGAGGCGGCCGCCCACTGCAGCAGGCTCCTCAGCTGAGGGTCCAGGGTGACGTGCTGAGGCCCTCGCCTGAGCTCGCGGACATCCGAGTTCAGGATCATCAGTGAAGAAGCCTTGGAAGCCTGCACCTGTGTCGTGTCCACACGCAGGGTCCCTGCAGCGTGATAGGAAAACGGTAAGCAGGGGGTCCCTAAACTGTCCCTAAAGGCCTAAACCCAGTTTTTTTTTTATAACATGAAAGTTGAATTCTTGCAAATGTGCTGCAATGTAATGGATGTCAATGTTTTTAATCGCTGACCATGAGCGTGACACATTGAGCGAGTGCAATCAATATTCAAGTACCGTATTTTACGCACTATAAGGCCCACCGGATTATAAGGCGCACCTTCAATGAATGGCCTATTTTAAAACGTTGTTCATATATAAGGCGCACCGCATTATAAGGCGCATAGAATAGACGCTACAGTAGAGGCTGGGGTTATGTTATGCATCCATTAGATGGAGCTGCGCTAAAGGGAATGTCAACAAAACAAATAGTGATTGTACTGACACTTCTACTTGCTGCTCTCTGTTCAACAACCCACTGTTCCAGTTTGTCCTCCAACTGTAGTTCCCTCGGAAACTCTGTTTAGTCTTCTTTACTTGGCGCAGGTCATCATGTTGCTTCCTCCACTTCCGCACCATTGATTCATTAATGTTAAATTCTCTCGCTGCTGCTCTATTCCCGTGTTCTACTGCGTGACTGATCGCCTTGAGTTTAAACTCTGCATCGTAAGCGTGTCTCTTAATAGGAGCCATTTTTGGGTCTTTACATAAAGTTTAGGTCTCGCAACTACGGTAAGCAGCCGCCGACTTCATTTTCCCCCGTAGAAGAAGAAGCTCTTCTACGGGGGGAGAATGAAGTCGGCGTAGTTACCGTAGTTGCGAGACCTGTTGTGGCTCAATATTGGTCCATATATAAGGCGCACCGGATTATAAGGCGCACCGTCAGCTTTTGAGGAAATTGGAGGTTTTTAGGCGCGCCTTATAGTGCGGAAAATACGGTACCAATTCAGACAGCCTCCTCCACCCGTAGTCCAAAAAATAAAAAACCAACACACAACTCAAAATTACACCCATCTACCGTATTTTTCGGATTATAAATTGCAGTTTTTTTCATAGTTTGGTTGCGACTTATACTCTGGAGCGATTTATGTGTGAAATTATTAACACATTACCGTAAAATATCAAATAATATTCGAGGAAGAAAATTTCCTCGGATTTAGCGATTAGGAGTGACAGATTGAGGAAGAAAATTTCCTCGGATTTAGCGATTAGGAGTGACAGATTGTCTTAGCATAATGTTACGTTAACATACCAGGCACGTTCTCTCATAACATACACTTATTCAGCCTGTTGTTCACTATTCTTTATTCATTCTAAATTGCCTTTCAAACGTCTATTCTTGGTGTTGGATTTTATCAAATAAATTTCCCCCAAAAATGCAACTTATACTCTAGTGCGACTTATATGTTTTTTCTTCTTTATTATGCATTTTCGGCCAGTGCGATTTATACTGCGGAGCGATTTATAATCCGAAAAATACGGTAAATCCACTACAAAGCATGTTGGGTAAAATGCAAAACTGTCTCTCTGTCTTGTCTAATCATAAAAGATGCAGATGAGGCGTGTTGGCGCAGTTCTTAAAGTTTACTCCACAGCGTGCTCATCAAAAACATCCCGCTGCTGGCATTGCTACATTCAACAACCTAAACGGGGCTACTGCGCATGCTCTTCACTACTGTGGCATGCTGGGTAATGGAGTTCTTATGTTACCTAGCTCATAACATCACAATATATATCTGCCTTCGGCCAGCTAGAAGGCCTTACTGACAACTCGTGATCGATTGGCTATCTCAACTGTCTTGTCAAACGTTTGTGTCTGTTCACTGGCAGTGCACGGACACCCGCATTGTTGATTCTGAATGACCCGGGCAGATTTGGTACAGCATGGAAACATAAGCTAGCTGAATTCTGATTGGATAAAAACTTTATAACCTGAAAACAACAGCGCTGGAAGGAGCATAATATAACATGGAGAGAATATGAATACTTTTAGATATATTTAGGGAAAGTAAATTAAAAATTACTTTTCCCTTTAATTAAGATCATGATTTCTGGTTATGTTAGGCCAGCAGAGAAGGCCTTGCTGGCCCTGACGGCACACACTGTGTATATATGTATACACACGCATGTATATTTATATATGTGTGTCTGTCTGAATGTGTTATTTATATGTGTATATATTTAAAGTAAACTACTCGTCCTTTAAATATGCTTGACTGACACATAATGTACACATTCAGTGGTAACTGGAATTTTGTGCGCGCCACTTTTCATGTAATTCGGTTTCCAACTAATATTTAGGCCAAAAGGTTGCATTACATTCTCACTTATTGTACAGCCAAACATCGCGATACAAACCTGCCTGCTCTATCTGAACAAGCAAAGTACATCTACTAAATTAGAACCCCAACATTCAATAATAATCATGACATACTTTTGTGGTTTAAACTAATTTAGCATATTAAATCAGCTTCCTTTATCTGTATCTACGGAGGAGAAACATACCTCCCCCGTGCTCAGTTTCTGCCAATTGTGTTAATCCTTTTTCCTAATACAAACTGAGGGTGTACAGATGGGGAAACAAAGACCCTCATCAATGAGGGGGGCGCTGCACAGACACTATAAATAATGAGTGGCTGCGAGGGGAGTGAGCGCAGACCATGAATGAACGTCAGTGTGGTGGAATACGGGGGTGGTAAAATCCCCTGCTACGATGACACATTCAGACAGACATCACAGCAGACTTGCAAAGCTAGCTAGTGTCGAGTCAAACTATTGTGGAATGTCAGCAAGTGGTGGGAGTTGGCTAGACTCAAAATTAGAAGCCTGCTCATTTTTCTCTGACGCTTGGTGACTAATGTACTGTATGTATATATGTATTATATATGTGTGTATATGTATAAGAAGGGTGGGATTTAGTATCCCTTACCGCTGGATTCCTCTTTGACCTCCGTCTCTTTGTCCTCTGTATTGTCACTGGTGGATAAGAGAGAGCAGTGTAGTTAGAGATAGGGATAAACTAATTGGGACAAACAATATCAATAAATATACATCACTGTCACATAGGGGTGTAACAGTACACAAAAATTTCGGTTCGGTACGTACCTCGGTTTAGAGGTCACGGTTCGGTTCATTTTTGGTACAGTTAGAAAACAACAAAATATACATTTTTTGGTTATTTATTTACCAAATTTGTAAACAATGGCATAACATACATATACACACAGGGTCCATTGTCCATATGTGGTCAACATATATAAAATAAAAGCTAAATAAGATAAGGCTCAGAATGGTTTCTTAACAAAACCTTTCTACATATAAAGTGCTTTTTTTGATTGATTGATTGAGACTTTTGTTAGTAGATTGCACAGTACAGTACATATTCCGTACAATTGACCACTAAATGGTAACACCACAATAGGTTTTTCAACTTGTTTAAGTCGGGGTCCACGTTAATCAACATTAAACTGCCTCAAGTTGTTGCTCAGATTAAATAAAATGACAAAACTTTTCTTCTACATATAAAAAGTGCAACATTAAACAGTTTCAAGTCAACTCAGATTAACTGTTCTTCCCCCCCAGCCTGGCTAACTTGGTGGGAGGTGGGAGCTGTTTGCTCATCTTTATCGTTGTTGAAGCGATGTTCACTTGGGGGTGGTGCCACTTCAAATGGGTTAGCATGTTTGACATGTTGGCAGAAGCATGCCTTACCGCTGCTGAACAATGTCGGCAAACCTCCGTCCTCCGCACCGCGCAGCCGAAGTGTTCCCAAACGGGAGATCTTAACGAGGCAGGAGGGTTTTCCAGCTCTGGCTTTTATGTTGTTGTAGCCCGGTCGTTGTTATCATGCCGTGTGTTGTGCATTGTTTACACAACGTGCGCTACGCTACTTAATATGTCCGTGTGGAAACTCGTTCGGTACACCTCCGGACCGAACCAAAACGGTTCAATACAAATACACGTACCGTTACACCCCTACTGTGACATCATTCTGACTGACTGTGCAAAATGCAGACTACATTTCTTGTTTAACATTTACGTCCGTTATAGAACCATCTGCTTTTCAAGTCCAATAGTCCATACTGGAAATCTACTCAACTAGGGCTGGGCGATATACTGATATACGTGTTTTATATCGGTCGATATAAATGCTTTTGATATTTTATGACCTATCAAAAATAAGGACCAAGAGAAAAATATAATAAATGTAACCATTTAAAAAAATTGGTTTTACCTTCTTCTGATTATAATCTACTCAGCTATCAAGGCAGAAAGGAAAGGAAATGTCAACACAACCTGAGAAAAGTATTTTCTGCAGGTTTAGTGCCAGGAAGTTATGGCTGTGCTCCGGTCTAAAGGGTAAGTGTAGCTAATGTGGTGTGGTATTACCGGTCTTGGTGGGGACAAGCTCCCTGCATAATTTACAGACCACATTGGTCCGTTGAAAACATTTTTAAAAACTGCCTTACTTTCGAGGTGACTTATCCAGTTTTATCAACAATTTCTTTGCTCTCTGCAGCACTCATTTTCAGTTTCCCTTCTCAATCCATTCCAAGAATCAATCGCGAGACAAGTCGGTGCAACCAAACTGTATAGCTCTTTGAGACACTTGTGATTTAGGGCTATATAAATAAACATTGATTGATTGATTGATTGATCGTTGATACTGTTTCCTGACTGTCTATTGAGCGTGTCACTACCACTGATCAGTTATCACTTCTGCATTGTTCGGTTACCAGAGAGCGAATGTCTTTTTTCATGCAACCAACCTTGCTTCCAAACTTTTGGTTTTGTCGGACAAAGAAGAAAAAACAAATTTTTTATTGAAGTCCATTACCGGTACGCGTTTATCGCTATTTACAGTATATTAATATAATTTTATCGCTGAGCCCTAGCAAAATGCATCCAGTAAATTCCTTGTTTAATTTCTTTGTCTTACGCCAATTACAGTATCATCTGCTTTTCAAGTCCAATACTCCATACTGGAAATCCACTTAGCACAACTCACACTTTAACCAAAAAGTGCCAAGACCCGAGTGGGTTCCAGTCGCTAGGACTTCACGACTGGCTTGAGTTACCAAATCAAAGTGACATCTGGATTCAGTTTGAGACAGAGAGCGAATACGGCTCAATAAATTGTGGCCAGAAAAACCTGACGAGTGATGGCTATGATGTGCGATATGTACAAAGGAAAACAAGCGTCTTCTTCGCGTGAGAATATCAGTGCAGTTTGCGATCAGGCTGTCAGTCAGTCTGTCAGCGAAGTGCAAAAACATGGAATTCCAACGGCGAGCCAAAAGTATTGATGAAATACTATCCTTGTCTGTGATGATGATCACAAACCCATTACAGACAGACACCAAGTTCCTGTTCTGATGAGTTGCCCTTTTCACCCAATACCACAGGGTGTGAGGATTGAGGAGTGTAAAAATAGCTAACCGAAACGAGGCAACACCTAAGAGCTATTTTTATGAGACGACGTTGTCTACCAACCTCATCAAAACACCAAACGAGGGATTCCCTTTTTAATAACGCTGAGCTGCACAGACTTGTTCGATCTATGCCAAAGGGCAATGACGCCCTGCCAAGCATCTGTAGGTGGATCACAAGGCGGTTTTTCCCCCAATAATATGTCACCAATCTGTATCTGCGAAGTGCCTACAGGAAAAACATTATTTAATCGGTTTAATAGTGTTGTTAACCACGTTGTTGTTGACAGCCTACAGGCACAGACACCCTTCCAGAAGGAGGCTGTTCCTGTGAAACCTTGATATTTGTTTTAGAATACGCAAACACAAACACAGCATTAACTGGGGCGGGACAAAATCTAAAAATACATTTCAACCTTCATTGTATGGCAGTCAGGTCATACAATCATGATTCAGGCTGGCAGTAAATGTGCCGTGGTTTGTTGTTGCAGCTTTGAGCTAACTGTTGCTCAAAAGATCGGGTACAACTGAGGTTGGTATTGACTGGCTTTTTTCCGAATTCATGGTTTAATGCAGCCGAGATAGGCTCCAGCACCCCCCGCGACCCCGAAAGGGACAAGCGGTAAAAAATGGATGGTTGATTTGAGTCAGAATGTGCAAAAATTGACATGTGATCGAAGAACGGTAAGAGAAGATGAAAGTCAGGATGGTTTAATTTACTTGTCGTCACTCAAATAAGCTTCATTAGTCAAGGCAGTGCTGATATGCAACATTGCTAAAATCAAGAAGGCACTGGAAAATACATTTGACCAATGTGTGGACAAATAGGAATCACTAGACTGTCATCACATACTGTAAGTGTCTTTATGCTATACTAGCATGTTACAGTGGGCTTTTTTTGTGTAGCTTTACTGTGCACACCCTCATACTTCAAAGCAACACTAAGTAACTTTTCAACTATCATAAAATATTTTCATAACTTTTGGGATGATACATGGACTTACAACTAGTTGAATGATACCTCTGTCATGGCCTGAGGGGGTCTGACATTGAGGAGGGTGGCAGGAACCCTGCCACACAAAAAACTACAAATGTGCTGACTTGCTTTAGAGCATATGTCACTCCCTCTTTCCCCATTCGTTACAAAGACGGAAGTTAATGCGAAACAACCAAAGAAACAAAAAGTTTTGTCTGAGGTGACAAAGAAAAACTGAGCTTAAAAGGACAGTCAGGATCAACATTGCCCCGGCTTTCACTCGCTGAAAACGGTCTGTAAAACAATCTATGCAAAATTTTGACCAAAGAACCACCATTACATGTTATGTAGACCACAAGAAAGTGTTTTACATGTAGAAAAAAATCTGCAGTTTTGTGGAATTTTGCCCATCGTTAAAGGGGAACATTATCACAATTTCAGAAGGGTTAAAACCATTAAAAATCAGTTCCCAGTGGCTTATTTTATTTTTTGAAGTTTTTTTCAAAATTTTACCCATCACGTAATATCCCTAAAAAAAGCTTCAAAGTGCCTGATTTTAATCATCGTTATATACACCCGTCCATTTTCCTGTGACGTCACATAGTGATGCCGATACAAACAAACATGGCGGATAGAACAGCAAGTTTATAGCGACATTAGCTCGGATTCAGACTCGGATTTCAGCGGCTTAAGCGATTCAACAGATTACGCATGTATTGAAACGGATGGTTGTAGTGTGGAGGCAGGTAGCGAAAACGAAATTGAAGAAGAAACTGAAGCTATTGAGCCATATCGGTTTGAACCGTATGCAAGCGAAACTGACGAAAACGACACGACAGCCAGCGACACGGGAGAAAGCGAGGACGAATTCGGCGATCGCCTTCTAACCAACAATTGGTATGTGTTTGTTTGGCATTAAAGGAAACTAACAACTATGAACTAGGTTTACAGCATATGAAATACATTTGGCAACAACATGCACTTTGAGAGTGCAGACAGCCCAGTTTTTATCAATTTCTGTAGACATACCCTCATCCGCTCTCTTTTCCTGGGGGTCTGGCGGCAGATTTCTTTGACTTTATCGTTGGAAATGCATCTGCTTTGAGTGTCGCAGGATATCCACACATTCTTGCTATCTCTGTCATAGCTTAGCTTTCGTCGGTAAAGTGTGCAGAACAAACGTCCAATTTCTTGCCACTTTCGCATCTTTGGGCCACTGGTGCAACTTGAATCCGTCCCTATTCGTGTTGTTACACCCTCCGACAACACACCGACGAGGCATGGTGTCTCCAAGGTACGGAAAACAGTCGAAAAAACGGAAAATAACAGAGCTGATTTGACTCGGTGTTTGTAATGTGTTTGAGAAAATGGCGGATTGCTTCCCGTTGCGACGTCATCGCTCCGAGAGCGAATAATAGAAAGGCGTTTAATTCGCCAAAATTCACCCATTTAGAGTTCGGAAATCAGTTAAAAAAATATATGGTCTTTTTTCTGCAACATCAAGGTATATATTGACGCTTACATAGGTCTGGTGATAATGTTCCCCTTTAACAATCATTATGAAAGACAAGAAGACAAAAGTTTTTTGTTTTTTTTTCCGCTTTCTAACATATAAAAATCGGTTTGTTCTAGGTGGCTAGCAATATAATCAATTCTACCTCTAAATCACTTTAAAAATGCATTCAATAACCATCAACAATACTTAATTTACGTTCCGTAATCTGTATAATAACCAAGCTGTAGCGCCATTGTTAATGTATTTTTCTATCATAGTAACACATCGGCATGCTTCGGTATTAGCCGTGAAAGCTAACTACGGCAAGGGATAAGCTAAATTGTACGACGACACAAAACGCGTTTGAGTTTGTAATGCCCAACACTGCGATACACGACACCAATCTGTAATGACTGAAAAACATCATATTACAGTATCTGTAAAGTATTAGCTCACATTTCCTGTTTTGTTTGTACACAACTAGCCAGACAACATATGTGGAACTATGTCCTGGGACTGCTGAAGCCGACCAGAGGGTGCAGAACCCCAGGGACACCAGCTGGTCCGGTTCGTCTGGTCCAGCTGGCCGGGGACAGTTCCTGTTGATTTTTGCTAAGCAATCCATTTATGTCGATAGAGCTTGTCTCTAAGTTCCATATTTATAGCGTCATCCCCCTCTCCCGGCTTCCGTCTGCTCAAGCTTCTCACTCTTCCTCCGTGCTCGCTTCTATAAGCAGCAGTATATTTAGCTTCAAAAATGTAAGGTTGTCAATCCTCATTTGTCCAAAAAGAGTCGTCTTTGTTGTATGTTACCAAGTTTGCCATGATTAGCAAACACACTTGTGTTTGATTCTGTAAGTAGGAACACACATGTTGCCAGAAGTCAGACGTGCGTTGCTTTGGAAACAAATCAATGTGCGGAAGAAATCAGTCCTGGAAATAATTAAAAAGATCAATACGGTAAATTTTGAACATATTACATATTGTTATTAACATGTCTGTTACTAAATGATATATATACTAGCACGGTGTATATAAAACGGTGCTAGAGGGTTTTGATGATGTTTTGGAGGGCTTTGAAGGCTACAACGGTGACTCTCAATACCCGCATCCTTCAAGCGTTTTTTATCATCTTTAAAAAAGTAAAATAAAATAAAAAAAACGTGTGTTCTTGTCTCTGATTGTGAAACATAAGCAAAATTCCAAAAATTCCCTTTAAGGTTTTTCCCCATTACAAAGGTCATATTCCAATCTAAACTTGTATAAACACATTGCTGTCTGGCAAACGTAAGATGTTAAATTGTGTACATTGAACCTACAGGGTCTCTTAAAACAGAGTAACAAATCCATACATGGACGTGTCTACAACAGGAATTGAACTAAGGGCAAAATGAAACGGCAAACCGATATTGCCTTTATCATTAAACACTAAAACCTTCACAAATTAAAATAGAGGGTGAACATATTTTAACCCTCAAATAACAATAATATGTTTTTAAGAAGGCAGGACAATAGTAATGTTCCTCTTGCTAAGGAAAGTATATTATAAAAATAAAAAACTTGGTTAAAAGATTTCAGTGTGTATAGGTACTTCTTGTGCACATTCAACAATATCGTGATATCGTTAAATCCCTAGTAACATATAGACCAAGATTCTGTATGGTCCCCAGTTCTAATATTTTGGAATGCTTACTGACCTGTCTGAGGGAGACGATGACAGGCGCTCCTCAAAGGGCTCCCCCTCCAGGCCCAGACTGCTCCAGCTACTGCTGTTCCCATTGCTGCTGGAAAGACAAGGGACAGGTAACCACTATTACACACACACAACTGTCAAGCTTCAAAAAGTTCTCTTTTAAAGTACAGCTTTCTTTTTGTGGTTAAGAGTTCATGTCATGGTGGGAACTTGTTCCTCAAGTCCATCTCCTAGGCCTTTGAGGATGTATTTTACTTTCCCCTCGTTTCATCTGCTGAGCGGAAACGGTCGCAACAGGCTCTTTAGAAGGGAGTCTAATGAATTACACATGGCGCTGGACTTTGTTCATGCAGAAACAGCGCCTGAAGAGACAAAAGCACTCTGAGACACACCTTTAGAAAATATTATGATACATTAACCCGGCGGCCTCGATGGTCAAAAGTGAGGAGCTGAAGACGTTATATCTTGGGAAAGGATCTCATTGTCAGGTTTGCTTCCAGAGATACCCCCACCTTGACGGAAACGTCAACGGCAAAAATGTTCTGGCAGCTTGTGTGAGAACATGTCAAAAGACGAATTCCAATTTCTTTCTGGAATTTACATTCATTGCTGTATACAATTTAAGCCTTTTCTATGAGGTACCTAGTTGCATTACAACTGCATCTTTAAGATCTAAACCTATATATACTTCATGTAACTTAATCATTTCAGACAAATGAGAGGAAATGGTACTTTGGCAGCAAAGGCCAAGCAAAACTCCTCAAAATATGTTTTGGCATGATGTGCTAAATAAGGAAAACGCCGCCTACTAAGCGAAGATCTGCACCGAGATTTAGCCTTTTGCTAGATAGCGTGAATGTAATCAAGTTAGTTCCGGTTTCACATTGTGCCAGACGAACATTGCAGGGCACTCCGTTATCCTGTCATCTAATACATGAACTCGTAGTCCAAAAAGGTCTTGTGTCTGGCATTAGTGTAAATAGTCAACGCAGCAGCTTGAAAAAACACATTTTACAGTACAGTTATGAAAAGTCTAAAGGTCAAGTGTAGAAGGCCTTCATTAAGAGTCCCAAATGTTGATACTTATGTGACATTTTCTACTTTTGCACTGTTTATTTATCATTTGCGTTGACAAAAACTAACATTGAGATAGATATGTGGCATGCAATATATAATTTGGAACATGTACCTGTCACTGAGATGAAGGAAGCTGCTGTTGTCATCCTCAAAGCTCAGGTTAGACCAGCTCCCCAGACTGTCATCAGCTACACTCAACTGCTGGGACACGGTGGACTCTGTGGCTTCCTTGCCTCCTGGAAAGCTGCAAAGAGACCAGAGTAAATCACGGTGCTTAGCAGTGACGCTGTTATCGCTCTTCAAGTACAATTTTAACTTATCTTTACCTGTCGCTGGCCACCTGGCAGATGTTAAGGGCGGAAGTCATGATCTCGGCAGTCAGGCTCTCGGCATAGCTGGCTCCATCGTGGCCTATGCCACTGTCTGCATTAAGGCTTGTGTTGCTCAGTTCGCGTTTCGCATTCTCCATCGCCATGGATACCATCCCCTCTGCAAATGCCGACTTGTGCTCCAGGTCGATATGGATTTTGGGAATCTCCAGACCTGGGAGGCGCTCAGGCTTTGTTTGATACTCTTGGCCTCTTCTCCTTTGCAATATAAACTGACTGTGGTGCCGACAGAGTTTGGTGCATTGGGGACACTCAAGGGCCTGACAATAACGACATGTACCCTGGGCATAACCGAGCTCCGTCCCCTCAGACAACTTCTGGGTGTGAGTGTGTTTGTCCTGGGTTTGAGCCTTCTGCTGATCCTGGGATGGATGTCCCACTGAAGCCATGCTCAGTTTCAGAGTGTCATCAACTATTTTTCTGGCGTAGTGCTCAATGACCTGCATTATCTTACTGCTTCGTTCTCCGTCGAACAAGCTTCCCGTGCTGTGGTAATGCCTACCGTTACTCTCCTTGGTCAACAGGGGACAGGAAAAAGAGTTTCTTATGAGGTTCTCTGCAACGTTTTCAAGTTTTGACTTCTTATAAAGACATAAGTCAGTGAGGGACTTTGGGAGACGTGGAGTTGAAAGACTAAGCTTACGTGTGATATCACACGTGATATTATATGCTAAGGATTCTGCAAAGTCCACCAGATCAACGCAGTCTCTCTGGCTCGGTTTCTTTCTGCAACAACACTGTGCATCTTCACACGAGGAACAAATCACTGACTCCTTGCGTTGTGATTCATCACTTCCTGATGCCTTCCATTCATCTGGTAGGGATTTCGAGGGACGGAGGCGGGCACTAGAGGATCTTTGCTTTATCTTGCGACTAGCATGGGCCAAGCCTTGTTTTATGGAACGGTAGGCCAAACGACTGGCAAACTGATCAAGGACTAGCTCCCTACTGCCTCCCTCTTTTTTTAGCACCTTAATGAGGTAGCCGGCATATTCATCTGTCACACTCTCACAGCTGGGATACTCAGAGGACAATCCAGAGCTTGCACTTGACCTGGAGGTGGCCGAGCGGAAAACAGAGGCCGGGAGCTCGTTAGCCCATTGCTCAGCCACCCTTTCCACCCTCCAGTCTCTGTTCTGATCTGAGGGTGGTTGGTAATGCAAACATTCCAAGCTAGACCGGTCTATACTTCTTTTTCTGGGAACTCTATGATAGGGGCATTGCTGGACAGAGTTCACCCTTTTCTTTACGTCATTGATGACTTCTCCTGCCACCTCCCCTGCATACACCCATAGGGTGTTCAAAGTCTGCTCTGAGAAATGAGCTATACTATCCCGCCTTCTCTCATCAAAGCCAGCAATTTTCCCTTCCTCATCATTGGTTCTGAGAGTGTCCATCTCCGTTGCCATTGAGACAATATGACAAGCCAACTGCTCAGCATAATGGAGGGCTTCCTTATTGGACAGTCTACGTGAAGACAACAGGCTAAGTTCCTGTGAGCGACCCTCTGACTCGATAGATTTGCTTGCGGTGTCTTCTGCCAATTCTTCATCTTCTTCATCCTCATTACTACCTGCCTCTTCAGAAAGAGATCTCATTAGTTTCAACATAAACTCGGTCTTGTCTGTCTCCGGACTGCTGTCCGCTGGACCCAGCCCAGGTTCAGGGTGATAGTGAGGAGTTGGAGGAGGAGTAGCTGGAGAAAATTCTTTGGCCAACTTGCTTTTTAGCTTCTTGGAGAACTGTTTTATCTGCTTTTCCTTGGATACCTCACTTGGTTGCTGAGGAGTAGATGGAGGAGTTCCAGGTGTTCGACCAGATTTTTGTCCAGATGTTGCAGTTGAGTCATCCCCAGGGATAAAGGCTTTTCTTTGTCCACCCATCTCCACGTTTGGCACGGCAAGAGTGTCTCTTTGACTTGCGACTGTCTTTGCAAGGAAGCCTGTGCAGTCATCCAAACTCTTCTTCATTTTAGAAGAGCTCACAAGCTCACACGCCTCAGTCACTATCATATCCACCATATTGCCAGAGAAGTTTTGGAAAGGTGATTTTCCAAGAGAGATACCTTTTCTTCCAGAAGCAGCTTGAGTTTCATTAGTGTGAAATACAGTTTGTGCGCATGCGGTGGTATCCGAGGAAAATACTGTTACTCTTAGGCTGGACTGCGAGGTATCTGTTGAGCTGGAACCATGCTGGTCTTTGGGATCCTTTAAATGAGAGATAGCTTGGCCTGCTTGGGGCACAGGGATACAGCTAGCCATGCCTGACACAGTGAAAAGAGCTTTCTTCACTGTGCAGGTAGGATTCTCTCCTGGGGGCCCTGGAACACCAGCAGCTAAGCTGGCATTGGAAAGCTGCTGGTTAGCAAATGTGCTGCTGGTGTGAGCGCTTGTATTTTCTGCACTGACGTAACAGATGTTGTCTTGAGAAACACTTATGGCGGCTTGGCTAGTAAAAGCAACGTCAGCCTGAGAGAGCTCTATAAAAGCCTCTTGGATAACAGACTCAGACAAATCAGAGGCATAGGAAGAAACCACCTCCTCTTCTTCTTCTTCCTCCAAAGGCCCATGGTTGAAAGACCATTCACTGGGGGTTAGAGGTGTCGAAGGATGAGAGAACTGACACACTTCCATGATGCCTTCAAACACCAATTCTTCGGCCAACTCTGCCGCAAAGCGTGTCACTGTGTTGTGGAAAATCTGCTTTTTCACAGTCAAGAACTCTTTCAGGGCACCAGTTACCGCTTCCCCGACCAGAAAGTTTGCTAATCCATTCACTGCTCGTTCTTTTAGCACATATGCTTGTCGCATGCCAATCTCTTGGAATGCCATCTGAAACACAGAAGAGGTGAGTCTTGCAGCCAGTTGACACAAAGTGGTGGTGCAAGTAGATACGCCTTTTTGGAGGTCACGCAATGCGCTGCCCAGGCTCATTTCCACAAGGTCGGCAGCAAACCTCTGAATACCGTCTTTCAAAGACTGGGATGTCTTCTGGAGCTTGGCCACAGTTACAGTCTCCTGAATTTCTGATAGCTTCATCAGGTAGCCTGAAGAGTTAGTAAATTCTTTGTGGCAGACACAGCTGAGATTCTTGTTGTCATTAATGTCTAAAGCAGACTGATAGCCGCATACGGACCCAAGAATTTCTTTAGAGAGACTGCTGGCAAAGTCTGAATAGGTCTTATACAAGGAGCAGAGATCTTGAGGTTTGCGTAGCTCAGTGTTGTCGTTCTCCTCCTCACCTTTCTTCCAGAAGTATTCCAATGCAGCACTTGAGTCCACCAAGGGGCTAAATGCAGAGGAACTGACAGGACTGAAGAGAGGACCCCCATTGTCTTCAGAGGGACTTAGTATTGGCCTTGGGGAGTCAGGCACCTCAGAATGGACTCCATAAGGGGAGCCAGGTTTAAGAGGAGTGGGTTTTTTCACATTGGCTGGAAGAATAGGCTGGTCAAAGCAGTGAGGGTTCATGCCCTTTGTTGAGCAGCCTCTAGAAACATATTTGGATGTGGAGCCACTACTGCTAGAATGGATGGTTTCAGTCTGTGTGCTTGGAGCGCTAACGGCATCCATAGGCAGCGTGAGTGTGCAGCTCTCTGAGCTTAACTCGTCCAGGTCATCAAACTGGTCAAAGCTGTCAAAGAATTCACTGACTTCAGAGTCAGAGTCTTCTACTCTGTCTCTGGGACCTCCTGGCACCTGAGGGATATCCAACTTGGCCAGCATGCTCTTCTGGTAGCCCACCTCATCCAGGAAAATGATGGGGCTTGGGCTAGAGCCATCGGACTCTTCCGATTCACTTACTTGGACGGCGGGCGAGGACAGACGAGCTCCTGGACTGCAGTAAGTCCACTGGGTCTCCATACCTGAAGACCTCTGGACAGTGACAGAAACCTCCGGGCCTGGATTGTTTTTAGCTGAATGCTCCTTTGAAGACGAGGTTATGATAACATGCGAGCCTGATAGCTCCTTTCGTCTCTTGTGGGCTGGGATTGTCTGTGATGCCACGTTGCGTCTTTTAAAAGGCCCATAGGAAGCTTCAGTTGTCCATTGCAGTCATAGCAGAAAAAAAGATAAAAACATAAATAAAACCATAAATATGACTGCTACCGTGATAGATTTGCTTCTTTTTTTTTTTTTTACTAATTAGCATATTTCCTCAAACTGTGGCTTCCACTTTAATCAACCTGCTTCAGGTAGTCTTTGTCCACTATCTTTACTGTGACTGATATCACCATTTGTCACGAGAAATGTCTTTGCCACAAAACACACCACCTTGCAGAGCTGACATGGCATCTGTAAAGCTGATGTTGACCTAAAAAGTTTTAGGTATTGTATTGTATTTAGAATAAATGTAAAAATTGTGAATATTATAAGCGCCATTATGAGCACTTAAGTGCTTTATGCAGTTGAATAAGCCACTTTCAGAGGAAGTTCTCATTAATGCTTGATAAATGTGTACAATAAAGAATAAAAGTCCAACCGTACAAGGATTGTCTCCTGTTTCATCTTCTTCAAGGTGCTCCAGAGCCGTGACAAAATCGTCTTCGATAGACGAGATGGACTGGTTGGTGTCGTCCTCCTCCAGCTGTCTCGCCTCAGCGTTGCCCTTCTGGACACTTTGCAGTTCAAGAGCGTAGCGGGCGCCAGCCATGTAGCACCCGAGCAAGCCAACCAACGAGGTAACGCTGGCTGGCGGGTGCATGCCAGGGCTGGGGTTGTGCCGCAGCACACACACCGCCTTTAACCAACACTGTAATTGAACACATAGTGGCCCTATGTGAGTGGTATTAATCCTTTAAATACTTCTGTGTCAGAATTGAGTGTTAAAGAAAAAGCAGACTGAACCGGACTGGAGTTCACAGAAGTCACAAAACTACAACTGGGAAATAAAAAACTATCTTTACCATTCCAGTCCTCACAAGTTTCTGGTCTCAGCTACAAAGGAGCTACGTCCAAGTGTTGTAACGCACAGCAGCAACCTACTTGAGGCCAAGTGTCCTTGTGATCGACCAGCCTTCGGGAGTCTTTGAGCAGCAGGACTTCGTCATTCCTCAGGCCGTGAACGTGGAAAGTCCTGAGCAGCTCGCACAGCGCCGCTGGAAGCGAAGATAACGCCTAAAGAGGACGGAATACATCGTGACACTTTAGGTTGATTCTCGAAAGCGCTATATAAATACATACCCTTTACCATTTTACGTCAAGGACAAATAGGGAGAAAATAGAACTATACCAGATCCACAGCATCATCCCCTTCACACTGAGCAGGCAGACAAACAAAATGAATCTGAAAGAGAACAAACCGATCAATATTATGTCTCCTTTTGAAATTGTGTCGCTTTGTCTTTTGTAGGTTTGTGACAGACCTCAGTCAGTCTTCTGGCGTCTCTGGACGGGAGTTGTAGGTTGATGCTGCAGAGCTCCTTCCTGCTCTTGAAGAGGCTCTTGACAAACTGCGGCCCATTGTCCCGCACAGTCTGCAAACATGAAGAGTAGAACACCCAAGGTAAGGTGACACTTTTTTTCCTCAGTTCCATGTCGGTCAAATAATATATAGGCTGGAAAATTGCTGGTGCCTTTTGTTGGGGCTGGGCGATAAAACGATATCAATAAGAAATGTTCTTTGTCGCAAGAAACTGCAAGTTCCAAAAAAGGTTTGTTGCATGAAAAAAGGCACTTGCTCTCTGGTAACCCAGCAACACAGGAAGTGATCACCGATCAGTGGGAGTGACACGCTACTAGCCAATCAATTTGCATTTTTTTAAAAGGGACCAACTATACCAGGCATTTGTCCCCAACAAGACCGGTAATACCACACCACCTTAGCTGCGCTCACCCTTTAGAGCACAGCTATAACTTCCTTGCAACAAACCTGCAGAAAATAGTTCCTCTCAGGTTTCTCTGTTTACATTTTCACACTTTGCACTATTTTGTTACACTTTATTAAGCATTTCTTACGTATTCCTTATTTTTTAACTTTAATTTTAAGAGGTTATTGTTAAGTGTTCAATGTGATTTTAGAATTTAGATTACATTGTTTTCCATGCTGGGGCAGCACGGTGGAAGAGGGGTTAGTGCGTCTGCCTCACAATACGAAGGTCCTGAGCAGCCCTGGGTTCAATCCCGGGCTCGGATCTTTCTGTGTGGAGTTTGCATGTTCTCCCCGTGACTGCGTGGGTTCCCTCCAGGTACTGCGGCTTCCTCCCACCTCCAAAAACATGCACCTGGAGCTAGGTTGATTGGCAACACTAAATTGGCCCTAGTGTGTGAATGTGAGTGTGAATGTTGTCTGTCTATCTGTGTTGGCCCTGTGATGAGGTGGCGACTTGTCCAGGGTGTACCCCGCCTTCCGCCCGATTGTAGCTGAGATAGTCTCCAGCGCCCCCCGCGACCCCGAAGGGATTAAGCGGTAGAAAATGGATGGATGGATGTTTTCCATGCTTGTGTTGACATTTCCTTTCCTTTCTGCCTTGATAGCTGAGGCAATTATAATCAGAGGAAGGTTACATTTTAAATAAAAAATTTTACATTTAGTATATTTTTCTCCCGGTCCTTATTTTCTATAGGTCATAAAAACATCAATGATTATCAATATCTACCGATATAAAACTTGTATCGTGATACAGATTTCAGCCCTAGTCTAACACCTGCCAGTAACCTACCTACTCAGTGGCCTAGTGGTTAGAGTATCCGCCCTGAGATCGGTAGGTTGTGAGTTCAAACCCCGGCCGAGTCATACCAAAGACTATAAAAACGGGACCTATTACGTCCCTGCTTGGCACTCAGCATCAAGGGTTGGAATTGGGGGTTAAATCACCAAAAATGATTGCCGGGCGCGTCCACCGCTGCTGCCCACTGCTCCCCTCACCTCCCAGGGGGTGTTCAAGGGTGATAGGTCAAATGCAGAGAATAATTTCGCCACACCTAGTGTGTGTGACAATCATTGGTACTTTAACTTTAACTTTAAGATGTAAAAATCCTGTCTAATCAATGAAAATATTGAGAAGCTGCTGATGGTGTGTTTGACGGGGAAGCAGCTTGAAGGAGATACCGTAGAACTCTACTCTCCTTGCAGTTATTATTTCATTACTTTATTAAATCACTGTAGGTGTATTACAAGCTATTGTATTGTTGGTATTCTCGATTTCTTATCTAAAATTTGTATTTTTAAGAGGCATGTTACATGTTAAAATGGTGGGTTTTTAGGGCCCAACAATTAGTATCGAAGGCACGGTTATCTTCGTTAACTGTTCCAGGTTAATGCTGTTCCTTCAAAGGATATTGGTATTGATCAAATCTGGCTTTTACGGGCTGTATTAAAGGGGCTGCTACCATTTAAACCGGACAAATGCCAGCTTGCCTTCATGCACCTGTCTATTGTGTTAATGCAGTTTGGACAGAAAAATAAGACTGGAAAAAGCTGGGGAAAGATAACTTTTACATTCAGTTTAAAGGAGAACTGCACTTTTTTGGAATTTTGCCTATCGTTCACAATCCTTATAAGAAACAAGAAGACAAAAGGTTTTTTTGTTTTGCATTCTAAAATGTAAAAATCGGCTTGTTCTAGGTGGCTAGCAATGGAGCTGATGAGAGCAATCAATTCTACCTCTAAATCACTTTAAAAATGCATCCAAAAACCACCAACAACACATAATTTACGTGCCGTAACCTGTATAATAACCAAGCTGTAGCCACATTGTTATTGTGAGAGCGAACCCTGAGGAACGCTTTTTCTTGCGTAGTAAGACATAGTCTTGGGGCGGCATGCTAAGGAATTTGGCCGTAAGCTAGCTACGGGAAGAGATAAGCTAGCCTTTGCGTCAGCAGTTGAATTGCTTTTGAGTTTGTAATGCACAACAACGCGATAGGACACCAATCTGTACTGACTGAAAAACATGAACAATCATACTAAAGTATGTGTCAAGTATTAGCCCACATTTCATGTTTTGTTTGTAGCTCGACAGTGTATGTACTATAGTTGTACTAACAAGCATGACATGCTACATGTATCATGACCAATATTATAGTGACTCACTCAATAGACAGTTGTCTATTTTGTCCAGCTGGCCGGGGAAGTTTTTTCCAGTTGATTTTGGGTAATCATGCCCTTTATGTCTGCATAGCTTGGCTCCAAGTTCCACATTTGTACCCGCAAGTCACGCCGACCTCACTCTCTCGACTTCCGTCTGCTCTGTCCTTCATGCTGGCTTCTATAAGCAGTAGTTCATCTTCCGTATATTCAGCTTCAAAAAGATAAGGTTGTAAATCCAAATTTTTCCAAAAGTAGTTGTCTTTGTTGTCTGTTACCAGGTCTGCCATGATTAGAAAACACTTGCGCTGCTATGGAAACGGAAAGAAATGCGCCAAGGAAAGAAGTTCCGATAATGCTAAAAATGACCAAAATACGGGAAATAATGAACATACTACATAGGGCTGGGCGATATATCGATATACTCGATATATCGCGGGTTTGTCTCTGTGCGATATAGAAAATGACTATATCGTGATATTCGAGTATACATTCTCACGCAGTTGCTTTTAGCTGCGGACATTACCGTATTTTCCGCACTATAAGGCGCACCTAAAAACCACAATTTTTCTCAAAAGCTGACAGTGCGCCTAATAACCCGGTGCGCTTTATTACGATTCATTTTCATAAAGTTTCGGTCTCGCAACTTCGGTAAACAGCCGCCATCTTTTTTCCCGGTAGAACAGGAAGCGCTTCTTCTTCTACGCAAGCAACCGCCAAGGAAAGCACCCGCCCCCATAGAACAGGAAGCGCTTCACCCGCCCCCATAGAACAGGAAGCGCTTCACCCGCCCCCATAGAACAGGAAGCGCTTCACCCGCCCCCGGAAGAAGAAGAAAAAACGCGCGGATATCACCGTACGTTTCATTTCCTGTTTACATCTGTAAAGACCACAAAATGGCTCCTACTAAACGATCCGGTTCATAAAAAGACGCAATCTCTCCATCCGCACACGGATTACTACCGTATTTCACAGCAACTGAACCGCACTGTGGAACGGGAGCACGTACGGTGAATATTCGCTCCACAGGGAATGAGAAGTCATCCTTCACTGTGGTTCTAGCTTGCCATGCTAACTTCCACTCATGGTGATATTCAAAAGGAAGACCTTGCCAAAAGAGACCTTTCCAGCCGGCGTCATCATAAAAGCTAACTCGAAGGGATGGATGGATGAAGAAAAGATGAGCGAGTGGTTAAGGGAAGTTTACGCGAAGAGGCCGGGTGGCTTTTTTCACACAGCTCCGAAGGCGAACACACCTTCACTAAGACGGGCAGACAGCCTCGGACGACATACGCCAACATTTGCCAGTGGATCGTAAATGCTTGGGCAGATATTTCGGTCACAACTGTGGTCCGAGCTTTCCGGAAGGCAGGATTCACAGAACAACAGCGACACTGACTCCCGATGACTTCTACGAGACGGAACCGGCCATTTTGGATCCCACGCTTGCGCAACTTTTCAATTCGGACACCGAAGACGAAGAATTCGAAGGATTTACGAATGAAGAATAACTTCAGAAGGTGAGCGCTATGTTTATTTTGTGTGTTGTGACATTAACGTTCGAGCAACATTATGTTACTATTGCTCTACACCATTTTGAATTTTACTATGTTTGTGATTGCACATTTGCGTACATTTTGGGACAGAGTTGTTAGAACGCTGGTTTTCAATATATTATTAAAGTTTGACTGAACTATCTGACTGTTTTTTTGACATTCACTTTTGCGCAGCGTTTTTTTGACATTCACTTTAGCGCAGCGTAGGCGCGGCTTTTAGTCCGGGGCGGCTTATTGGTGGACAAAATTATGAAATATGTAATTCATAGAAGGTGCGGCTAATAATCCGGTGCGCCTTATAGTGCGGAAAATACGGTACACTACAGGCGTTTCCCACTCTTTCTTGTCTCTCCTTCTCACAGAGACGTAAACCGAGCGCACCTTCTTACATACGTCACGTGTGCAACGTCACACGCTCCCGCATAGCAGACAGGTAGCGACATGGTAACGTTAGCTGTGATGCTAGCGGAGTGGTGCGAGTGGTAATACGAGAGAGAGAAGGTGCGAATCTGGTAACAAATGGAGGAATAATTAATTCCCAAGAAAAACAGCACGGGGTCCATCGTGTGGCGGTGGTTTGGCTTCAAGCGGGAATATGTTCAACAATTATGCGGCTAAAGTGTTGCTACAAAAAGTAGCACCACTGCTAATATGTAGCATCATTTGAAGTCACCCGCTAGAGAATGAAGAGTGCTTCAAACTCTGCATGTCAACATCTCTGTTTGGTGCCACAACCACAAAATGCCGAAGCAACAATTTCCACATCAACACGGTATGAAAAAAAAATCAACAACGGAAGGAGATAACGTCCGCAGGAACCTACCACAGAACGAAGGACATACACTATTTGATTTCCTATTATGCAGCTCATTTGTATTTGACAGTTATTGAAATATCTTGTGTGACATCATACACAAAAGTGCCCTTTATTTGTTTTAAACTATTGTAGTGGCGTTCTGTACAAAAATTGCACTTTAATTTAGTGTTGTTTTGATATGTCATCTTAGTGACATCATGCACAAAAGTGCACTAATAGCTTGTTTTAAAATGTCTCTGACAATCTTGCACTTTCTGTTTGGAAATGACATAAATGTTTGTGCCACTGCTTAATAACTTTAATAAATACACTTTTGCTAGATTGACTTAGTTGTGATTTCCCTCTGCATGAAAGTTTAAAATAAGCATATATTAATGCAGTATGAAGAAGAATGTTTTAATGTAGACACATAGAATCATCATACTGCTGTGATTGTATGCATCAAGTGTTCATTCAAGGCTAAGGCAAAATATCGAGATATATATCGTGTATCGTGACATGGCCTAAAAATATCGAGATATTAATAAAAGGCCATATCGCCCAGCCCTAATACTACATATTGTTATGAACGTGTCTGTTACTACATTATATATAGACTTGCAGTGTGTACATAAAACGTACAGAGACATTTGTGTTCTCGTCTCTCATAATTGTGAACGATAGGCAAAATTCCAAAAAAGTGCAGTTCCCCTTTAAAAGGATCTGCTACCCCTGAAACATGAAATTCAACAGTGACAAGGGTAAAAGACAACATTTACAGGCAAAACGGGCCAGGCCGAAAAACAGATGAGTCGACAATATCCCCCTTGTTGCTTGTTGGTTGTGTTTGTGCAAGATCCAAGTCATGTGGCTGGCGTCTCCAGGGCGT
The DNA here is from genome assembly GCF_033978685.3 of Nerophis lumbriciformis. Classification (NCBI taxonomy): domain Eukaryota; kingdom Metazoa; phylum Chordata; class Actinopteri; order Syngnathiformes; family Syngnathidae; genus Nerophis; species Nerophis lumbriciformis. The sequence continues at coordinate 39,693,234 of NC_084560.2, forward strand.
GTGGAAGGGTCTATCACATGGGTGTCAAACTCTGGCCCGCGGGCCAAATTTGGCCATTGAGGCAATATCAAATTAACATTAGAGCTGGCCCGCCGGTATTATACAACGGCAGTGCATTCACCGCTAATACTCATACTTGCCAACCCTCCCGATTTTCCCGGGAGACTCCCGAATTTCAGTGCCCCTCCCGAAAATCTCCCGGGGCAACCATTCTCCCGAATTTCTCCTGAATTTCCACCCGGACAACATTATTGGGGGCGTGCCTTAAAGACACTACCTTCAGCGTCCTCTACAACCTGTCGTCACGTCCGCTTTCCCTCCATACAAACAGTGTACCGGCCCCGTCACATAATATATGTGGCTTTTACACACACACACACACAAGTGAATGCAACGCATACTTGGTCAACAGCCATACAGGTCACACTGAGGGTGGCCGTATAAACAACTTTAACACTGTAACAAATATGCGCTACACTGTTAACCCACACCAAACAAGAATGACACACACATTTCGGGAGAACATCTGCAACGTAACGCAACATAAACACAACAAAACAAATACCCAGAACCCCTTGCAGCACTAACTCTTCCGGGGCGCTACAATATACACCCCTGCTGCCACCAAACCCCGCCCCCGCCAACCGAGTTAATGTTGATATTTACCTCAGAAGGCTGCAAATAGAAAAGAGGCATTCAATTATTTATTTAAATTTTATTTAATATACCATTGATGTATTTCGTTTGTTTTTTGAAAGTTGATTTTGCACTATTAAGTTATATAAGTTGTTCCATATTCAGTGTTAAAGCAAATCAGTGTAGCAAACTGAGCAATAATTAACGTTTTATTCATGCACTTTCTCTTGCTACTTCAAGGCTTGAATGTTTGATTCATTCATTATTGTTATTTTATTTTCCAATGTATTATCAGCCTGCGGAAAAGGTTTATTTGGATGTTTACCTAAGAAGGCTGCTAATAGAAAAGAGGCATTACATTTTTATTGAAATTGTATTTGATATGCCATTGATATTTCTTAATTATTATTATTTTTTTTTTTGTGCATGTCACTATAAAGTTATACAAGTCTTGCTTGTACAATATTTAATGCAAAACTTGTTTGGGTCCCTATTAAAAGGTTCATTTGGTCAACCTTGGCCCGCGGCTTTGTTCAGTTTTAAATTTTGGCCCACTCTCTATTTGAGTTTGACACCCCTGGTCTATAACCTATGCACACTAACCTCTTTTCGGACGCAGGCCCTGGACCTTCTCGGGGCTCCTCTGATCCGTGCACAAGCGTCCATGACGACCTTGCAGAGCGATCGCTCACCTGCAAACAGAGAGTCATAATTTTGGGAGGCGAGAAAACATAACAACAGCAAACTTTAAAAAGAGGGCCTGGGCACGTCCTGCTGGTATGGACTTGTTATTATTAGCCTGCTTTGTTGTTCTTGGTGGCGCCAAGTAAGATGGAAGATGGGGAGGGACAAGGGTGTGTATGCTTTACAAAAATATTTACCATGTACAGAAAATATATTTTTTTAATGCTATAATAGATGTGATGCATCACAGCCATCATTTGGCTATTTGTTGACATTGCACTGCCTTTACCTAACTGAAATATGACTTTATTTCAAAATATTTGTCTTGCATGGAGACACATTCTTGAACATGTAAAGGAAGAAATGATAATGTTGCAGCCTGTGTGGCCTGGCAGGGAACCTCACTGTGGATGCTGATGCTGATGGTTAACACTAGCATAGCGTTGGTAAATAGTTGCCATTAGTCAGACATTCATGTTACAAATAACAAGTGATCAAAATAGATGTTTGGAATAAGAGTGCAGAGGAAAAGGGCCACAGTGCTCGTTGACAGGCTGTCAATCAAGTAAGCTAGCAGTGTGACCAGGCCGCACCTCAACGCCACAGCTAGCAGGCTAACGTCACAATAAACCAGTGGGGTTATTTAAGGACCGCTTTATACGTCCGGTTTAAAATGCATTTACCTTTACTCTGCTCCGTGATGTTATTGTTGTTGTTGTTGTTGTTGTTGGACTCCAGCAGCGCCTGACGCTAGCCGCTGCGCTCCGTCCGTGAAACAAAAAAAAAGAGTAGGAATTTCCCCCACTCTTTCCAGCACGAACGAAGCAGTGGGTTGATTCTCTCACATCGTTCGCCCCTTTCGACACCACTTTAAGTTATTCCCGTCATGACAAGGAGGCACGTAGCAAAACATTAATACGCATTCGACACGCAACATCGACGTCAAGTCGTCGGACTAGACGCTGGAATTCACGGGGAAGCTGAGGTTTACCGATTCCCATAAATGCATCATAACTCCCCATCCCACTGTGCAGTACAGTGTGAAAATAAGAGCGTCCGAGGCATCACCAATCGATGATCGATAAGACGAAACCAGAGCAGTTGACGACACAAATGCAAAATGGTACATTTTTGTGGTGGCAAGATTGCTCATAAGTTAGAAAAAGCTGCTTTTGATTGAAGTTTATTACATTACTGGACACTTATAAACTGCATATTTCCTGAGGGAATCAAAGTTCTAACTTACAGTTGTATTTATCATTGCGTCACATGTTTTCATAATATTATAATTATTTTTTTTAATATCATAGCATAGAAGTGGTTTTGCAACACTACAACATATTCCCAATACTTTTGTAACTTTCTACAAATTTTTCTTTTTATGACAATTGGTCTCATTATGTTAACTATTTCTCATTTGTTTTGTATTATTACAACTTTTTTGTCATAATAAACATTTTCCCCCTAATATGACCTTTTTATTTCCAATAATATAACTTTTTTTTAGAGATGTCCGATAATTTTTTATTTATTTTTTTAAATTAAATCAACATAAAAACACAAGATACACTTACAATTAGTGCACCAACCCAAAAAACCTCCCTCCCTCATTTACAGTCATTCACACAAAAGGGTTGTTTCTTTCTGTTATCAATATTCTGGTTCCTACATGATATATCAATATATATCAATACAGTCTGCAAGGGATACAGTCCGTAAGCACACATGATTGTGCGTGCTGCTGGTCCACTAATAGTACTAACCTTTAACAGTTAATTTGACTCATTTTCATTAATTACTAGTTTCTATGTAACTGTTTTTAAATTATTTTACTTTCTTTTTTATTCAAGAAAATGTTTTTAATTTATTTATCTTATTAATTTTTTTTTAAATGACCTTATCTTCACCATACCCGGTTGTCCAAATTAGGCATAATAATGTGTTCATTCCACGACTGTATTTATCGGTATCGGTAATTAAGAGTTGGACAATATCGGAATATCAGATATCGGCAAAAAGCCATTATCGGACATCCCTATTTTTTTTCCATTTGATAGTTGTTTTCTGTTTTTTTTTTTACTTTTCGTTGTATCCCTAATAATAATTATTTGTAATGATAGATCAAGTCCCTCTTGTTGAGAAATGTATAGTCAATAATATTATATATTTAACCTCCTGAGACAGAGAAATAAAAGTTGTCTTTTGCAGTGGACTTGTGGACAAAGGAATAATTATTTCACCCATTACACGTTTTATTGTTTTGATGAAAGGAACATGACATTTTTTTTTTTACATAAAACAGAGATGATTTACAATGTGGCAGCACAGTGGTACAGGGTTTAGTGCGTCTGCCTCACAATAAGAAGGTCCTGGGTTCGATCCTGCGCCCAGGATCTTTCTGTGTGGAGTTTGCATGTTCTCCCCGTGACTGCGTGGGTTCCCTCCAGGTACTCTGGCTTCCTCCCACCTCCAAAGACTTGCACCTGGGGATAGGTTGATTGGCAACACTAAATTGGTCCTAGTGTGTGAATGTTGTCTGTCTATCTGCGTTGGCCCTGCGATGAGGTGGCGACTTGTCCAGGGTGTACGCCGCCTTCCGCCCGAATGCAGCTGAGATAGGCTCCAGCACCCTGCGACTCCCCGAATGGGACAAGCGGTAGAAAATGGATGGATGGATGGATCTACAATGTTAAGTAGTTTTAGCTTTTCTTGCCTATATTTTTATATTCTATCTTAACGGTGATATTAGCATTACACATTCCTTAACATTGTCTTGATTTCTTTGTATTTTGTGAATTTCACAAAGCATTTTTTCTTTTTAATTCCACACATGCAGTTCTGTAAAGTATATCACGTAAATGCAAAAAATAAAAGTAGTCGGTCCCCTCATGTCCACTACAGTGAACCTTGTGTTGTTTTCAGCATCTTATAAATGGCTAAAACCATGCAAGAACTTTTTTTTTAAAACATTTTGAATCAAACAAAAAAACATTGGATGCAATAAATAACTGACTTCTCTTGTGTGGTTCGAGCTTTAAGGGCACCCTGTGAGAGACCCCCTTTCTGCGCAACCTTGCATCTCCGTCACAAACAAGTTGCGTGTATATGGAGGGGGGAGTGGCCTGCGGACCTGCAGCGAAGCGGGGTGTGCCAGAACCGGCTTCGAGATCAGCGACAGGTGATTAGATAAACCAGCCCAGGTGGGCCATCTACGCACCTGTCGCTGATCTCGAAGCCGGTCCTGGCACACCCCGCTTTGCTGCAAGTCCGCAGGCCACGACCCCTCCACATAGAATTTTGCCCTGTCATTGTCATTTGCGTTAATCTAATGGGGTTTGGTTTCACTCACTTCATGTTAAGAGTGTCCCGAGCCTATATTGATATCAGAAATCGGCAAAAAAAAAAGTATCCGATGATATCGGCTTGCATCTAAAATGTTTGATACAGGCAGACCTGCAGCGTGTTCACTTGTGCAAAGCCAGACAGCTTGTTAACATCTAAATGTCCTCCAATAAGCACACAAGGTTGCTCTTTTGTTCTATTTTAGTCATTCACAAAAGGTAAACATGCTCGGCAGCTACACAACAACTAAGCACCCAATAGTAAGCAACATAGCATGCAAGCTAAGTACACAAACACACACACACACTTCTACTACTACTACGAGGGAATAATGAACAACAACTCAATGATTGAACACAAGCTAAACATAGGTAATAAGTGCCCTTAATTGAGCGTTTGGAAAATATTAAGTAACAAGCGAGTCTGCATAATTCTATTTTCTTTGTCTTGAGCATAACTTAATGAGCTATTAGGTGGCGTCTAAAAACAATTACCACTCCACTTTAGCTTAAAGACAGCATAAGTCCATTCCAGACGGATAATAATAAATAGGTTAGTGTTTTTTAAACCTACCATTGTTTTCTGTTTGACTAACTTTTGCTTGATCAAGCCTTTTCCAGCATTAACTAGGAGATAATTAAAGTATGAACGACTAGTGCGGATATCGTATCGGGTCGCTGACAATAAGGACTGTCTTCAGCTAAGGATTTTCATAGTCCAAACTGTTTCTCACAGTCGACAATCATTTGGATCTACATGTACGGTGTTTTTGTTGTTGTTGTTTTTGTTAAAGGGAAATAGATTGTGAGGATAGTAGTGGATACTGACTGGTCACTAGGTGTCAGTATAATGTCACATGATGTACATCGAGGTGGTTCTTTCTGATGGCTTTCATTAAAGCGGTGCTTCTCATTTAATTTCTGTTAATGCCCCCACGTAGAAAGAAGTAAACAACATTGTTATAAGTACACATCCAAGCATAATATGGTATGTTTAAGAAAACAAAAAATAAATATAGATCGACTTACAACCAGAGGTGGGTAGTAACGCGCTACATTTACTCCGTTACATCTACTTGAGTAACTTTTGGGATAAATTGTACTTCTAAGAGTAGTTTTAATGCAACATACTTTTACTTGAGTATATTTATAGAGAAGAAACGTTACTTTTACTCCGCTCCATTTATCTACATTCAGCTCGCTACTCGCTACTGATTTTTATCCATCTGTTAATGCACGCTTTGTTTGTTTTGGTTTGTCAGACATACCTTCAAAGTAGGATCTATTGCATGCCTGCCTTTCACCAATCAAATACAGTCACTGGTGACGTTTGACTCCGTTTCACCAATCAAACAGAGCCAGGCGGTCACATGATTAACAAGCTTAAGCTTACATGAACTCAACGTCAAATTTGAGGAAGTACATGGCGGTAAGTAACGTTAGTAGATATTTTGGCTGTCACCGTAGGCTGATGTTAGCTTCCCTGCTATGAATCACTGTCAAATGTACATCGTGCGGGGACATTTATTAACATACTGCAGCCTCATAGACACACACACGCACAGTCGCACACACACTCACGCATGCATAGAAACACCAATCAGAAGTGCACAGTGTGTTCCCAGGCGCAGCCCACACCTATCAGTTTATGGTTTGCGTAAAGGCTAACTTGTTATTTACCTTTGTAATCTCTGCTTACTGAGCCTATGGTGCTGTTAAATTATTGTGGCTCAATTTGCCTTAATTTTTTTTATGTTAATGTATTATTATTTAATATATATTATTGTTTTAGTTGCTTAAGAGGTATTCCTGGCTCTGAATTTGCTCATTGCTATTTTTATGTTTTTGCGCATTATTTGTTGCCGTCATCATTAAGCGAACAGGTTACTCATCAGTTACTCAGTACTTGAGTAGTTTTTTCACAACATACTTTTTACTTTTACTCAAGTAAATATTTGGGTGACTACTCCTTACTTTTACTTGAGTAATAAATCTCTAAAGTAACAGTACTCTTACTCTTACTTACTGGCTACTCTACCCATCTCTGCTTACAACAAAGAATCACTTTATTAACATTGTTTTGGTCTGTACCAGAAAATATTAAAAGTGCATCAATTTGCCTGGGGAAAAAAGTCCTAATTTGAATTATGAATAAGGATTAAACTGTCAGGGTCAGTTCTGCAGTGGTTCTCTTCATATTTGTTAGGTCTGAGTCAGCAGATTTGTTGTGTGGAGTGGAGTGCCTCAAGGTTCTGTTGTGGTTCCTGTATTGTTTTTTGCTGTTTTTTTAACCCTTTGGGAAAGAGCCTTCAAAGGTTTAGCAATGTTTCTTTTCACATTTTTGCTGACGACGTCCAGCTCTACTGCTCTTTTAAGCCGTCTGACATCCAGAAGCTTAACTCCTTGGTTCAGTGTTTGGTGGGCATAAAACAATGGCTAAGTGACAACTCTGCAAAACAGAAACCAATCCCTGATAACTTAATTCCAGGTATGAAACAGTACTTGGGTGATTTCGGCCAGTCTACTAAGCCAAGCCTCAGAAACTTGGGAGTTACCTAAAGACATGTCATTAGTGCAGCATTGTAAGCAGCTGACGAGGAACTGCTTCCTTCATCTAAGGAACATCTCTAAACTTTGAGAGATGGTGTCACAGAATGACTTGGATCTTATTTCGTATCTTCGCGGTTTAGACTATTGTAACAGTCGGTTGTCATGTACGAACAAGAAGGAGCTCTCTTGACTGCAACTAGTCCAAAACTCTACAGCGAGAATTCCGACCCGCACTAATGGGAGGACCCACATGTCCTCTATTTTGAAAGAACTTAATTGGCTGCCAGGGTCCTATCGGATCAGGTTCAAAATTCTGGTTCTAGCCTTCAGAGCTTTGCATGGTCAGGCTCCTTCCTACCTCAGTGATCTGATCCAGCCTTAGAACCCCATGTCCTTAGATCAGAATCTGCTGAAGGTTCCACGGACCGATCTTTCTAGGCTTTTGCTCCCACGCTTTGGAACGATCTTCTACCCTCATTGCGCTCAGTTGTCTCTGTTGAATCCTTCAAAAGCAATCTTGAGACTCATGTATTTGTTCAGGCTTTTATGGGCTGTTATGATCTTTATGCTGTATTTTATATTATTTTATATTGTTTATTCATTCTGTTTTTATATTGGGCTTTTATATTAGATGTCATTTCTGATATTCTAACAGTGTTGTGAAGCACTCTGTGGCTTTTGTCTGTAAAAAGTGCAATACAAACACATGTTACTTACAATACAAGTAAATGTTACACAAACACATGTTACTTACTTACCAAACATTTTTTGACCAACTTATACCATTTGATACGGAAAAATAAAATTAAATCCACACAATATACAATAAAAATTAATTCAAATAAACAATAATAATAAATTCAAATTGGATTTCAGGAGCATAATATATAAAACAATTTAACCTACAAAAAAAAACAAAAAAACAATTTGTGCATTTTTTTTCCCATCAAAATGAGGGATTAACAGAATTAATTGCTACAATGCAGTGACATGCGGTCACTAGAGGCAGGTGAGGCGGGGCCTCACCTGCCATCATGGAAAGACAAAAAATGTAAAAAGAAAACAAATTAATTAAATTGTTATATGCATTCAGTGATTATACTATAAAGTTATTTTCCATTTAACTTCACCAGTTTTTGATTACTTTTATTCAAAATCGCTGAATTTTCACATTTGCCGTTCAAATACTGAGAAGAACAGCAGCCAGTTGAGGCACGTCACTCAGTTGTGCCTCACCATGGATTGCGGACTCGGCTAACTGCTGGCCTGCTGAGCAGTGAGACCGTATTGCTATATGAACTATATTATACATCTCCATAGTTTAGTTAGCTGAGGTATATAATGTACAGTGTATTTTGTCAACAACTGTATGTGTGTAACGTATTTCTTGTGCTGAGCGATCATAAAACGGCTGCAAAAAACGCACTGGCTGAGGCTCGCAGTAATCCCGCCTCCTGCACCCCCGCCATAGAATGCACCCCCTGACGGGAGTGTTATATCAACTAAAGCCCACACTTAAACTTTCCACGTGCAAGATTGAATCTATTTAAAAAAGTTATTTCATAAGAAGCCAAAAAGTGCAAAAACAATAATGTTCGTGTTGGAGGAATTGTGAATGACCTCAGGGCCACAACATTAGGTACACCTGCAGACTGCAGGTGTACCTAATTCACAACTCCTCCAACACGAACATTATTGTTTTTGCACTTTTTGGCTTCTTATTAAATAACTTTTGTAACCTATTTTTATGGGCTTTCCTCTTTGTGATGTTAAGTTCCTGTTATGCGCTGTGATACAGTATATGCCTTGAGCTCTTATTTTGAAGGCGCTAAGAGCGGAAGTGATGACACGTTGGAGTGGAGCGGAGGTTTTTGAAAGAAGGTAAATAAAGTGGTCCTCGTGTAAACTGGAGCCTCCGTGTTTGTTATTTTGTAGTTTTATACAATATAGGCGACATTTATAAACCCTCGGTTACACTTTTTTAAATAGATTCAATCTTGCACGTGGAAAGTTTAAGTGAGGGCTTTAATTGATATAACACTCCCGTCAGGGGGTGCATTCTACGGCGGGGGTGCATTAATCCAGCACAACAGCGGCGCATGGACTTCATTTATAAGTAAAGGTAAGACCATAATAACGTTTTTTTTATTAAATGTGCTTTTTTTGTGTGCTACAGTTTGTATGTTTAAAGTTAAGTTAAAGTACCAATGATTGTCACACACACACTAGGTGTAATTAAATTTGTCCTCTGCATTTGACCCATCCCCTTGTTCACCCCCTGGGAGGTGAGGGGAGCAGTGGGCAGCAGCGGCGCCGCGCCCGGAAATAATTTTTGGTGATTTAACCCCCAATTCCAAGCCTTGATGCTGAGTGCCAAGCAGGGAAGAATGCTGGTATGAGCTTTTAAACATAACCCGTTAACTGCTGCCAATCAAATGGTGAACAAGATACTCTTTAGGGTTCATATGCTTGTAAATCTGACTGTGATGAAGTCAGTGCTTCACCAGCCATCAACCTCACCGCACGTCACTGCTACAATGAGCGCATTTTGTTTCGAACGGCTTTTGGAAGCGGGGTTTGAAGCATGATACTGCATGATACTGATGAAGCATGTTTCTCGAGGTCACACGCGTCCCTCCTGTCATCGCCATTAAAGTGAGCAAAACAAGAGACCTCATTTGCGACACTTTCCACCTCAAAACTCTGATAAATAAACGTTCTAGAAATTGGATTGTTTAGTGAGGTCCTCTGATCTGGCGCTGCGCCAACAAGACATCAAACTTGACTAAATAGAGGAAGTCTTAAAAAAGTTTCTGTATATGAACCTGCGGAAGGATCATTACCTTTACCAACAGAGAGCTACATCTCCAGGGCAAGGCGCCCTGCAATTAGCGTCTTTTTGTGTCAATTTTGCCATCTCGTGGGATGTGAAAGTGGACCAGCCTCTCCGTCCATGGCCACATTTGTCTACTAGCAGGTGAGAAATGCATGAATTATAATCTAGAATTTACTTTTAGCAAGTTTGAGACGAAGCAGAAGCAACCACCAGTTTAGTGTGTTAACAATAGCAGCGTAAGCCAGCATTAGCTCGCTGCTATCGATGTGCCGCTAAAATAGTCCGTCTGTGTTGGCGCTTATAATAACAATATCACTCATATTTGGTACATTTTCAGGTCACGACATGTAAATGGAGTATTGTTGGCGATTTCCGTATGTTTTTAGAGCGAGTATAATGGGACAACACAGGACCCTTGATCTGTTGACTTAATTATTAGCTATTTATTTACGATTTATTTTGAATGTATAACAAAAGCCAAGCATATGTGTTCTTGTCTTATATAAGGATTGTGAATGATAAACAGCACATCTGCTTCCAGTATGACTGATCTGATAATATGGTCAGAGTGCAGAAGCGTTACTACACTGACGTAGAATCTACGGAAATAGCCAAGATATTTGGGGCGGTTCGTTCAAAATGGCTGAATGTGTGGCATTTTGTGACGTTTAGATGGCATTGTCACATACTTTGCGGATCGTAAATACAATTAGATATGGTTTAATGCAGGGGTGTCAAACTTACGGCCCGAGGGCTGGATCAAGCCCACGAAAAGGTTTTATCTGGCCCGCGGGATGAGTTTGGTAAGTATAAAAATGTACCTGAAAATTTTGAATGAAAGAAACAGCTGTTCTAAATGTGTCCACTGGATGTCGCAATAGCAATTCTTTGTATCTTTGTAGATGATGCTACATGTCAGTCGAGGAAAATGATCAAACTACATATATAACTTACTGTAATTTGATTTTGATATACTTTTTTTTATCTTGATAAAAATTAACACCAATGAGTTGACTGATGAACATTATCACATCATTTATTCAGAAAATATAAATAACGACAAACATAGAATACTATTAAATGCAACATGTACAGTCGTGCTCATAAGTTTACATACCCTGGGAGAATCTGATTTCATGGCCATTCTTCAGAGAATATGAATGATAACACAAAAACCTTTCTTCCACTAATGCTTAATGGTTGTTTGAAGCTATTTATTGGCAAACAACTGTGTTTACTCTTTTTAAATCAAAATGACAAAAGAAAGTACCCAAATGACCCTGATCAAAAGTTTACATACCCCAGTGACTTTGATCTGATAACATGCACACAAGTTGACACAAACAGGTTTGAATGGCTAATTAAGGTTCCAATCCTCACCTGTGACATGTTTGTTTGTAATTAATGTGTGTGTATAAAAGGTCAGTGAGTTTCTGGGCTTCTGACAGACCATTGCATCTTTCATCCAGTGCTGCACACATGTTTCTGGATTCTGAGTGATGGGGAAGGCAAAATAATTGTCAAAGGATCTGCGAGAAAAGGAAATTGAACTGCATAAAACAGGAAAGGGGTATAAAAAGATATCCAAGGAATTGAGAATGCCAATCAGCAGTGTTCAAACACTGATTAAGAAGTGGAAAATGAGGGATTTAGGTCGACCAGCAAATATTTCAGCCACAACTGCCAGGAAGATTGTTCGAGATGCAAAGAAAAATCCACAAATAACTTCAGCTGAAATACAGGACTCTCTGAAAAATTGTGGTGTGGCTGTTTCAAGATGCACAATAAAGAGGCACTTCAAGAAAAATGGGCTGCATGGTTGAGTTGCCAGAAGAAAGCCATCACTCCAAATCACTTTGTTCCAGGAGTTTTGACAATTGTCTCTGTGCTGTTTGGCGTAATGTAAGCGGGATACTTTGTGACATTTGCGCAGAAATGGCTTTCTTCTGGCGACTCGACCATGCAGCCCATTTTTCTTCAAGTGCATCTTGAAACAGCCACACCACAATTTTTCAGAGAGTCCTGTATCTCAGCTGAAGTTATTTGTGGATTTTTCTTTGCATCTCAAACAATTTTCCTGGCAGTTGTGGCTGAAATCTTTGCCGGTCCTTGGATAGAAACACAATTAAGCAAATAAAGT
>NC_084560.2:39710420-39862920 GCF_033978685.3 Nerophis lumbriciformis
TTTGAAAGAAAAAAAAAAACCAGCTTTGTTTTATTAGTCAACATTGCAACTTTTTCTAAATTACATTTAACTTTTAAGCTTTTTTATTTCACTTTTGTTATGTTTTTGTTTACTTTAATAGTATTTTTGGAATGTGCCGTGGGCCTTTAAAACATTAGCTGTGGGCCGCAAATGGCCTCCGGGGCACACTTTTGACACCCCTGCTATAGATAATAAAACATTAAATGTGATAAATCTATGGATAAAAAGCAGAGCCTGGCGACGCATGCGCGTTTATCATAACTCTCTCTCTCTCTGTCTGCCCCTCCCTCACCAATGCTGCTGCGCGCACAATTTGTTTTGTTTTTAACCCCTTCTTAACCCTGAACGTACATTGAAAATACACGCAACCCTAACTCAAAATGCCGGACATTTGAGGCATTTAAGAAACTCCGCCCTGACAGCTCCGCAAAAGAGGACATGTCCGGTGAAAAGAGGATGAATGGTCAGTCTATCCTAGCCCGTTAGCTGCTAGCATGCCGTGTGTTGTGCCTCGGTGTGCATTATTTGCACAACGTGCGTTACGCTACTTAATATGTCCGTGTGGAAACTCGTTCGGTACACCTCCGAACCGAACCGGAACCCCTGTACCGAAATGTTCAATACAAATACATGTACCGTTACACCCCTAATATATATATATATATAAATATGTATATATATGTGTATATATATAGTTGGATGTTCCAACAATACATACGTTAGGTCAGGAAAAAACACAGAGGCTATTTCATCCCTACAAGCCTTTCTCTGCTCTTCATTAGCAGAAATAACCTGTGTTTTTTCCTGACCTAACGTATATTCCTCCAAGTCCGAGTCCATGGTTCTCGCCCGGAAAAGGGTGGAGTGCCATCTTCGGGTTGGGGAGGAGATCTTGCCCCAATTGGAGGAGTTCAAGTACCTCGGAGTCTTGTTCACGAGTGAGGGAAGAGTGGATTGTGAGATCGACAGGCGGATCGGTGCGGCGTCTTCAGTAATGCGGACGCTGTATCGATCCGTTGTGGTGAAGAAGGAGCTGAGCCGGAAGGCAAAGCTCTCGATTTACCGGTCGATCTACGTTCCCATCCTCACCTATGGTCATGAGCTTTGGGTTATGACCGAAAGGACAAGATCACGGGTACAAGCGGCCGAAATGAGTTTCCTCCGCCGGGTGGCGGGGCTCTCCCTTAGAGATAGGGTGAGAAGCTCTGTCATCCGGGAGGAGCTCAAAGTAAAGCCGCTGCTCCTCCACATCGAGAGCCAGATGAGGTGGTTCGGGCATCTGATCAGGATGCCACCCGAACGCCTCCCTAGGGAGGTGTTTAGGGCACGTCCGACCGGTAGGAGGCCACGGGGAAGACCCAGGACACGTTGGGAAGACTATGTCTCCCGGCTGGCCTGGGAACGCCTCGGGGTCCCACAGGAAGAGCTGGACGAAGTGGCTGGGGAGAGGGAAGTCTGGGCTTCCCTGCTTAGGCTGCTGCCCCCGCGACCCGACCTCGGATAAGCGAAAGAAGATGGATGGATGGATGGATGGAACATATATTCCGCTCTACTTCGGTATTGAGCACTGTTTTTAACGGATAAACCACAGAAACCTCAACTCTATATATATATTTATATGTGTATGTATGTATATATATATACACACACACTTCAGGTCTATCTGTCAATATAATGTTAAAAACATTTATTTATTTATTTAAATTTTTATAACTGAGACCTTTCCAGGTCTTGAGGGGGAGCCCTAAAAGTTACAAAGAAATCTATATATTTTATTGGTTTTGAAAATGTAAAATAGCAAAACGGCCCCCGCATGCTTTAATTTTTCTGTGAAAACATCATAGATGTAAGCGTGATGAGGAAGGAGATCACTATTTGAGGAAACATGCTGACTAATACTAAATGCCGTCCCATGATTAGTGACAATCAAAGAGTTTGGTCCAACACTGACTAGAAAAGGTGGTCCTCTATAAAGCACACACACACAAGGAGGCCTGGCACTTAGAACACAACATCTTTGACACGTGGTCATGCACAGCCAAATAAATAGAAATAAAAATAGGGTGTCAGTAGTCACGAATGGCATCGTCATGGATTAATACTTAACTTGCTCAAGTGTTTACGTCACAACAGAACTTCTTAAAAAAATCATGCACTGTTGAATATTTAAGAGGAGCGAGCGTCGCGTGGAACAAAGCACCACAAGCTTCCGGAAGCGCCTTTAAAAACACAATATCAAGTGGAACATGGGAGTCCTGCTTTTTGCTACTCATTTGCTATCTACTGTCTGCACTGTGGTTGCTTGCATACCTCTTAGTGTGTGTGTGTGTGTGTGTGTGTGTGTGTGTGTGTGTGTGTGTGTGTGTGTGTGTGTGTGTGTGTGTGTGTGTGTGTGTGCGTGTGTGTGTGTTTTAGCTGGAGCAAAATGGCTTCTTGTGATGAACAACGGGATCCCTTCTGGCACTTTTCCTCCGCTACTTTGGCACTGCAGCGGATCGCCACATCTTCTCCCACATCTCTAGAAGCTTCCTTCCGGGTTAAAGGTCAACCATGGAGGCCTTGGCCAGGTCCTTAGTTCCCTGGAGGATTCTCTTCATATGACCCACTTTCGATATCCCCAGATCCTGACAAAAAAACAAAAAACATACATTGTCCAGTTTTTCCATCTTTTTTATGAGACATTCAATCTAATCAGAGCATTATTTCATGCCCATATGACATGACGTGTAGTACGAAACACAACAATACACAATATTTGCAGGTAAAAGTACTTGTAACAACTGACATGTTGTTCACTCCCCTTTTAGGTGGAGGCATCTGCAGGATTAGCACCACCAAGTGGTCAAAAGATGAAACTGCAGTGGTAAGTACAGTATAAACACAACAATAACCACAGGTCGAAATAGAATTGAAGCAAAATCCCACATTTCCAGAATACTTAACTGCAGAGAGCACCAAACAATTATCAGGGGTAAGGCAAGGAGGCCGTTAATTGTACAAATGCACTTTATATTAAATAGCTGCCATTTAAATAATTATACTGAAATGCAATGAAATACAAAACCCAAAACCAGTGAAGTTGTCACGTTGTGTAAATGGTAAATAAAACCAGAATACAATGATTTGTAAATCCTTTTCAACTTATATTCAATTGAATAGACTACAAAGACAAGATATTTAATGTTCCTGTAACTTTATTTGCAAATATTAGCTTATTTGGAATTTGATGCCTGCAACATGTTTCAAAAAAGCTGGCACAAGTGGCAAAAAGGACTGAGAAAGTTGAGGAATGCTCATCAAACACTTATTTGTAACATCTCACAGGTGAACAGGCTAATTGGGAACAGGTGGGTGCCATGATTGGGTATAAACGCAGCTTCCATGAAATGCTCAGTCATTCACAAACAAGGATGGGGTCAACAAATGCGTGAGCAAATTGTCAAATGGTTTAAGAACAACATTTCTCAACCAGCTATTGCAGGTAATTTAAGGATTTCACCATCTACGGTCCGTAATATCATCAAAAGGTACAGAAAATCTGGAGAAATCAGTGCACATAAGCAGCTAAGCCCGTGACTTTCGATCCCTCAGGCGGTACTGCCTCAAAAACCGACATCATTGTGTAAAGGATATCACCAAATGGGCTCAGGAACACTTCAGAAAACCACTGTCAGTAACCAGTTTGTCGCTACATCTGTAAATTCAAGTTAAAACTGGACTATGCAAAGCGAAAGCCATTTATCAACAACACCCAGAAACGCCGCCGGCTTCGCTGGGCCTGAGCTCATCTAAGATGGACTGATACAAAGTGGAAAAGTGTTCTGTGGTCTGACGAGTCCACATTTCAAATTGTTTGTGGAAACTGTGGATGTCGTGTCCTCCGGAACAAAGAGGAAAATAACCATCCGGATTGTTATAGGCACAAAGTTGAAAAGCCAGCATGTGTGATGGTATGGGGGTGTAGTAGTGCCTAAGACATGGGTAACTTACACATCTGTGAAGGCACCATTAATGCTGAAAGGTACATACAGGTTTTGGGGCAACATATGTTGCCATCCAAGCAACGTTATCATGGACGCCCCTGCTTATTTCAGCAAGACAATGCCAAGTCATGTATTACAACAGCATGGCTTGATAGTAAAAGAGTGCAGGTACTAGACTGGCCTGCCTGTAGTCCAGACATGTCTCCCATTGAAAATGTGTGTCGCATTATGAAGCCTAAAATACCACAACGGAGACCCCGACTGTTGAACAACTTAAGCTGTACATCAAGCAAGAATGGGAAAGAATTCCACCTGAAAATCTTAAAAAATTGGTCTCCTCAGTTCCCAAACGTTTACTGAGTGTTGTTAAAAGGAACAGTGGTGGTAAAAATGCCCTTGTGACAGCTTTTTTGCAAAGTGTTGCTGACATATAATTTTAATTAATGAGTATTTGCAAAAGAAATTAAGTTTCTCAGTAAGAACATTAAATATCTTGTCTTTGCAGTCTATTCAATTGAATATAAGTTGAAAAGGATTTACAAATCATAGTATTCTGTTTTTATTTACCATTTACACAATGTGCCAACTTCACTGTTTTTGGGTTTTTTACAATAACTATTCTAACAAAATGCATCAGGGGTGTCCAAACTTTTTCCAGTAAAATGGAATGATGCAAGGAACACTTTGACACATTTTGGACATTAAGGATGATAAACGCAAAGAAATCTACATCAATATATGCTAAGCTAGGGGTTTCCAAAGTGCGGCCCAGGGGCCACTTGCAGCCCACAGCTATTTGTTTTAAACGGCTCACGGCACACTGTAAAAATGCTATTAAAATAGATTAAATATATACAGAAAAGTGGGATAAAAGAGCAAAAAAGTAAAATGTAACAAGAACAATTTGTAATGTTGACTGTAATGACACAAAGCTGCCCTGCAGGCAGTTTTATTTATTTATATAAAACTAAATAATAATGAATCAAAAATCAATGTTATGAATTATTGACCTTTTTAAAGGCTCCAATGACTTCACATCAAATATTCGACTTTGAATTATTTTTGGTGGATCTGAAGTGCATCTAGAGATTTAAGCGTTAAAAGTATTTTTAACACTTTTATGAGTGGGGCCCTTTTGGATCCCAATAATTGTATTGTTTTTCTTTTGTTTTTGTTTTTTTAATTGTAATTGCTCAAAAAATAATTAATTTAAATCAATAGTGTTATGAATTATTTTCCCATTTAAGACTCCAATTACTTTCCATCAAATATTCCGCTTAAACAATTATTTTAATGTAAAATATTGCATATTTTGTGTTTTTGCAATAAAAAAAAGTGTTTTCTCTGACAAAAAGGGCATTAAACATGAACAAAACTTTATATTGACAGATAGATCTGACATTGATGTAGAGATTCAAGCATTGAATAATAAAACATATATATTAAAATACTTATTTTTAATATTTTAGTGACTTGAGACCCTTTTAGGTTCCCCGGACCAAACTTGAGAGGACCCCTAAAGGTAAAAAAAAAAAATCTATATATTGTAATGGTTTTGAAAAAGAAAAATATCAAAATGGCCCCCGCATGCTTTGATTTTTCAGTGTGTGGCCCTCAGTGGAAAAAATGTAGACACTAATTATCTGAACAAAACATCCACATTAGTTTTGTTGTGTAGGTGACAACGAAAATGAGTGTCAACTAATAACTAGGGCTGTCAAAAATAATGTGATTAATCACAAAATATATTGCAATAATCATGCATATACGCAGATTAATCACGCAATGTATTTTTGCTCATTTGCCTGGGATGAAGTATTGGGGTCTTTTTTTATTGAATTGCATTTTTTAAGTCACCGGTAATTGAAATCATGTACCGTATTTTTCGGACTATAAGTCTCAGTTTTTTTCATAGTTTGGCCGGGGGTGCGACTTATACTCAGGAGCGACTTATATGTGAAATGATTAACACATTATAATATTATTTATCTCATTCACGTAAGAGACTAGACCAGGGGTCGGCAACCCGCGGCTCCGGAGCCGCATGCGGCTCTTTGATCACTCTGATGCGGCTCAGCTGCATACTTGCCGACCCTCCCAATTTTCCTGGGAGATTTCCGGATTTCAGTGCCTCTCGCAGTAAACTCCCGGGATTACTATTCTCCGATTTTCACCCTAATAATAATAATAAGGGCGTGCCATGATGGTACAGCATTCAGCGCCTTCTACAATCTGTTCAAACAGCGTGCCAGCCCAGCCTTTTATTGTATGCATCTTCTACTTGCACATGTAAGTGACAGCAAGACATACTTGGTCAACAGCCACACAGGTTACACTGACGGTGGCCATATAAAACAACTTTAACACTCTTACTAATAATGCGCCACACTTTGAGCCAAAACCAAACAAGAATGACAAACACATTTCGGGAGAACATCTGCACCTTAACACAACAGAACAAATACCCAGAATCCCATGCAGCACTGACTCTTCCGGGCTACATTATACACCCCTGCTACCACCAAACACCCCCCCCCCTCGTGCGTCGGTTGAGGTGGGCGGGGTTTGGTAGCAGCGGTGTATAATGTAGCCCAGAAGAGTTAGGGCTGCATGGGATTCTGGGTATTTGTTCTGTTGTGTTTATGTTGTGTTAAGGTGCAGATGTTCTCCCGAAATGTGTTTGTCATTCTTGTTTGATGTGGGTTCACAGTGTGGCGCATATTAGTAAGAGTGTTAAAGTTTGTACCGCCACCGTCAGTGTAACCTGTGTGGTTGTTGACCAAGTATGCCTTGCTATCGTTTACGTGAGCAAGCAGAAGTCCCATACCACGTGTGGCAGGGCCGGCACGCCGGATGTAGTAGGTGCTAAATGCTGTACCATCACGGCACGTTCGAGAGAATGGTTGCCCTGAAATTCGTAGTATGCTGTAAAAATCGGGAGGGTTGACAAGTATGTCACTGTCAAGCGCCATTCATACAAAACTCGAAAACCCTTGGTTTATACATAGCACAAAGCAAAAAAAAAACTTTTTATGCAGTGTCATTTCATTTAAAATTTCAAAAGGTTTTTGTGGCTCCCATTGATTTCTTTGATTTGTGAAACTGGTCAAAATGGCTCTGACTGGTAAAGGTTGCCGACCCCTGGACTAGACGTATAAGATTTCATGGGATTTAGCGATTAGGAGTGACAGATTGTTTGGTAAACGTATAGCATGTTCTATATGTTATAGTTATTTGAATGACTCTTACCATAATATGTTACGTTAACATACCAGTTGGTTATTTATGCCTCATATAACGTACACTTATTCAGCCTGTTGTTCACTATTCTTTATTTATTTTAAATTGCCTTTCAAATGTCTATTCTTGGTGTTGGCTTTTATCAAATACATTTCCCCAAAAAATGTGACTTATACTCTAGTGCGACTTATATATGTTTTTTTCCCTTCTTCATTATGCATTTTCGGCCGGTGCGACTTATACTCTGAAAAATATGGTCTAACGAGTCAATTAAATAATTACTTTTATGTACACTAAAATGCCGTTACCGATATGTTTGATGTAACGTGGCACGCTACTTTTGATGTAGTTTTGATAAAAATGAACTTGATATCAAATAGAAAGAGGCAACACACAGCAGACAACATAACATGTAGGCTAATTACACACACACACACACACACACACACACACACACACACACACACACACACACACACACACACACACACACACACTGGTTATCATTTGGAATGGGGAGCAAGTTTTTGATCATGACTTGTGGGGACCGACCTTTCTACAGGTTGTGGAGGCATACAAAAATGGTATAAAAAGGCCACTGCCTAGTTAGCTCATTGATGAAGTAATGTGCTGATCATTCTTACTGGGGACCCTGGGGAAAAAGAGTTAATATGGTTTATGGGGACCACATTTAAATCATTTTGCATAATTCACACAAATTTGTACGTGACTACTGAGGACCATTTAAAAAAAAAAAAAAAAAAAGCAGCGACTGCAGTACCAGCTACAGCCTGATGAGGGGGCTGCTGTGCAAATGTCTCACACTCAAACTAACCAGTAAACATGTTTTAATGGGCCAAAGCTTAAAATTCACTTTGGCATCTTCAGAATGGATCTGACTATCATTTAAGGAGGCCTGCTTTTTTGTCCCCATACCGTCAGAGGTCCCCTAAAAGTGACTGTGTAAACAGAGCCATGTCCCCATTAAGTAAGCATTGCCAGAACACACACACACACCTCTACTACTACTACGAGGGAATAACGAACAACAACTCAATGATTGATGTGACAAGCTTGCCACCCTACAATGCCCCCTTGGTGGACAAGAAGATATGACAGCCATTCAACCAGACACAATTCAGTGAAAAGATTCAACAGAGCTGCCATTAATGCTGACAAACCGCCGCTGCCAAGCTAACAAAAACATCCATCCATCCATTTTCTACCGCTTGTCCCTTTCTGGGTTGCGGGGGGGGGTGCTGCATTCGGGCGGCAGGCGGGGTACACCCTGGACAAGTCGCCACCTCATCGCAGGGCCAACACAGATAGACAAGACAACATTCACACATTAGGGCCAATTTATGTGTTGCCAATCCATCTATCCCCAGGTGCATGTCTTTGGAGGTGGGATGAAACCGGAGTACCCAGAGGGAACCCACGCAGTCACGGGGAGAACATGCAAACTCCACACAGAAAGATCCCGAGCCCAGGATCGAACCCAGGACCTTCGTATTGTGAGGCACACTGCACCACCGTGCTGCCCGCTAACAGACACAGCTAAGCTAAAATTCTGCTCTAAGCGAGCTTTCGTTCACATCATTTGACAACAGGCAGGCACACACACGCACTCAGCTCTCATGAAACGTCTCTCAACTGCAATTGCCATATATTTGAAGTTTTTTTTACTTTCCATAGTAAGTCAAAAAAACGTCTTTTTGGTAAAGTAAGAAGCAAATTACATTTTATATGCCAAATTCAGAATACTGGTAATTGCTGTTCTTAATTGAACAATACTGCATTGTTTAAAGCAGACCTGGGCAAATTAAGGCCCGGGGGGCACATGCAGCCGTTAAGCTTTTCAATCTGGCCAATATTTTTTTTTATATCTTTAAGATGGAAAGTGTATAGCTGCCATTATGATGTGCAGTGATGTTTTCTAATTACCATAAGTCTCGAACTATACAACACATTTCAATGGTTGGAATCTGCGCTTTTGCATGATATTTTAGTGACTAGTGTTGTCCTGATACCAATATTATTTTGATACTTTTCGGTACTTTTCGATACTTTTCTAAATAAAGGGAACCAGAAAAAATTGCATTATTGGCTTTATTTTAACAAAAAATCTTAGGGTGTGGTGGACCGGTTCTTTTCAGAAGCGGTATGTACCGAATATGATTCATTAGTATCGCGTTACTATACTAATACCCGTATACCGTACAACCCTACTAGTTACTATGGTAATGTAAGTCACAGCAGCTCAGACGAGGCACCAAGCAGTGTGGGTGGGGAGCGTTTCCACAGAGTGTTTCCAGAGTAACCAGCCTGAAATGTGGGTGTCAGGGACAGATGTGGAAGGAGATTTTTACAAGAAAGTTCTAAAGCTTAGTGATATATTAAATATATCAGATTGTAGATGTTTTTTTTACCCTTCACGTTCACATACCTGCCAACTACTCCGGTTTTCCCGTAATTAGTACGGTTTTCATCAACCTATTCCGGGTTACGGTTGCAGTGATAAAAAATACGGTTTTTCATTAATTAAAAAAATATATTTTTAAAAAGTTTTATTCACGAAATCGCGTAACAATCGACACTGCTTCCCGTAACTTCCTATCGAGTCATTCCGAATGCCATGCGCGAGGCTATTTATAGCACCGCTGCCAAGCACGAGGCACCAGTTGCCATTGTTTCCAAACGAGCGAACGATCATGGAATCAGCCGGAGAAAAATCGCAAACGAGTCTTAAACCGAAAAGAAAACTGCAGTCATTCCGTGAAGAATATTCAAAAGCCTATCCGGGAATAATTATCCGTTCCAAAAAGGGTGAAAACTACGCGAATTGCACCTTGTGCAGACAAGATTTTTCGATCGGACACGGAGGAATTAGCGATGTAAAAGACCACGTTGGGACAAAAAAACACAAGTCTAATGCCGTTGCTAGCGATACAAGTGGAAAACTTTCAACGTTTTTTGTCGCCCAAACAGATTCTTTGGATGTGATAAATGCCGAAGTTTTATTTACGGAGGCAATAATTGAGCATGGACTTCCAATCGCACTGGCTGATCACATGGGACAGTTATTTCGGAAAATGTTTCCCGACTCGAAAATCGCCAAAAAATATGGATGTGGTCGAACCAAAACATCAAACATTATTCAGTGTCTTGGAACAGAATCCTCAAAAAGTATCGCCGATGTCATGAAGACGGAACCATTTAGCATGTCGACTGACGCCAGCACCGATTATGACGATGTAAAACTGTACCCCATTTGTGTTCGATATTTCGATGACGACATTGGAAAAGTATTGTCAGTACTTCTGTCTTTGAGGGAATGCAATACGGCTTCCACAGGTGAAAACATTTACAAAATACTCGCGGAAGAAATAGACTCAAACGAAATTCCTTGGCAGAATTTGGTTTGCTTTGCTGCCGATAATGCTGCAGTATTTTGCTGTAATATTTTTGTTTTGAAAAGTCACTGTGACTGATAGAAAAGTGATGGTTTTAGCAACATTTTAACCTGTCTGAATGCTAATAATCATTTTGCGTCGGGTTCGCCCCCCTGAACCCCCCACCAGGACTTTGTCCTGGACCTACCGGGGCCGCAGGCTACTAGGTTTTTCTGATTTCAAAAGTTGGCAGGTATGCGTTCATATTTCGCTGTTTGTTGCATTTTTGTTGCATTTGGCTTGATTGTAATATATGTGGATTGAGAGGGGGTGTGACGTTCATATGTTCTCAATAGTCAGGGTTTTATCCTTCATAGAAACAAATTAAAATTCTATTCCGTTTTTAAGGCGGTCTGTCATAACATTTTTAGCATTCAATCAGACTTTAGTGTGAGGTTTTGTATTAGTTTTCCTAAAAATAGATATACCGGCCCCCAAACATTTTTTTCTCAAAATTTGGCCCCCCGAGTCAATATAATTGCCCAGGCCTGCTTTAAAGTAACACATTTGTCAGTTTATACAAGTATCTAATAAAGCAATAACATCTCGAAAGAGTGAGGATGTGTTCGTAGACGCCGCAGTATTCAAGCGTACACACAACCTGCATCAGAGCAACACCCTGGAGCCAAGATGGAATTAGGCCCTCGCACTGCTACCTTCCGAGTCTAGTCCTGTTTGGACCGGTCTAGACCATGTGGACCTCCTCCCTCAACTACACCCACCAAGCAGACAGTCAGGACAGAAACAAGCCAAGCAGAGCAATGCAGTGCAGCCAAAGGACAGCGTCATTCAAGAGACACACCAGGAGGACAGAGAGAGAGTGTGTGTGTGTGTGTGTGTGTGTGTGTGTGTGTGTGTGTGTGTACCTTCAGGTCCCTCCTCTCCAGGTGCAGCAGCTCCGAGCCCTGGATGTCGTGTCGGACGAAAGTGTCCCGGTACTCTCCCAGACTCAGTTGCTCCAACCAGACGCCCACCTCCTCTGTGCCCCATCTCTCCACTACACACACACACACACACACGTACACAACTTGATATGTCACACACACACGCATCGGGGTGCATATGTGGTAAATCATTGGAGGATGCAAGAAGAGAGGAAATTTAAAAAAAAGTAGAGCAAGAGTGGCGGCAGCTGGCAGGAAGGAAAGGATGGCGGTCCCTCAAAAAGGGGGAAGGGGATCGCGTCCAAGAGCATGCAGGCAACCGGAGGAGGGAAAAGGATGAGGAAGGCAGAAATATAGCAGAGCTCATCTTGCTAAGCTAATTTCTGATTTCCTAGTTGGACCAGAAGCAGTTTTATGACCACAAAAGTACAAAAAAACTTGACCCTGAGTTTGTTTGGGTGTTGGAGTCACTTTGGTCTGCGCTCTTACATTTCCTTCTTAAACCAAAATGTGCTCCAAGCAAACAAAAGGACAATAGGTCCCTCATATCTAACGCATACTTGCCAACCGTCCCAGATTTTCCGGGAGACTCCCGAAATTCAGCGCCTCTCCCGAAAACCTCCCGGGACAAATTTTCTCCCGAAACTCTCCCGAAATTCAGGCGGAGCTGGAGGCCACGCCCCCTCCAGCTCCATGCGGACCTGAGTGACGTGTTGACAGCCTGTTCACACGTCCGCTTTCCCACAATATAAACAGCTAATGATGGAGGGCGAGTTCTTGGTTTCTTATGTGGGTTTATTGTTAGGCAGTTTCATTAACGTCCTCCCTGCGCGGTAACAACACACAACAACAGCAGTCAAGTTTTCGTCTACCGTAAAGCAGTTCGTCTGCCGTAAACAGCAATGTTGTGACACTTTTAAACAGGACAATGCTGCCATCCAGGGGCGTCACTAGCTTTTAAGGACAGGGGGGGCTTAGCCCCCAGGAGATGCACAGGACGCGAGCGAACGTAGCGCGAGCACAAAACTTCACAAACGGCTAACAAAGACTTAGAAATGATTTATTGTTATTAGTATTATTTAAAAAATGCACGGGACGAAATGAAATGCTCCCTGGGACGATGGCTTTTAACCATTTTTTTTCTTTTTTTTCAATGTATTTATTAATTTGACATTTTATATTAAATGTCTTGGTTTTTCCTCCCTCTGAAAATCCTATGAAATGTTTAACAAGCCATTCTATAACAACACAACAGCTATTAATGTAACAATACAATAAAACAAATATATTTAATGGGTTTTTTTCCCATTGTTTTAACATTAGACTAATGTATATTACTTTATATAAATTCTACAAGAGTGATGTGGGCATTTTCTATATGAACAAGTCCAAGGACCGCAAGCAAGGTCGCAGAGAAAATGCGGACTGGATTTTGAGTGATGTGGGCATTTTCTATATGAACAAGTGGAATGGATTGGATACCGACACACTAAAAGGGCTCTCTACCTTAAAGTACCAATGATTGTCACACACACACACTAGGTGTGGGGAAATGTGTCCTCTGCATTTGACCCATCCCCTTGTTCACCCCCTGGGAGGTGAGGGGAGCAGTGGGCAGCAGCGGTGCCGCGCCCAGGAATAATTTTTGGTGATTTATGCTATGAAGTGAGGGGAAACTGAGTGAATAATGACAGGTTATATGATTAATTTATTTAAACTCATATTCAGGCCACTTTATAATGAATATGTCGGCATGTATTTGTTAAAAAAAAAAAAAAAAAAATTATATATATATATATATATATATATATATATATATATATGTGTGTATATACATAAAACACCAAATTATTTAGGGGGGCTTAAGAGCATTTTAGGGGGGCTTGAGCCCCCATAAAATAGGCCTAACAACGCCAATGCTGCCATCTACTGTACATGCATGTGACCCACCCATAATGTGTCACATTTTTGTGTTGATTCATTTATTTTATTTTGTGGTTTGAATTCGTTTTTGGAGCTGTCATTACACATTTATCAGTATTCACATTGGTCAGTAGGGGGCAGTAGGGCGTTTCTTCCCAATTGAATGCTATCACCTGCAGACCGGACGTGTCTAGTCATTCTGATGAGAGCGACCAGTCTGTGAACAATTGAAACGTCCTGTGTGCTTTTTCCTCCTGTATAACAGGTTAGTTTTGGTGAATCAACTCACTGAATAATATCCATGTGATCTTTATAAGTTTAAGTACACATTCTGATGGTGGAGCCTAACTCTAAAGTGTTTGTGAGTTGTAGTTCGTATTTGTGAATGAATCCAGTGCACAGCTGCAGTAATCAATACAAAAAGGCGACGTGAGTGCGCAATGTTTATATAGGAACTTCTGATCCTAATTCAGACTCCCAAATTAGAGCTCCTGTTTTCTTATTGATTTTATAATGTATATTTGTATAATGTGTGTGTTCTGAAATAGTGACAGAGAATAGAACAAGGATGGACAATTCAACCCCTATGTGTAAATAAATAAACACTGAAATTCAAGTATTTATTTTATTTATATAGTTATATATATATATATATATGTATATGTAATAAAATATATATATATATATATATATATATATATATATATATATATATATATATAGCTAGAATTCACTGAAAGTCAAGTATTTCTTTTATATATATATATATATATATATATATATATATATATCTTAACCACGCCCCCCACCCCCCACCTCCCGAAATCGGAGGTCTCAAGGTTGACAAGTATGCTCTAACGCTGACATTGGCCTATTAGCCAGCAAAAGCTAATTAATCCGGCTGGCGAGCAGGTAATAACACAAAAACATGGATGCTAAGAGGTGGCTTTTCAGAACAGCACGGCTCAAAAGTAACGACAGCCGCGTTGAACACAACAAGGATGTGCGGCTCACGAGGTTCTCCTGCGTTTACTTCTCCAGGCACGTTTATCCAAGAGGAGACTGAGGGCAGCGGGAGAAACTGAGCCAAGAGTCAATACTGCAGCAACGAGGTGAGCTAACGTTAGCGTGTGTGTGTCTTTTCTAGTCACATGTCCACAAGTTTTACTTAGGGCTGTAACGGTACACAATGTCGGTTCGGTACGTACCTCGGTTTAGAGGTCACGGTTCGGTTCATTTTCGGTACAGTAAGAAAACAACAAAATATAAATTTTTTTGGTTATTTATTTACCAAATTTGTAAACAATGGCATAACATACATATACACACAGGGTCCATTGCCAGGGTTAATGTCATCAACATATATCAAATAAAAACTAAATAAGATAAGGCTCAGAATGGTTTCTTAACAAAACCTTTCTACATATAAAGTGCTTTTTTTTTTGATTGATTGGTTGAGATTTTATTAGTAGATTGCACAGTACAGTACACAGTGTTTCCCACAGGACAGGCATCTATTTGTGGTGGTCGGGGGGCGGGGGGTGGCGGCGGCAGCGGCGATGACCAAGAAGAACGCGGAGTTGGAATATAATTACAACACTTTATGTACATATTTATATACAGATTTGAACAATTAGTTATTCACTGAAATATATTTATTAATTGTGGTTCTTACAAAAAATATATCTTATAAAATATAAAAGCTAAAATGTCTCTTAAAGCTCTGCCCCTTTAATTAGTGCATACTAAATAATTGAACTTTAGCCTACTACTACAACCATATTATTTACCAGCAACATAAAGTGAAACAGAGGCAGAGGTGTATGTTTTGTCGTGGTCCTCTCTATAAGGCACATAAGAATATAAATTAGGACCCTTTTCATGAGAAAAGTGCATTTCTGATCTGACCCTGCTTTATTTTTCAGTGTTTGCTGAGTCTCACCTGTTCCCTCCGCCCTAATTTTTCTACTTGCCCGACTTCTCAAATCTACTTGCCCCAATATTTTTACTTGTCCTGCCTAGGTTTTTTTCTGGCTGTGTAGTGCTCATGGCTTATATCTTACTAAAATCCTTCCCGTTGACTATTTCCAACACTACACAGTATTTATTATTATTATTATCTATAATTACATTTAAATGGCATTGCATACATGCAAAATTAAATGCTATTTCACATTATTTGACCAGTAGCAGTTACACCCATCTGAACAGGTCAGCCACCTGTTTAAAGCCCGATCACAGTTGAAATCTTGAAATGAAGGGCCTTTAATGGCCAAAACATTAACCCGGACAACATTTTAACAGCTGGTTGGCTCAGATTTTATTCTTTTCATTGCATTCACATGCTGCAGTGGACAGTGGACATTTTAGCTTGAGTATTAATGTAGTGTCTGAAGCACCGTCTCCACGTGTGTTTATTGACAACAGGGTTATAACCTGGACACGTTAGCTCGTCGGTATGAAAACAGGTGATTGTTATTACGTCCGTCAAACAGCGGCGGTGTTAATGAAGCAGCGTCAGGCTGCTCACCGTCAGTGAAACGCTCGGTGAAATCACGGATTAACGTTAAATATATGACGAGCCGCGAGCGATGCAGCTATAACCTATCTACCTATAACCTATATTACCGTCGTATTTTGATCCCGTCCGTCCGTCCGTCCGTCCGTCGTCGTCTTCGTCTTCTTCTTCTGGCCCACCAGGTGAATTAAGTGCTATTGGCGGAGTTACAATGCATAGTAGGCTACCGCCACCTACTGCACCGGAGTTGTAACTACAAGGTACATTCACAGACAGAGTCCCATTGCTTTTATGAGCGGTCGAGCGAGTCAAAAGCCGAAAAATCCATTTGTGGCGGACGTAATTCTTTCGTGGCGGGCCGCCACAAATAAATGAATGTGTGGGAAACACTGGTACATATTCCGTACCACTAAATGGTAACACCCCAATAAGTTGTTCAACTTGTTTAAGTCGGGGTCCACATTAATCAACATTAAACTGCCTCAAGTTGTTGCTCAGATTAAATAAAATGACAAAACTTTTCTTCTACATATAAAAAGTGCAACATTAAACAGTTTCAAGTCAACTCAGCCTCAGATTAACTTTTATTCCCCCCCCCCAGCCTGGCTAATTTGGCAGTAAGAGGATATATGGGCTCATTGTTCTTCCACCATAGAAGTGGGTCAAAATCTAGTTTTAAATGCAATATGGTCTTATATCTGCTGCTATAAAAACATTTGTTATTGCTGTAGCCCTGCCTGACTCGCCGAGGAGAGGCTGCTTGAATGCGGTGGTGATGCTTCAAATGGGTTAGCATGTTTGACGCTGAACAATGTCGGCAAACCTCCGTTCTCCATTGTTGTATCGCGCAGCCAAAGTGTTGCCAAACGGGAGATCTTAACGAGGCAGGAGGGTCTTCCAGCTCTGGCTTTTACATGTTGTCCTAGCCCGTTAGCTGCTAGCATGCCGTGTGTTGTGCCTCGGTGTGCATTGTTTACACAATGTGCGTTACGCTACTTAATATGTCCGTGTGGAAACTCGTTCGGTACACCTCCAAACCGAACCGAAACCGCCGTAGCGAAACGGTTCAATACAAATACACGTACCGTTACACCCCTAGTTTTACTGCATGCTCACAAGAATTAAAACCTGCTTTTGCCAAATCCTCAATACTAATAATAGCTGGGTAGTGCTGTGCGATATGGACAAACATATTTATCCCAATATAGATCATTTTACATCACGATATACCCATTTGAACCGATATAGCCATTTGCCGGTACCTGGTAATCGACACTGGAACTCAACGGTACCAATTGTTTAATAATGAAATTGTATTTCTTAATGTAACATTTAAAAATGAGCTGATTTACTGCTGTCCAGTTGTTATATCTTGTTTTATTATTACATTTGTCTCATTTGCAATGCGGATGCACTTCCAAGACATTAGATGGCAGTAGATATGTCCGATAATGGCTTTTTTGGCGATATCCGATATTGTCCAATTCTTAATTACCGATACCGATGTCAATCAATACCGATATATACAGTCGTGGAATTTTATTTTTCCAAAATAAAAGAACAATTTCAACTCAAGTAAAGGAAAAAAATGCCAACATGGCACTGCCATATTTATTATTGAAGTCACAAAGTGCATTATTTGTTTTAACATGCCTCAAAACAGCAGCTTGGAATTTGGGACATGCTCTCACTGAGAGAGCATGAGAAGGTTGAGGTGGGTGGGGTTGGGGGGGGGGGGGGGGGGGGGAGCAGGGTTGAGGTGGTGGTGGGGGTAGCGGGGGGTGTATATTGTAGCGTCCCGGAAGAGTTAGTGCTGCAAGGGGTTCTGGGTATTTGTTCTGTTGTGTTTATGTTGTGTTACGGTGCAGATGTTCTCCCGAAATGTGTTTGTCATTCTTGTTTGGTGTGGGTTCACAGTGTGGCGCATATTTGTAACAGTGTTAAAGTTGTTTATACGGCCACCCTCAGTGTGACCTGTATGACTGTTGACCAAGTATGTTGGCATTCACTTGTGAGTGTGTATAAAGCCGTAGATATTATGTGACTGGGCCGGCACGCAAAGGCAGTGCCTTTAAGGTTTATTGGCGCTCTGTACTTCTCCCTACGTCCGTGTACACATTGGCGTTTTAAAAAGTCATACATTTTACTTTTTGAAACCGATACCGATAATTTCCGATATTACATTTTAAAGCATTTATCGGACATCCCTAGATGACAGTACTATGTATGCCATGTTGTCTAACTAGGAAGTAGCTGAATGTGTTATGTTGCGCCCTACAACGTGTTTACACTGTCTCATATCAGTTTTAGGGCAGATCCATGTGATCATGAAGGTATTTAAGCCAGCTCGCGCTATCTCGCAAGTGTGGTTAGCAATCACGACTTTATGCTAATACTAACCATCGGGAGTTTTACCGTGGTTTATCATTATTCTATTTATCGTTACATCCTTAATCACACAGCACTGATTACATGTACGGGGTTTTTAACCCTGGAGTATCAATCATTTCCCGTGGTGTTCCCCTGGGAAGTGTTCTAAGTCCCTTCATTGTCTGGCCAAGCCTCTCATGGTTACAGCAGGAGCAAACCTCCAAGCTCACAAAATGGGCATGTTGTTTTTAAGAAGCTGTGGTTACATAAATAATATTACATTTCACTTCCTGCCACGTGTCCCAATACTTTTGTCCAGTGTTTTTGCACGGTGAGGGACAGAAGCCGACTCCTTGTCTCCCACCAAAGGGGGCTGCTGTAGGAAGTGGGCGTGGCCTCACCTGACTGAGGGCTGGTCTTCTTGGCCGCCTTCTCCTTCTTGAACTTGGGCACTATGCGAAAGACGCCGCCGCGACTGTTCCTCTTGCCGTAACCCAGAGAGGGGTCCTGGTGCACAAGCACAGTCAACCTATAGCCTTTCGTTTAGCTCGCCCGCCCACTCGCGACGTGGAAAGCTACGCCTCGCATGCAGAAGCTCGCCTGATGGCGTCTCTCATGTGGCGCTCACCTCTTCGTCGTTGGGCTGCAGGATGTGGTAGAGCCACTGGATCTCTCCCAGTTTGGCCAGTGCCAGCTCCAGACTCTGCAGCGCGGCGGACAGCTCCTCCTCCTCCGGTGGGTCCAGTTGCTACGGGGGAAAGTTGTCCTCGTTGCACGTCGCACATTCATTGGTGGATGTGGGAGAGGAAAGGAAAGCCTTGATGACTCACCAGAGAGACGCGGCCCACAAGAAGCGACTCAGTCTCGTTGTACAGAGCCTTGACGGTGCTGGCCACCTCGATGGCCGTGTTCCTGGACAGACTCTGGACCAGACAAACCACAATTGTTGCTAATGGGAAAAATGTCCCGGAAAACCTGAAATTCTGGGAATTTTTGGAATTTGTCAAGGGAAAGCCCGCGATTCCTGTATAGGCTGAAAAGTTTGAAGTTGGAAGGGTTTTTAATCGGGTGTAAAATGTGGAAGGTAGTGTGAACATTTTGGAGCATTCACACAATTAAAGACATTTTAAAAAAAGCTTTAGTTTGGATTTTTGAAATGATTTTTAGTGTCATTTTCTATGCAGAAATCATTTTTCACGGGAGGGATTATTTGAAAATAAAAACTAAATACTTAAAAAGTCAGTATCATTGATATCTGCATACTACACTGCAAAAAGTCAGTGTTCAAAAACAAGAAAAAAAAAATACAAAAACTAGGGGTATTTTACTTGAACTAAGCAAAATTATCTGCCAATAGAACAAGAAAATTCGGCTTGTCAAGACTTTCTAAAACAAGTACAATTAGCTACGATATGGACATTTCATTACACAGTTATCATGACCAAAATGACTCTTGTATTGTTGAATGTGCTCAAAAGGTTACATAAACACACACTGAAATGTTTTGACCAATTTTTTTTTGTACATAACTAAAATAAATAGACACACTGTTAGAAAAGCCATTATTTTGTATGCTTTGTGTTTCTTTACGATTCACTAGAAGTGTTTTAGTTTGAGTATTTTATCTGTTTTAAAGGGTTACACTGCAAAAAGTCAGTGTTCAAAAACAAGAAAAAAAAATACAAAAATGAGGGGTATTTTACTTGAACTAAGCAAAATTATCTGCCAATAGAACAAGAAAATTCGGCTTGTCAAGACTTTCTAAAACAAGTACAATTAGCTAACCTCAATGAACCCCAGAATACCTTAAAATAAGTATATTCTCACTAATAACAAGTGCACTTTCTTGGTAGAAAAAAAAATTAGACCTCTGCTCAATATGTTGAAAAATATTCTTAAATAAAATATTCTTGACGTAATGATATGCGCTCGGCATCATGATTTTTTTTTTCATGCTTGAAGTAAGAAATTATTACTTTAAAAAAGTAGTTTTATACTTGTGAGTGTTGATGACACAGCTTTGCAACATTTGATATTCTAGTTTCAAGCATGTTTTACTCAAAATAGGTCATCAAATCTCAGCAACAAGCTGTAATATCTTACAGAGATCATTTAGGACCAAAACCCTTAAAACAAGTAAAACACTCTAACATAAAATCTGCTTAGTGAGAAGAATTATCTTATCAGACAGAAAATAAGCAAATATCACCCTTATTTGAGATATTTCATCTTACTTAGATTTCACTTTTTGCAGTGTAGAAACAACAATCATCATTGTATTAATATATTACAGACTAGAACCACAGAATGAAATCTAGCTCTGAAACCTACCAAGTACTTATTTTGAAATGATTATTTTTTTAAAACATTCTTGTGACAACCTGTTAAAAATATTTGTGTATCATTTCAAAGGTGGCTATCTTCTTTTTTTTTTTTTACCTCAGGGAACTTAGGGTGCGTCTTGTTGATGGCGTGCGACGCAGCGTTGACGGCGTGTGCCAGCTCCTGCTCTAAGAGCCCGTTGGTCTTAGCGGCCTCGCATATCCTGCAGTGCCAACACAGACGTGAAGGTCAGTCACTTGCCTTTGGAAAACAATCATTAATACAAATAAATCCAGTAGATCCTCGCCTTTTAGTGCTTTTTCTGCTTCAAATGGTAAAAATAATTACTTTTTAACGGTAACGTCTGTAGAAAGCAGTTCAATGGCTGGGGGGGGGAACAAATGCTACAGCTATGAATCCAGCAGAGGGCGCTGTCTCACAACTCACTCAACTTTGACCAGAAGGAAGATGCTTTCCGTTCACATTTGTACTGATTCGAAACCGATTCCCAGTACAGGGGAATCGATACTGTGAATGTTTTATCAAATGTTAATTGTTTGATGATAACATTTAATTTCTTAATGTGACATTGAAAAATGAGCTGATTATAATAACTGTGCTGTCCAGTTGTTAGATCTTGTTTACATTACATGAGTCTCAATGCAGTTGCACTTCCAAGACATTAGATGGCAGTGCTGTATCTATGGTATGTTGTCTAACTCAGAACTAGCTTTTTTCCAGCAAGCTGAATGTGTTATGTTGCGCCCTACAAAATGTTTATACTGGAAGTCATATGCTTATTACACTACAGCTGTTGGATTGTAACATTCATCTTTTATTTTCTACCAAATTTGGAGGTGTTGAAATCGCCATGTAATATCGCGAATGCTAATAGTAGCCTGTCTATGGCAAATACAATGTAAATTAGCAGCAAGTTAGTGCATTTTGGAAGTGTTATTTTACGTTTGCACGATAGACTGACCATACGTCCTCTTTTCACCGGACATGTCCTCTTTTGCGGAGCTGTCAGGGCGGAGTTTCTTAAATGCCTCAAATGTCCAGCATTTTGAGTTAGGGTTGCGTGTATTTTCAATGTACGTTCAGGGTTAAGAAGGGGTTAAAAACAAAACAAATTGTGCACGCAGCAGCATTGGTGAGAGAGGGGCAGAGACAGAGAGAGAGAGAGAGTTATGATAAACGCGCATGCGTCGCCAGGCTCTGCTTTTTATCCATAGATTTATCACATTACATTTTTTATTATCTATAGCAGGGGTGTCAAAAGTGTGCCCCGGAGGCCATTTGCGGCCCACAGCTAATGTTTTAAAGGCCCACGGCACATTCTAAAAATACTATTAAAATAAACAAAAACATAACAAAAGTGAAATAAAAAAGCTTAAAGGTTAAATGTAATTTAGAAAAAGTTGCAATGTTGACTAATAAAACAAAGCTGTTTTTTTTTTTCTTTCAAACTGTCATGGCTCAAAACAATATTGAATCAAAATCAATGTTATTATGAATTATTGACCTATCCAAGGTTCCCATTACTTCACATTAAATATTCCACTAAGAAAAATATTTTTGGTGGAAGATTTTGCAAATTTGGTAAATAAATAACCCAAAAATGTATATTTTGTTGTTTTGAAGTGAAGTGAAGTGAATTACATTTATATAGCGCTTTTTCTCAAGTGACTCAAAGCGCTTTATATTGTAAAACCCAATATCTAAGTTACATTTAAACCAGTGTGGGTGACACTGGGAGCAGGTGGCCCAAGGACACAACGGCAGTGACTAGGATGGCGGAAGCGGGGATCGAACCTGCAACCCTCAAGTTGCTGGCAAGGCCGCTCTACCAACCGAGCTATACCGCCTCTTACTGTACCGAAAATGAACCGAACCGTGACCTCTAAACCGAGGTATGTACCGAACCGACATTTTTGTGTACCGTTACACCCCTATTTGGCGGTGTTGAAAATTGCAACGTTACTTCGAGGAAGTTTGTCTGATTGATATATGGCACCGTTCTATACCCGGTAGTACCGACAGGCGCCTTAAAGGTTCCGAAGTCGGTAGCCATCCCTATGGACAAGACGTGATGTTGTGTGACTGTACATTTGAAAGAGCAAGGATCTACTGTCTGGTATGGTAGTGACCTGGTGATGAGCTCCTCTGCGGCGCGGGCGCACAGCTGCACCACGGCGGCCTCCTCCTCCGAGGCCAGGTCCACAGACTGCTGCGGGTAGAGGTGAGGCCGCAGGGGAGGCTTGTCGTACTTCAGCTTGTCCTCCCACGACTTGAGCGTGTTCTCGAAGGCCTGCAGGGGGCGGCAGAGGAGGCAATGTCACCGTGTTCCAGAAGCACGTCGGCAGAAGACGGCGTTTGCTCACCCGGTCTCTGGTGAGCATCTGGGCTCTGTTCTTGTGCTGGAGCTTGATGACTCCAGGCGGCTGGATCCACGCCTCGCCGTCCACCTGGATGGGAACGCCCTCGTCGCCCAGGATGGTGATCTTGACCGTCCGGCACTGGTTTTTAAAAGCGTACGTCAGTGAGGTGTCCACCTTTGAACCAGGTAGTACTCGGTAAGGGTTCCGACCTGCGCTATACGGTGATGTTGCAGCTTGATGACCCGGGAAACGGCCATCTGCATGCTGCCAAACACAGCCACCACCTCCAGGATCTTATCGTCAAACGACGGAGCGCAGAAAATCTGCAAAGGACCAGGTTTGAATCGTTATTGTCTGTCAGGGTGGAAATGTTAGCAACATCATGATGCTGCACACGCCACACAATACAGCAAGACATACACAACATTTTCAGTAGTAAATCTAACTGTAAAATAAATATCTTTATGAGAATGTTTTTCTTCTGTATATTCACATTTTTTACCTTGTTGGAAAACATTTATGTAAGAAAATAGTCACATATAATCAAGCCCTTTTTTGACAATAATTTATTTTTTTCTTTATTTGTTGTTGTAAAATGTCTTTAAAAATGTTATGTTGAGGTACATAAACCTAAGCTTTCTTTTAACTTCCCATACAGATTAAATTTTAAGACTTTTCTAGCATATACAATTTATTTTTGTATATTTTTTTCTTTATTCTCTATTTGTGCTTTATTTTTTTAAATACACCTTTATAATGTAAAAAATAAACGTTATTTTCTGACATATTTACTTTATTATAGTATTAACTTTGCGATGGGGTGGCGACTTGTCCAGGGTGTACCCCGCCTTCCGCCCGATTGTAGCTGAGATAGGCTCCAGCGCCCCCCCGCGACCCCAAAGGGAATAAGCGGTAGAAAATGGATGGATGGATGGAATTACATTTATTTAATCTTGAAATGTTGCCTTACAGCAAGATCTAGACAACATTTTCAGTAGTAAATCTAACTGTAAAATAAATATCTTTATGAGAATGTTTTTCTTCTTCATATTCAGATTTTTTACCTTGTTGGAAAACATTTATGTAAGAAAATAGTCACATATAATCAAGCGCTTTTTTGACAATAATTTATTTTTTTCTTTATTTGTTGTTGTAAAATGTCTTTAAAAATGTTATGTTGAGGTACATAAACCTAAGCTTTCTTTTGACTTCCCATACAGATTCAAATTTAAGACTTTTCTAGCATATACAATTTTCTTTTGTATATTTTTTTCTTTATTCTCTATTTGTGCTTTATTTTTTTAAATACACCTTTATAATGTAAAAAATAAACGTTATTTTCTGACATATTTACTTTATTATAGTATTAACTTTGCGATGGGGTGGCGATTTGTCCAGGGTGTACCCCGCCTTCTGCCCGATTGTAGCTGAGATAGGCTCCAGCGCCCCCCGCGACCCAAAAGGGAATAAGCGGTAGAAAATGGATGGATGGATGGAATTACATTTATTTAATCTTGAAATGTTGCCTTACAGCAAGACATAGACAACATTTTCAGTAGTAAATCTAACTGTAAAATAAATATCTTTATGACAATGTTTTTCTTCTTCATATTCAGATTTTTTACCTTGTTGGAAAACATTTATGTAAGAAAATAGTCACATATAATCAAGCGCTTATTTGACAATAATTTATTTTTTTCTTTATTTGTTGTTGTAAAATGTCTTTAAAAATGTTATGTTGAGGTACATAAACCTAAGCTTTCTTTTGACTTCCCATACAGATTCAAATTTAAGACTTTTCTAGCATATACAATTTTTTTTTGGTATATTTTTTTCTTTATTCTCTATTTGTGCTTTATTTTTTTAAATACACCTTTATAATGTAAAAAATAAACGTTATTTTCTGACATATTTACTTTATTATAGTATTAACTTTGCGATGGGGTGGCGACTTGTCCAGGGTGTACCCCGCCTTCCGCCCGATTGTAGCTGAGATAGGCTCCAGCGCCCCCCGCGACCCCAAAGGGAATAAGCGGTAGAAAATGGATGGATGGATGGAATTACATTTATTTAATCTTGAAATGTTGCCTTTGTAAATAAACTTCACTTGTACAGTACAGTCATCAAAGAGCTGCACTGTAAGAACTCGGCCACTAGATGGTGCCGTGACACAAACAGACGGTAATTAATTGTGGCAACAGCAGAGAAGCACTCCATTATTAAAAATGCATTTCAGAGTGTTTTATAATATCGCACGTCAAATTACTTTTTTGCAAAATGCATTTAACTACACTTTAACATGAATTAATTGTGTATTGTGTGTGCAATAACGGAATTTCCTCACCCTTTTATACTGTCACAGCAGTTGCATAACATAAAGGTTATATACGTTATATGTGTGTGAGCACAAGGATGTGTGTGCGTGTGTGTGTGTGTGTGTGTTGTAATACGCCGGGAGCCTTAAACAAACAAACAGGCAGGACTATAACTGTCAGGCTATCAGGGTCATGTTAAAGCAGGGCCCCTGGCAGGACTCCTTTTCCTCTCTAACCAGCACAACATTCTTCTTCGGTTTTTTTTTTTTTTAGCAGCCAACTTACGTCGTCCTCCTTGGTGCCGCCCCAGAAGTTGGTCCCGCCCGCGTAGCTGGGAATGTTCAGGACGGCGATGCCCTGCAGGCTGGGCAGGGGGATGTACTGGCCGTCACACTGGTAGGAAAGGAGCAGCATGTTTTAATGGCAGACTCTAAGAACCACCTCCTCCTCTTATCTCATGTCTCACCTCCAGCTGGACCTTCTGCTCCAGGTTCTTGTAGGTTCTCTGGAGGAGCTCCTTCGTTCCCAGAACGCCGTACCACATCATGTTCTTGGTGCGACTCCTGGGAAATAAACAAGATAAGATGAATCACTCGTACCTACTGATCCACATAACACATTTACAAAGTTATAACCTGTAATTATGGCCAACTTATGTGCAAAAGTAAACAGGAATTTAAAAAAAATAAAATTCTTCACCGCCTATACGCTCTTCATCATTCACTGTCCCTCTTAA
Organism: Nerophis lumbriciformis; assembly: GCF_033978685.3. NCBI lineage: Eukaryota > Metazoa > Chordata > Actinopteri > Syngnathiformes > Syngnathidae > Nerophis > Nerophis lumbriciformis. The sequence continues at coordinate 39,736,566 of NC_084560.2, forward strand.
TCTCCGTTCGGTGTATTAAATAGTAACACCTGGGGATAAGTTGATTGGCAACATTAAAAAATTGGCCCTAGTGTGTGAATGTGAGTGTGAATGTTGTCTGTCTATCTGTGTTGGCCCTGTGATGAGGTGGCGACTTGTCCAGGGTGTACCCAAAAGGGACAAGGGGTAGAAAATGGATGGATGGAATCTTTGGGTGTCCCACGATTCGATTCAATATCGATTCTTGGGGTCACGATTCAATTATAAATCGATTTTTTCGATTCAACACGATTCTCGTTTCAAAAACGATATTTTCCCCGATTCAAAAGGATTCTCTATTCATTCAATACATAGGATTTCAGCAGGATCTACCCCAGTCTGCTGACATGCAAGCAGAGTAGTAGATTTTTGTAAAAAGCTTTTATAATTGTAAAGGACAATGTTTTATCAACTGATTGCAATAATGTAAATTTGTTTTAACTATTAAATGAACCAAAAATATGACTTATTTTATCTTTGTGAAAATATTGGACACAGTGTGTTGTCAAGCTTATGAGATGTGATGCAAGTGTAAGCCACTGTGACACTATTGTTCTTTTTTTTATATATATAAATGTCTAATGATAATGTCAATGAGGGATTTTTAATCACTGCTATGTTGAAATTGTAACTAATATTGATACTGTTGTTGATAATATTCATTTTTGTGTCACTACGTTTAGATTGTTCTGTGTCGTGTTTGTGTCTCCTCTCAATTGCTCTGTTTATTGCAGTGTTGGGTTTGGTTTTGGAAATGGATTGCATTGTTATGATATTGCTGTGTATTGTTTTGTTGGATTGATTAATAAAAAAAGAAATAGGAAAAAATTAAAAATCGATTTTTGAAAAATGAGAATCGATACTGAATCGTACAACGTGAGAATCGCGATTTGAATTCGAATCGATTTTTTCCCACACCCCTAATATACATATATGTGTATTTATGTATATATACATATAAATATGTGTATATGAATATATCCATCCATCAATTTTCTACAGCTTGTCCCTCGTGTGTGTGTGTATATATATATATATATATATATATATATATATGTATATATATATATATTAGAGATGCGCGGATAGGCAATTATTTCATCCGCAACCGCATCAGAAAGTCGTCAACCATCCGCCATCCACCCGATCTAACATTTGATCAGAACCGCACCCGCCCGCACCCGCCCGTTGTTATATATCTAATATAGACGATGCAAGGCATTAGTGAGGTTATAAAGCTTTTGCCTGTTAAAGAAAGGAGACTGATCCAATGCAGCACAGACATTCGCGTGCCACGCTGTCACGACCCAGACGCACACCAGTGCGCAATCATATGGGAGCCGCGCTGAGCGCACCTCCAAGTGCGTCTCGCTGCCGGCGACGGCCGGGTATGGGCCCGACGCTCCAGCGCCATCCATTTTCAGGGCTAGTTGTTTCGGCAGGTGGGTTGTTACACACTCCTTAGCGGGTTCCGACTTCCATGGCCACCATCCTGCTGTCTATATCAACCAGGGTGAGCCCCACCCCTTTCGTGAGCGCACTGTGCGCGGAGTGACCCCTGTTACGCGCCCCCGGCAACAGGGGTGGCGGGCAGGTAAGCTGCTTACCTGCTGCGCGTGACGCCGGCCGCGGCGAAGGCGGACGAGGCGGGGTGTCGGTGCGGTGGGCGCGGTGGTGACCCTGGACGTGCGTCGGGCCCTTCTCGCGGATCGCCTCAGCTACGGCTCCCGGTGGGGCCCTCTCGGGGGAAGGGGCCTCGGTCCCGGACCCCGGCGAGGCGTCCCTTCTCCGCTCCGTAAAAGTGTCCATCTCTCTTTTTTTCTTTCTTCTTTTTTGTATGTGGGTAACAACATTTAACTATGTATATATATTTCCGAATTGGTTTAACTGCCACCCGCCTGAATCTATTTAAAATCTAATTTTTTTTAATTTCAACCGCCCGACCCGACCCGACCCGCGGATAAAATCTAATTTTTTTTTTTATTTCATCCGCCCGATCCGCGGATAATCCGCGGACTCCGCAGTTGTGCCCGCAAACCGCGCATCTCTAATATATATATATATATTAAGAATGTATAAAGTTAATAATTACAATGGATTATATTTAAGTTAAAGTTAAAGTACCAATGATTGTCACACACAAACTAGGTGTGGTGAAATTTGTCCTCTGCATTTGTTCACCCCCCCCCCCCCCCTGGGAGGTGAGGAGAGCAGTGAGCAGCAGCGGTGCCGCGCCCAGGAATAATTTTTGGTGATTTAACCCTCAATTCCCACCCTTGATGCTGAGTGCCAAGCAGGGAGGTAATGGCTCCCATTTTTATAGTCTTTGGTATGACTCGGCCAGGGTTTGAACTCCCAACCTCCCAGCCTCAGGGCGGACACTCTAACCACTAGGCCACTGAGTAGGTGTTATATAGCGCTTTTCTAGACACTCAAACTACACAACACGACACAAAAACAAACTTTAGTGCCAAGACAAAGAAAGATGGCCGCCGCACCTGCATTTTTCCGGGTGCTCCTCTCTCTTGTTGTTGAACTCCAAGGAGATCTTAGCATCCAAACCGATACCAAAGTAGTTGTTCATCACGCATTTCTCCATGTAGCCCTCTCTGGTGGATGAAGGAAAGACATCAAAATATATATATATATATACAGATCAGTATATAGATATACATATTGTGCAATAACAGTGCGGATGGTTTTCAGTTCTTACAGAGAGTCCAGGTCTGGGTCGATGAAGGGGGTGGCACCAAAGGGGTCAATGTTGGCCAGCAGCATCTTGCTAATGATGGAACTTCCTGCTATGGAGGCTGCCAGACCCGCCCGCAGTCCTGCACATGTGACATGTGTCATGTGACAGCCAATGTGAGTTCAAGGCCTACTTTGTTAGCGTGCACTGCCATGTGTGTATCTGTGTGTATGTCAGTGTTGATGTGTCGCGAGTTAGCATCTAGTGTACTTAAGCGTGTGTTACAGGGTTTGACACCTTTTCCATGGCCAAATTCAAGCCCCTTTTAAGGACTTTCAAGATCAAGTTTCCAGTTATTCAAGTACCCTTCAAAAGGCGAAAACCAGTGTGAATCAATCCATAGCCTTGTTGTTTGAGCTCACCAAATGCTGTCTGTAGGAAAAATAGGGAAAATCTGCTAAAAGCTAAGCCTAACATTGAAGCAGCAGTTATGAACTGAATGGGGCATAGAAAATGAAGCAGTGTGACTATTCAATGTCATTGGTGTTTCTCTCCATTTGTGTTGTTTTTCAAGTTTCTTGTTTTTTTTCTTAATTACAGCACTCGATGACATGGAACAGCACGGACTGATTCACACCGTATTTGTGCTCGTAAACTGCATAACGTGATATAAATACACGCACCCTCAATTTCACTCATTTATTAACAAAACTGTCCCACAATAATATAAGGATAATAAATTAAAGTAAAATATTTAGTTTGTTCCACAACACCTCAGTCACCTTTCATTAAGCATATTAGCACATTAAAACTGTGTCGTTTTGGTTAATTGCATTAAAATGGTTACAATTAGAGATGTCCGATAATGGCTTTTTTGCCGATATTCCGATATTGTCCAACTCTTAATGACCGATTCCGATATCAACCGATACCGATATATACAGTCGTGGAATGAACACATTATTATGCCTAATTTTGTTGTGATGCCCCGCTGGATGCATTAAACAATGTAACAAGGTTTTCCAAAATAAATCAACTCAAGTTATGGAAAAAAAATGCCAACATGGCACTGCCATATTTATTATTGAAGTCACAAAGTGCATTATTTTTTTTAACATGCCTCAAAACAGCAGCTTGGAATTTGGGACATGCTCTCCCTGAGAGAGCATGAGGAGGTTGAGCTGGGCGGGGCGGGGTTTTCGGGGAGGGGGGGGTAGCGGGGGGTGTAAATTGTAGCGTCCCGGGAGAGTTAGTGCTGCAAGGGGTTCTGGGTATTTGTTCTGTTGTGTTTATGTTGTGTTACGGTGCGGATGTTCTCCCGAAATGTGTTTGTCATTCTTGTTTGGTGTGGGTTCACAGTGTGGCGCATATTTGTAACAGTGTTAAAGTTGTTTATACGGCCACCCTCAGTCTGACCTGTATGGCTGTTGACCAAGTATGGATTGCATTCACTTGTGTGTGTGAAAAGCCGTAGATATTATGTGATTGGGCCGGCACACAAAGGCAGTGCCTTTAAGATTTATTGGCGCTCCCTACGTCCGTGTACACAGCGGCCTTTTAAAAAGTCATACATTTTACTTTTTGAAACAGATAGCGATAATTTTGAAGCCGATGCCGATAATTTCCGATATTACATTTTAAAGCATTTATCGGCCGATATTATCGGACATCTCTTGAAAACACAACATTAAAATCCAAGCATTTTCAAGGTTTTTAAGCACCCGTACGAACCCTGGTGTCAGCACGTGTGTCTATTATCATTTGTACACGCCTAGTACTAGCATGGTGTGTGTGAGGTCGTGTACTAATGGGTGTTGATATATCTGTGTGTGCCCTTTAGCATGAATGCTAATATAAATGCAAAGTCAGCATGTGTGTGTTAGAATAATTGTTTGTAAGTTATCACAAAAAACTTTGTGTTGAAATGAGTTCCAGGCAAGAAGACAAAAGCTGTCTTTGAAACCTACCAAGAGTAAGGCTCGTAAAACTCCACTGTGTAGGGGGGAAAGCAAGATGAAGGTGTTCCTGTGTTCTTTCATGTATGGTAATCAACAGAAAGATATTGTTCTAACCCAAGGACTTCAAAGCGGAGAGAACCAAGGATCTGCCCAATTTCCAGACGACCTCTTTCTGAAGTATTTTACGAACTCTTTTTTAACTATTTTATGCACCTCTTTTTGAAGTATTTTACAAACTTTCTTTGAACTATTTTATGGAACTCTTTTTGAACTATTCTGTAACCAAAGGCAACGCTGTTTACGACCCACTTCCCTCTGGAAGTGGAAGCGGTGGTCAGGTGGTCGGAGAAAGTCAAATAAAGAAGGAGGCGTGCAATCTTTTGGCAGAGCGTGCTGGAGACTGTACAAGAGTACAGTGTGTCCAGGCGTTTCTCCTCAATTGAGTCCAAATTGAATTCTGTCTCTGTTTAATTCTTTGCCTCTTGTCTTGTTTAATAGATGTCATCAGTGTTTGAACCTGACAGTGTGTTTTAAACAGTATCTGTTGAAGACATTTTCTGCATCAAAAGTGTGGGTAAGTGTCTCCAAACTTTGGACTGCTACTGTGTGTGCATGTGTGTGTGTGTACTCCTGTATGATTGTCTGCTTGTGTATTGTGGTGTGTGCGCACGTACCAGGACATATGATGCGCGTGTTGAGCACAGGCAGGTTCTCCTTGCTGGTGGTGAAGGGCGTGATGCTGAAGGAACTGTACGACTGCGTGCTGCGACTCACCCTCCTCTCGGTGGGGAAACACACGCTCTTCATGGCTGCACACACACACACACACACCTTTTTAGATATATTGTTATCATACATATTACTGTTGTTTAATATGTCATTTAAATAGCGCAATATCTTGTCTTATTTGTGTGCTAGAGATGGCGAAGAGGGCAAAAACCCATAAAATGTGTCCTGGCTGCCCAGTACAATATGGCAAAGTCAACAATAACTATGAACACGGTTGACCCTCCTCACACTGGAACCTTGCAGTAATGTGGGTGAGTACACACTTTATTCATTATATGTCTTATTACTATCAAAAATAGTGCTTAACTTATTTTATACTTGTATAACAATTAGGAAAAAGTTTAATTATGTTTTCATTATTTCCTGTAAAAACAATTGTGATGAAAAACTAGAGAATTCCCACGAAAACGTTGATGGGCCTGCTATTTGTGCCCTGAACCACTGGCCCAGGGTCGATAGAAGCCGGTACACTTCTAAAATGGCGCAAAGTATCCAAATCCAGGATTTTCAGGTTTAAACATACACATTGAGCTGAGAAGCTAGCATAAAATGTTAGCATGCTGACATTAGCATGGTGCATACTTGCCAACCTTGAGACCTCCGATTTCGGGAGGTGGGGGGGGCGTGGTTGGGGGCCTGGTTGAGAGGGGAGGAGTATATTTACAGCTAGAATTCACCAAGTCAAGTATTTCATATATATACTTGACTTTCAGTGAATTCTAGCTATATATATATATATATATATATATATATTTATTTTATTTTATATATATATATATATATATATATATATATGTATATATATATATATATATATATATATATATATATATATATGAGAAATACTTGAATTTCAGTGTTCATTTATTTACACATATACACACACATAACACTCATCTACTCATTGTTGAGTTAAGGGTTGAATTGTCCATCCTTGTTCTATTCTCTGTCACTATTTTTCTAGCCATGCTGAACACCCTCTCTGATGATGCATTCTGCTTGGTCTCCTTGTTGTGTGCGCAGTTGTGCACCGCACTCTCTAAAAGCCCTAGATGTTATTGTCACATATGCATGTACAGTAGATGGCAGTATTGTCCTGTTTAAGAGTGTCACAACATTGCTGTTTACGGCAGACGAACTGCTTTACGGTAGACGAAAACGTGACTGCTGTTGTTGTGTGTTGTTGCCGCGCTGGGAGGACGTTAATGAAACTGCCTAACAATAAACCCACATAAGAAACCAAGAACTCGCCTTCCATCATTCTACAGTTATAACGTGATTGGGCAGGCACGCTGTTTATATTGTGGGAAAGCGGACGTGAAAACAGGCTGTCAACACGTCACTCAGGTCCGCATGGAGCTGGGGGGGGGGGGGGGTGTGGCCTCCAGCTCCGCCTGAATTTCGGGAGAAAATTTGTCCTGGGAGGTTTTCGGGAGTCTCCCGGAAAATCCGTGAGGGTTGGCAAGTATGGCATGGTGACATCAAACAAGTTAGCATACTTCTAAGATGGTGCCATGTATTAAAATGCAGTATTTTTAGGTGTAAACGTACAACATTAACTAAAAAGCTAGCATAAAACATTAGAATGCTAGTATAAGTGTTGTTAGCTTACTTCCAAGATGACGCCAAAAATAAACCGTTTTTTTAGGTTGAACCTCAGTGTTGGGACTAACGCTAACGGCGTTACTTTCGGCGGAAACCAGTAATCTAACGCGTTATTTTTTATATTCAGTAACTCAGTTACCGTTACTACATGATGCGTTACTGCGTAATTTTACGTTATTTTTTATGTAGTATCGGCTAGAAACTGAAAGATCTGAGTGTGTTTTATTGGAGTGCTGCAGAAGAGGCGACGGAGAAGAGGCGCGCTCTGTGTGTGTGTGTGTGTGTGTGTGTGTGTGTGTGTGTGTGTGTGTGTGGGTGTGTGTGAGAGGGGGCGTGTCTGTGTTTACTAAAAAGACATCATGGTGGAGCCGAAGCCGAGTTTCTTAACATGGAGATATTCTCACTACTTTTCTTTTGTCGACCACAAAGGAAAGAACATTTTAGTTAAATGTAAGTTGTGTCTTGGATCAAAGATCCTATCCTAGCAATTCAAATCTGCTGAAACAGCTACAAAAGCAACATGCTTTGACGAAGCTAGTAAAGACAGACACACTTCACCTCCTAAGCAACAGCGGCTGGATTTTAACATACAACATTAGTTAAAAAGCTAGCATAAAACGTTAGCATGATGACATAGCACAAGTTAGCATACTTCTAAGATGGAACCAAGTATTAAAATGCAGTATTTGTAGGTGTAAACATACAACATTAGCTACAAATCTAGCATAAAACTTTAGCATGATAATGTTAGCATACTTCCAAGATGGCGCCAAGAATAAACAAAAATTATGTTTAGGTTAAAACATACAAAATCAGCTAAAAACGTTAGCACGCTAGCACATAATCAGATAAGAAGAAACACCAAAATGCAGTATTTGTAAGCGTCAACATACATAAAAATATATTTTTGAATGTGTAAGTATTTATTGAAATGAATGCAAAAAAAGGGATCAAAGCCCTAATTCTGTTTCATTCTTCCACTTTCTTATTTGCGTTGTGGTGGAGCGAAGAGGCGAGGTTAGGGAACCAAACAAAAACCAGTCTGCAACATGAGTGCGAGGAAGGAAGGAAGGAAGGAAGGAAAGAGGAAAGGAAAGAAGTGGTGATAAACAGGAAGAAGTTGTGCCCAGAGGACAATAAGCTGCTCGCACTGCTCAAGTGTGGATTTGTGCGAGGTAGAAATGATGGTGATAAGTTACGCTGTGTTACCACGGCAACAGAGCAAAGAGTCAAGCTGCTGCACAAGCACCTTATTAGCACAGGAAACTCCACCTGCGTCAGTTCTATCCACCAGGGGGCAACGTTCAATGCCCTGTTATTTCCTCCCGACCCCCGTGACCCACATTAATACCAGGAAATGTTTTTGTCCCAACGTACGCGGGGCAGCCTCCAGCTCCTTGGTGTCCTCGTCCTTCTCGCTGTCCCGGTTCTCCTCCTCGCTGTCCTTGCGGAACTCCAGCGGCGACGGCAGCTCGCCGTCGTCCATGTTGGTGTTCTGCTCGTCCACCACTGGGAAGACGAAAAGTGGACTTTTTAACAGCCACTGCGCCAGTGACATCCGACAAGTTAGTATACTTCTAAGATGGTGCCAAGTATTAAAATGCAGTATTTGTAGGTGTTAACATACCACATAGTATAATGAATGTGACGACTTCTCCCGCCAGTTATTCATGACAACTGCCACATTACATAATAGAAATAAGTAAACTTGAAATAATCTACAACATCAAAACCTACGGGACACACTTTCTTTCTTTCTCCCCCACAACATAGAAATGTCATTTGCATTATAGAAATAAACAAAGATTCTAAATAAGGTCCCACACAACTCGTAAAATGTATGCAATCTCCCTCCATCCAGTTATTAATGATAATCATCACCTTCCATTATTTAAAAAAACATTGAAAGATTCAAAATAATCCATAAAATAAAATGTCACTAGCATATGCAAATGACCGACATAGGTGTATCATATCATGAATGTGACGGCTCCTCCCGTCAGTTATTAATGATAACCGCCAAATTACATATTAGAAATAAATAGGACTCAAAATATTCCTCAATATCAAAACTACAGGACACACGTCCTCCCACACAATGTAAATGTGTCATATAACTAATGCATTCCAAATTTTAATGATAATCATCACATTACCATGATTAAAAAATACATTGAAAGATTCAAAATAATCCATAAAATTACATTTTACGAGCATATGCAAATGACCAACGTATATGCATTATATAATGAATGTGACGACTTTTCCCGCCAGTTATTAATGACAACTGCCAAATTACATAATATAAATAAATTGACTTGAAATAATCTACAACATCAAAACCTACGGGACACACTTTCTTTCTCCCACACAACATAGAAGTGTCATATAGTATATGCAATCCCTCCTCCTCCCAGTTATTCATTATAGCTTTGCATTATAGAAATAAACAGAAAGATTCTAAATAAGGTCCCACACAACTCGTAAAATTATTACAATCTCCCTCCATCAAGTTATTAATGATAATCATCACCTTCCATAATAAAAAAAAACATTGAAAAATTCAAAATAATCCAAAAAATAAAATTTCACTAGCACATGCAAATGAGCGACATAGCTGTATCATATCATGAATGTGATGGCTCCTCCCACCAGTTATTAATGATAACCTCCAAATTACATATTAGAAATAAATAGGACTCAAAATATTTCACAATATCAAAACTTCCTCCCACACAATGTAAATGTCATATAACTAATGCATTCTTTCCTTCCCCCAATTATTAATGATAATCATCACATTTCCATGATTAAAAAATACATTGAAAGATTCAAAATAATCCATAAAATTACATTTTACGAGCACATGCAAATGACCAACGTATATGCATTATATAATGAATGTGTTGACTTCTCCCACCAGTTATTAATGACAACTGCCAAATTACATAATATAAATAAATTGACTTGAAATAATCTACAACATCAAAACCTACGGGACAACCTTTCTCCCACACAACATAGAAGTGTCATATAGTTAATGCAATCCCTCCTCCTCCCAGTTATACATTATAGCTTTGCATTATAGAAATAAACAGAAAGATTCTAAATAAGGTCCCACACAACTCGTAAAATTAATGCAATTTCCTTCCATCCAGTTAGTAATGATAATCATCACCTTCCATTATTAAAAAAAAAACATTGAAAGATTCAAAATAATCTGTAAAATAAAATTTCACGAGCACATGTAAATGACTGACATAGCTGTATCATATCATGAATGTGATGGCTCCTCCCACCAGTTATTAATGATAACCTCCAAATTACATAATAGAAATAAATCCGACTCAAAATAATCCTCGATATCAAAACTACGGTACACACTTGCTCCCACACAATGTAAATGTGTCATATAACTAATGCATTCTTTCCTCCCCCAATTCTTAATGATAATCATCACATTTCCATGATTAAAAAATAAATTGAAAGATTCAAAATAATCCATAAAATTACATTTTACGAGTACATGCAAATGACCAACGTACATGCATTATATAATGAATGTGTTGACTTTTCCCGCCAGTTATTAATGACAACTGCCAAATTACATAATATAAATAAATTGACTTGAAATAATCTACAACATCAAAACCTACGGGACAACCTTTCTCCCACACAACATAGAAGTGTCATATAGTTAATGCAATCCCTCCTCCTCCCAGTTATACATTATAGCTTTGCATTATAGAAATAAACAGAAAGATTCTAAATAAGGTCCCACACAACTCATAACATTAATGCAATCTCCCTCCATCCAGTTATTAATGATAATCATCACCTTCCATAATAAAAAAAAAACATTGAAAGATTCAAAATAATCCATAAAATAAAATTTCACTAGCACATGCAAATGACCGACATAGATGTATCATATCATGAATGTGATGGCTCCTCCCACCAGTTATTAATGATAACCGCCAAATTACATATTAGAAATAAATAGGACTCAAAATATTCCACAATATCAAAACTACGGTACACACTTCCTCCCACACAATGTAAATGTGTCATATAACTAATGCATTCTTTCCTCCCCCAATTCTTAATGATAATCATCACATTTCCATGATTAAAAAATAAATTGAAAGATTCAAAATAATCCATAAAATTACATTTTACGAGCACATGCAAATGACCAACGTATATGCATTATATAATGAATGTGTTGACTTCTCCCGCCAGTTATTAATGACAACTGCCACATTACATAATATAAATAAATTGACTTGAAATAATCTACAACATCAAAACCTACGGGACAACCTTTCTCCCACACAACATAGAAGTGTCATATAGTTAATGCAATCCCTCCTCCTCCCAGTTATACATTATAGCTTTGCATTATAGAAATAAACAGAAATATTCTAAATAAGGTCCCACACAACTCGTAAAATTAATGCAATTTCCTTCCATCCAGTTAGCAATGATAATCATCACCTTCCATTATTAAAAAAAAAACATTGAAAGATTCAAAATAATCCGTAAAATAAAATTTCACGAGCACATGTAAATGACTGACATAGCTGTATCATATCATGAATGTGATGGCTCCTCCCGTCAGTTATTAATGATAACCGCCAAATTACATATTAGAAATAAATAGGACTCAAAGTATTCCACAATATTAAAACTAGGAGACACACTTGCTCCCACACAATGTAAATGGGTCATATAACTAATGCATTCTTTCCTCCCCCAATTATTAATGATAATCATCACATTACCATGATTAAAAAATACATTGAAAAATTCAAATTAATCCATAAAATAACATTTTACGAGCACATGCAAATGGCCAACATAGCTGTATCAAATAATGAATGTGATGACTTCTCCCGCTAGTTATTAATGACAGCTGCCACATTACATAATAGAAATAAGTGGACTTGAAATAATCTACAACATCAAAACCGGCGGGACACATTTGCTCCCACACAACATAGAAGTGTCATATAGTATATGCAATCCCTCCTCATCCCAGTTATTCATTATAGCTTTGCATTATAGAAATAAACAGAAAGATTCTAAATAAGGTCCCACACAACTCGTAAAATTATTGCAATCTCCCTCCATCCAGTTATTAATGATAATCATCACCTGCCATAATTAAAAAAAAGATTGAAAGATTCAAAATAATCCATCTATCCATCCATTTTCTACTGCTTGTCCCTCTTGGGGTTGCTGGAGTCTATCTATATAATAAAATTTCACTAGCACATGCAAATGAGCGACACAGCTGTATCATATCATGAATGTGATGGCTCCTCCCACCAGTTATTAATGATAACCTCCAAATTACATAATAGAAATAAATCCGACTCAAAATAATCCCCGATATCAAAACTACGGTACACACTTGCTCCCACACAATGTAAATGTGTCATATAACTAATGCAATCTTTCCTACCCCAATTATTAATGATAATCATCACATTTCCGTGATAAAAAAATACATCGAAAGATTCAAAATAATCCATAAAATTACATTTTACGAGCATATGCAAATGACCAACGTATATGCATTATATAATGAATGTGACGACTTTTCCCGCCAGTTATTAATGACAACTGCCAAATTACATAATATAAATAAATTGACTTGAAATAATCTACAACATCAAAACCTACGAGACACACTTTCTTTCTCCCACACAACATAGAAGTGTCATATAGTATATGCATTCCTTCCTCCTCCCAGTTACTCATTATAGCTTTGCATTATAGAAATAAACAGAAAGATTCTAAATAAGGTCCCACACAACTCATAACATTAATGCAATCTCCCTCCATCAAGTTATTAATGATAATCATCACCTTCCATAATAAAAAAAAAACATTGAAAAATTCAAAATAATCCATAAAATAAAATTTCACTAGCACATGCAAATGACCGACATAGATGTATCATATCATGAATGTGATGGCTCCTCCCACCAGTTATTAATGATAACCTCCAAATTACATATTAGAAATAAATAGGACTCAAAAATATTCCACAATATCAAAACTACGGTACACACTTGCTCCCACACAATGTAAATGTGTAATATAACTAATGCATTCTTTCCTCCCCCAATTATTAATGATAATCATCACATTTCCATGATTAAAAAATAAATTGAAAGATTCAAAATAATCCATAAAATTACATTTTACGAGCACATGCAAATGACCAACATAGCTGTATCAAATAATGAATGTGTTGACTTCTCCCGCCAGTTATTAATGACAACTGCCAAATTACATAATATAAATGAGATTGACTTGAAATAATCTACAACATCAAAACCTACGGGACAACCTTTCTCCCACACAACATAAAAGTGTCATATAGTTAATGCAATCCTTCCTCCTCCCAGTTATACATTATAGCTTTGCATTATAGAAATAAACAGAAATATTCTAAATAAGGTCCCACACAACTCATAACATTAATGCAATTTCCTTCCATCCAGTTAGTAATGATAATCATCACCTTCCATTATTAAAAAAAAAACATTGAAAGATTCAAAATAATCCGTAAAATAAAATTTCACGAGCACATGTAAATGACTGACATAGATGTATCATATCATGAATGTGATGGCTCCTCCCACCAGTTATTAGTGATAACCGCCAAATTACATATTAGAAATAAATAGGACTCAAAATATTCCACAATATTAAAACTAGGAGACACACTTGCTCCCACACAATGTAAATGGGTCATATAACTAATGCATTCTTTCCTCCCCCAATTATTAATGATAATCATCACATTACCATGATTAAAAAATACATTGAAAAATTCAAATTAATCCATAAAATAACATTTTACGAGCACATGCAAATGACCAACATAGCTGTATCAAATAATGAATGTGATGACTTCTCCCGCATTACATAATAGAAATAAGTGGACTTGAAATAATCTACAACATCAAAACCAGCAGGACATATTTGCTCCCACACAACATAGAAGTGTCATATAGTATATGCAATCCCTCCTCCTCCCAGTTATTAATTATAGCTTTGCATTATAGAAATAAACAGAAATATTCTAAATAAGGTCCCACACAACTCGTAAAATTATTGCAATCTCCCTCCATTCAGTTATTAATGATAATCATCACCTGCCATAATTTAAAAAAAAGATAATAATAATCCATCTATCCATCCATTTTCTACCGCTTGTCCCTCTTGGGGTTGCGGGGGTTGCTGGAGTCTATCTATATAATAAAATTTCACTAGCACATACAAATGAGCGACATAGCTGTATCATATCATGAATGTGATGGCTCCTCCCACCAGTTATTAATGATAACCTCCAAATTACATAATAGAAATAAATCCGACTCAAAATAATCCCCGATATCAAAACTACGGGACACACTTGCTCCCACACAATGTAAAATGTGTTATATAACTAATGCAATCTTTCCTACCCCAATTATTAATGATAATCATCACATTTCCGTGATAAAAAAATACATCGAAAGATTCAAAATAATCCATAAAATTACATTTTACGAGCACATGCAAATGACCAACGTATATGCATTATATAATGAATGTGTTGACTTCTCCTGCCAGTTATTAATGACAACTGCCACATTACATAATATAAATAAATTGACTTGAAATAATCTACAACATCAAAACCTACGGGACAACCTTTCTCCCACACAACATAGAAGTGTCATATAGTTAATGCAATCCCTCCTCCTCCAAGTTATACATTATAGCTTTGCATTATAGAAATAAACAGAAATATTCAAAATAAGGTCCCACACAACTCATAAAATTAATGCAATTTCCTTCCATCCAGTTAGTAATGATAATCATCACCTTCCATTATTAAAAAAAAACATTGAAAGATTCAAAATAATCCGTAAAATAAAATTTCACGAGCACATGTGAATGACTGACATAGCTGTATCATATCATGAATGTGATGGCTCCTCCCGTCAGTTATTAATGATAACCGCCAAATTACATATTAGAAATAAATAGGACTCAAAATATTCCACAATATTAAAACTAGGGGACACACTTGCTCCCACACAATGTAAATGGGTCATATAACTAATGCATTCTTTCCTCCCCCAATTATTAATGATAATCATCACATTACCATGATTAAAAAATACATTGAAAAATTCAAATGAATCCATAAAATAACATTTTACGAGCACATGCAAATGGCCAACATAGCTGTATCAAATAATGAATGTGATGACTTCTCCCGCCAGTTATTAATGACAACTGCCACATTACATAATAGAAATAAGCAGACTAAAATAATCTACAACATCAAAACCGGCAGGACACATTTGCTCCCACACAACATAGAAGTGTCATATAGTTAATGCAATCCCTCCTCCTCCCAGTTATTCATTATAGCTTTGCATTATAGAAATAAACAGAAAGATTCTAAATAAGGTCCCACACAACTCGTAAAATTATTGCAATCTCCCTCCATCAAGTTATTAATGATAATCATCACCTTCCATAATAAAAAAAAAAACATTGAAAAATTCAAAATAATCCATAAAATAAAATTTCACTAGCAAATGCAAATAAAATGAGCGACATAGCTGTATCATATCATGAATGTGATGGCTTCTCCCACCAGTTATTAATGATAACCTCCAAATAAATAAGACTCCAAATATTGCAGAATATCAAAACTACGGGACACACTTGCTCCCACACAATGTAAATGTGTCATATAACTAATGAAATATTTCCTATCCCAATTACCGTATTTTTCGGAGTATAAGTCGCACCTGCCGAAAATGCATAATAAAGAAGGAAAACAACATATATAAGTCGCACTGGAGCCCGGCCAAACTATGAAAAAAAACTGCGACTTATAGTCCGAAAAATACGGTATTAATGACAATCATCACATCTCCATGATAAAAAAATACATTGAAAGATTCAAAATAATCTATAAAATAACATTTTACTGGCACATGCTGTATAATGAATGTAATGACTTCTCCCGCCAGTTATTAATGACAACTGCCACATTACATAATAGAAATAAGTGGACTTGAAACAGAAAGATTAAGTTTCACAGAATGTAGATGTTTCGTAAAATGACTTCATTTAGGGTGAATGAATGAATCTCCCAAAGGTGCAGTACTAGAGTGTGGTGTGATGAAGTGATGTTCACCTCTCTCGGCCTGCTCTATGATCTGCCGCACCGCTTTCTTCAGACTGTTGGCCCTCAGCATCAAGTGCTCCCGACTCCTGAAGACGGCAAAGGCGCCGCCGTCTTCACCGCCGCTACCGTTCCCTTTCTCCGTCTCCTCCGCCTCCAGCTTCTCCTTCAGTTCCGTCAGGCTCTCCTCGCTGGCGGCCTCCTCGCCCTCGCCGTCTGCCGCCTCCTCCTCTTCCTCCTGCTCCGCCTCCACGATGGGCGGAGTGGAGTGGGGCAGGGGAAGCAGGACCCGGCACTCCGTGTTGAGGGTGTGCAGGAGGGAGTCCAGTTTCTCGTTGAGGACGGCACACTGCAGGGGACGACAGGGTGTCAACACGCGGGCCCCCAGGCCACAACATTAGGTACACGCACCTTGAGAGACATGCTGTCACACTCCTCCTCCGTGTTCTCCGTGCTTTTCTCGTAGGCTTTCCCCACTTTGGCCACAAAATCCTTCACCGTTTCACACAGGATCCTCACACGGGGACAAAACAGGAACAAATGCATGAAAACACTGCAAATAAAGATTATTAAAAGTAGAGATGTCCGATAATGGCTTTTTTGCCGATATCCGATATTGTCCAACTCTTAATTACCGATTCCGATATCAACCGATATCGATATATACAGTCCTGGAATTAACACGTTATTATGCCTAATTTTGTTGTGATGCCCCGCTGGATGCATTAAACAATGTAACAAGGTTTTCCAAAATAAATCAACTCAAGTTATGGAAAAAAATGCCAACATGGCACTGTCATATTTAGGGCCCGCATGGCCCATTGCATAAGGACTCCCAGAGGGAGTCCTTATGCAATGGGACATAAGGACCTATTGAATTTGTAAGGTTTTATTCTTTATTCTTTTTCTTCCGCCGCCTCTTTGAGCACTAATTTGACCCACTTAACATGCTTCAAAACTCACCATATTTGACCCACACATCAGGACCTGCGAAAATTGTCTTTTAATAAAAAAAAAAAAAACGCAAAAATCTAAATTGCGCTCTAGCGCCCCCTAGGAAAAAAAAAACTAGACTGCCTGTAACTCCCACCAGGAAGGTCGGAAAGACATGAAACAAAATCCTCTATGTAGGTCTGACTCAGACCTAACTTTCATAATGGTACATTCTCGGGCTAAAATCAACAGGAAGTTGGCAATTCCCCCTTCAAGACAAAAAAGTACTAAAAACAGTCACTTTTGCCTCTTTGAGCTGTAATTTGACCCCCTTAACATGCTTCAAAACTCACCAAACTGAACGCACACATCAGGACTGGCAAAAATTGTGATCTAATAAAAAAACCTAACCCCAAATTTTAAAATTGCGCTCTACAGCAATTTTTGAATAAAACGCACATAAAACTGCTCCTCGGATGAAAAAAATTACAAAACTGCCTGTAACTCTCCCTGGGAAGGTCGGAGAGACATGAAACAAAAACCTCTATGTAGGTCTCACTTAGACCTACATTTCATAAATTGACAACCCCCCAGCAAAAATCGAACAGGAAGTTTGCTATTCCCCCTTCAAATCAAATTTTTTGTAAAAACCGGTCACATTCCTTCAAACATTATCTCCTCTGAGCGCGTTTGTCGTTTCGGCTTCAAACTAACACAGGAGAGAGATTAGACCCTTGTGATTAAAAGTTATCGAAAGAGTTTTAATACCGGCTCCGGTTTTGATTTTATGACCCTTCAAAGAGCCGCTGCGCTGATGCTGCTGTTTTGTCAAGAAGGCTGCTTAAAAGCAGGAAGCACCAGCGTGCCCACACAATGCAGACAAGCTAGGTACACTACACAAAAGTATTGGGACAATTCGGACTAAAAGTAGACAAAAGTATTGGGACACTTATGATGAAAACTGAACAAAAGTATTGGGACACTTAGGACTAGCACCTGCCAAATACGCGGGCCCGACCAATGCTGCTTGCAGCTTTAATTATTATTGAAGTCACAAAGTGCATTATTTTTTTAACATGCCTCAAAACAGCAGCTTGGAATTTGGGACATGCATGAGGAGATTGAGGTGGGCGGGGTTTGTAGCGGGGGGGTGTATATTGTAGCGTCCCGGAAGAGTTAGTGCTGCAAGGGGTTCTGGGTATTTGTTCTGTTGTGTTTATGTTGTGTTACGGTGCGGATGTTCTCCCGGAATGTGTTTGTCATTCTTGTTTGGTGTGGGTTCACAGTGTGGCGCATATTTGTAACAGTGTTAAAGTTGTTTGTACGGCCACCCTCAGTGTGACCTGTATGGCTGTTGATCAAGTATGCGTTGCATTCACTTATGTGTGTGTAAAAAGTCGTAGATATTATGTGACTGGGCCGGCACGCAAAGGCAGTGCCTTTAAGGTTTATTGACGCTCTGTACTTCTCCCTACGTCCGTGTACACAGCGGCGTTTTAAAAAGTCATAAATTTTACTTTTTGAAACCGATACCGATCATTTCCGACATTACATTTTAAAGCATTTATCGGCCAATAATATCGGCAGTCCGATATTATCGGACATCCCTAATTAAAAGTATAAAAATGTCAAAGTCAAGAGGGATTTATTTATATGGCACATTTCTAAAACAGACGCCTGCCCCAAAGTGCTGTACAGATGTAAACAGAAAGGTAAAAAATAAAAAATCACAAGTATAATTTAATTTATAATGAATGTACAATATTTAATGTACATTAAAAAGGAGCAGTCAGTATCATAAGCCATGGATACTTACAGTGTGTAGTTTTGGCACGTTTATTATAGGAGTAGTTTATATGCAATACAGAGCAGTGACTTTGTGTCGCCCCCTTGTTTGTCATTCAAACACAAAGTACACTTTTTAGTGGCAGAGTGTTTTTAAAGTACACTTTTTAGTGGCAGAGTGTTTTTAAAGTACACTTTTTAGTGGCCGAGTGTTTTTAAAGTACACTTTTTAGTGGCCGAGTGTTTTTAAAGTACACTTTTTAGTGGCAGAGTGTTTTTAAAGTACACTTTTTAGTGGCCGAGTGTTTTTAAAGTACACTTTTTAGTGGCAGAGTGTTTTTAAAGTACACTTTTTAGTGGCAGAGTGTTTTTAAAGTACACTTTTTAGTGGCCGAGTGTTTTTAAAGTACACTTTTTAGTGGCCGAGTGTTTTTAAAGTACACTTATTAGTGGCAGAGTGTTTTTAAAGTACACTTTTTAGTGGCAGAGTGTTTTTAAAGTACACTTTTTAGTGGCAGAGTTTTTTAAAGTACACTTTTTAGTGGCAGTGTTTTTTAAAGTACACTTTTTAGTGGCAGTGTTTTTTAAAGTACACTTATTAGTGGCAGAGTGTTTTTAAAGTACACTTATTAGTGGCAGAGTATTTTTAAAGTACACTTTTTAGTGGCAGTTTTCTAAAGTACACTTATTAGTGGCAGTGTTTTTAAAGTACACTTTTTAGTGGCAGAATGTTTTTAAAGTACACTTTTTAGTGGCAGAGTGTTTTTAAAGTACACTTTTTAGTGGCAGAGTGTTTTTAAAGTACACTTTTTAGTGGCAGAGTGTTTTTAAAGTACACTTTTTAGTGGCCGAGTGTTTTTAAAGTACACTTTTTAGTGGCAGAGTGTTTTTAAAGTACACTTATTAGTGGCAGAGTGTTTTTAAAGTACACTTTTTAGTGGCAGAGTGTTTTTAAAGTACACTTTTTAGTGGCAGAGTTTTTTAAAGTACACTTTTTAGTGGCAGTGTTTTTTAAAGTACACTTTTTAGTGGCAGTGTTTTTTAAAGTACACTTATTAGTGGCAGAGTGTTTTTAAAGTACACTTATTAGTGGCAGAGTATTTTTAAAGTACACTTTTTAGTGGCAGTTTTCTAAAGTACACTTATTAGTGGCAGTGTTTTTAAAGTACACTTTTTAGTGGCAGAATGTTTTTAAAGTACACTTTTTAGTGGCAGAGTGTTTTTAAAGTACACTTTTTAGTGGCAGAGTGTTTTTAAAGTACACTTTTTAGTGGCAGAGTGTTTTTAAAGTACACTTTTTAGTGGCATAGTGTTTTTACAGTACACTTTTTAGTGGCAGAGTGTTTTTAAAGTACACTTTTTAGTGGCAGAGTGTTTTTAAAGTACTCTTATTAGTGGCAGAGTGTTTTTAAAGTATGCTTTTTAGTGGCCGAGTGTTTTTAAAGTACACTTTTTAGTGGCCGAGTGTTTTTAAAGTACAATTTTTAGTGGCAGAGTGATTTTTAAAGTACACTTTTAGTGGCAGTGTTTTTAAAGTACACTTTTTAGTGGCAGAGTGTTTTTAAAGTACACTTTTTAGTGGCCGAGTGTTTTTAAAGTACACTTTTTAGTGGCAGAGTGTTTTTAAAGTACACTTTTTAGTGGCCGAGTGTTTTTAAAGTACACTTTTTAGTGGCAGAGTGTTTTTAAAGTACACTTTTTAGTGGCAGAGTGTTTTTAAAGTACACTTTTTAGTGGCCGAGTGTTTTTAAAGTACACTTTCTAGTGGCAGAGTGTTTTTAAAGTACACTTTCTAGTGGCAGAGTGTTTTTAAAGTACACTTTTTAGTGGCAGAGTGTTTTTAAAGTACACTTTCTAGTGGCAGAGTGTACGGAGACGAGAGCACTTGTTAAGACGTGCGCTTAAAGGCCGACACTCACTTGGCGGAGGAGATGACCACAGAGTGCTGCTCGGAGTTGAGGATCTTTGTGAGATGAGCCGCCACGGAGTCTTCGTAAGCGGAAATAGGAAACTAAAAGCACGACACAGAAGTTTGTTAGAGGAGCGGCGCCGTCACGGCGTCCTGAGCGCCATCCTACCTGGCAGCCGTCGGCGCCCTCGGGCGTGGCGGGGCAGCTGTGCTTGGGCGGCACTTTGATCTCGTAGGTCATGATGCTCCAGCGGTCCAACATCTTGGTGCTGGCCCGCTCCAGCTTCTCCAGGATCTGCGGCAGCTGCGTGTCGTCGTCGCACGACGGGCCCCAGCCGAGCACGCGCGCCAGGTCGTTACCCGTGCCCAGCGGCAGCACCCCCAGCTGGCACTGCCAGGCATTGTAAACACTCAGATAGAGGATCTTTGACTGGACTTATTGTAACAAGTCATTCAAAACAACAGAGCATTCCTCTCATATAGAGGATCTTTGACTGTACTTATTGTAATAAGTCCTTAAAAACAACATAGCACTCCTCTCATATAGACGATCTTTGACTGGAGTTATTGTAATAAGTCCTTAAAAACAATAGAGCATTCCTTCCACATAGAGGATCTTTGACTGGAGTTATTGTAATAAGTCCTTAAAAACAACATAGCACTCCTCTCATATAGAGGATCTTTGACTGGAGTTATTGTAATAAATCATTAAAAACATCAGAGCACTCCTCTCATATAGGATCTTTGACTGGAGTAATTGTAATAAGTTGTAATAAGTCCATAAAAAACAACAACATAGCACTACTTTCATATAAAGGATCTTTGACTGGAGTTATTATAATAAATCATTAAAAACATCAGAGCACTCCTCTCATATAGAGGATCTTTGACTGGAGTAATTGTAATAAGTTGTAATAAGTCCATAAAAAACAACAACATAGCACTACTTTCATATAAAGGATCTTTGACTGGAGTTATTGTAATAAATCATTAAAAACATCAGAGCACTCCTCTCATATAGAGGATCTTTGACTGGACTTATTGTAACAAGTCATTAAAAACAACAGAGCAATTCTCTCATATAGAGGATCTTTGACTGGAGTTATTGTAATAAGTCCTTAAAAACAACAGAGCATTCCTTCCACATAGAGGATCTTTGACTGGAGTTATTGTAATAAGTCCTTAAAAACAACAGAGCATTCCTTCCACATAGAGGATCTTTGACTGGAGTTATTGTAATAAGTCCTTAAAAACATCAGAGCACTCCTCTCATATAGAGGATCTTTGACTGGAGTTATTGTAATAAATCATTAAAAACATCAGAGCACTCCTCTCATATAGAGGATCTTTGACTGGAGTTATTGTAATAAATCATTAAAAACATCAGAGCACTCCTCTCCTCTCATATAGAGGATCTTTGACTGGACTTATTGTAACAAGTCATTAAAAACAACAGAGCATTCCTCTCTAGAGGATCTTTGACTGGAGTTATTGTAATAAGTCCTTAAAAACATAGAGGATCTTTGACTGGAGTTATTGTAATAAATCATTAAAAACATCAGAGCACTCCTCTCATATAGAGGATCTTTGACTGGAGTAATTGTAATAAGTTGTAATAAGTCCCTAAAAAACAACAACATAGCACTACTTCCATATAGAGGATATTTGACTGGAATTATTGTAATAAATCATTAAAAGCATCAGAGCACTCCTCTCATATAGAGGATCTTTGAGCAGAGGTTCTGTAATAAGTACTTAAAAACAACAGAGCACTCCTCTCATAGAGGATCTTTGAGCAGAGTTATTGTAATAAGTCCTTAAAAACATCAGAGCACTCCTCTCATATAGAGGATCTTTGAGCAGAGGTATTGTAATAAGTACTTAAAAACAACAGAGCACTCCTCTCATAGAAGATCTTTGACAAGAGTTATTGTAATACGTCCTTAAAAACATCAGAGCACTGCTCTCATATAGAGGATCTTTGAGCAGAGGTATTGTAATAAGTACTTTAAAACAACATAGCACTCCTCTCATAGAGGATCTTTGACAAGAGTTATTGTAATAAGTCCTTAAAAACATCAGAGCACTGCTCTCATATAGAGGATCTTTGTCTAGAGTTATTGTAATAAGTCATTAAAAACAACAGAACACTCCTCTCATATAGAGGATCTTTGACGAAGAGTTATCGTAATAAGTCCTTAAAAACAACTAAGCACTACTCTCATATAGAGGATCTTTGACTCAAGTTATTGTAATAAGTCTTTAAAACAGCTGAGCACTCCTCTCATATAGAGGATCTCTGACTGGAGTTATTGCTGAAGAGCCTTATAAAAAGCAAGCGCTCCTGTCATATAGAGGATCTTTGACTGGCATTGTTGCAGTCAGCCTTAAAAACAACAGAGCAGTCCTCTCATATAGAGGATCTTTGACTCAAGTTATTGTAATAAGTCTTTAAAAACAGCTGAGCACTCCTTTCATATAGAGGATCTCTGACTGGAGTTATTGCCGAAGAGCCTTATAAAAGGCAAGCGCTCCTGTTATATAGAGGATCTTTGACTGGCATTGTTGCAGTCAGCCTTAAAAACAACAGAGCAGTCCTCTCATCTAGAGGATCTTTGACTGGAGTAATTGAAATAAGTCCTAAAAACAACAGAGCACTCCTCACGTAGAGGATCTTTGACTCAAGTTATTGTAATAAGTCCTTAAAACAGTTAGAGGATCTCTGACTAGAGTTATTGCCGAAGGGCCTTACAAAAGCGCTCCTGACATTTAGAGGATATTTCATTAAGATTTTTGCAGTAGGTTCCTAAAAACAGAAGAGAGCTCCTGTTATTAGATGATCTTTGACTCACGTTTTCAATGGTCTTACAGTACGTTCTTAAAAACAACAGAGCGCTCCTGTCATATAGAGGATCTTTGACTGGCATTTTTTCAGTCAGCTTTAAAAACAGCACAGCGCTTCTGTTACATTGAGGATCTTTGACAAGCATTTTGCAGTAGGTCCTTAAATCAGACAAGCGCTCCTGTCATTAGAGGATCTTTGACTCACATTATTCATGTTCTTACAGTTTGTCCTTATAAACAGCAGAGCGCTCCTGTCATTTAGAGGATATTTGACTGACATTTTCCCAGTAGGTCCTTAAAAACAAAAGGAGCGCTCCTGTTATGTAGAAGATCTTTGACTCGCGTTTTTGCATTCCAGTTTGTCCTTAACTCTAAAGGCTTAGTGGCCACATGCGTGGACAGCACCTTTTAGCTCTGATTTCCAAAATTGTGTACACTACTGAATTGGGGTCTTATGGCCGCTTATGTGGACACTTATACTGCCATCTGGTGGTGTCAGAAGAGTTTAACATACAATGGAATTTGGAAAAATAAGAATTCACTAAACATGAAGTACATGTTTGTTACTTGTGGACTAAGTACATCATATCAAAAGATGATTCTTAGTTTTTATTCTAATTAGGGTCCAATAAGCCCAAATAGCAAAGAGAAATAAAAAAAGCATGTAAACAAACAGCTTGGGCCTTAAGAGGTTAAAAATAGTAGCGTACTCCTTTCGCATAGAGGATCTTTGAGTAGAATTATTGCAGTAGGTCCTTAAAAAAATAATTTAGAGGATCTTTGATTAACAATTTTGCAGTAGATCCTTAAAAACAAAAGCACGCTTCTGTCATTCGCGGATCTTGGCCTCACGTTTTCCATGCTCTTAAAAATAGCAGGGCGGTTCTGTCATTTAGAGGATCTTTGACTCGGGTTATTGCAGCAGGTCCTTAAACACAGCAAGGGCTCTTTGTCATTTAGAGGCTCTTTGACTTGACATTTTGGCAGTAGGTCCTTAAAAACAGTGCTCCTGTCATGTAGACGATCTTTGACTCGTGTTTTTGCAATCCAGCTTGTCCTTCTTTCACATAATATAGAGGATCTTTGACTAGAGTTATAGTGTAGTAAGTTCTTAAAACAGCTAAGCACTCCTGTCATAAGCCAATGATTTTTTTCCCCGTGTTATTTCCTTACCTGCTTGTGTAGGTTGAGTTTGTCGATCTCTGAGAGCACCCAGCCTACGCTGCCATCCCCGCCACACACGAGGATTCGGAAGTTGTCAAACTTCTGGAACAGGCGCAGACTGACAACACACACACACACACACACACACGTTGCCATGGTTACTATTGCCTCGGTGAGTGACGTGCAGAGATAATACGACTATCTACCCAAGGTGCGGGCCGCCATTGACCAGGTCGAAAACTTGCGCCGGGTTGAGCAGCTGCTTGAAGCGCCGCAGGAACTTCACTCCTTGGTTGTCGCCGCTTTTGGAGTTGACGAAGACCAGGAGGGGACTGGCACAGGACGGGGGGCAGGTGGCCTTCCAGAAGCCTGGCAGGAAAAACGGTAGAAAAAAACCCCATCAGTTATTACATAATTGCCATATTATTACAATTATTATTACACATATACATTTTGGAGACTTAAACAAATTATTATTTATTTTATTTATTTTTTTTACAAATATTTGTATTATATATTCTAATCATATTTGCTTGTTAACTCGTTATAGTATCTATTAAATAAAACATTGCGTAATATTACAACTGCAGAGAGTATCAGGTGTTAATTAGTGATGCAGTCATAATTAGGGGCAAGGCCTGTATTTTACATTATTATTAGAGATGTCCGATAATGGCTTTTTTGCCGATATCCAATATTCCGATATTGTCCAACTCTTAATTACCGATTCCGATATCAACCGATATATACAGTCATGGAATGAACACATTATTATGCCTAATTTTGTTGTGATGCCCCGCTGGATGCATTAAACAATGCAACAAGGTTTTCCAAAATAAATCAACTCAAGTTATGGAAAAAAATGCCAACATGGCACTGCCATATTTATTATTGAAGTCACAAAGTGCATTATTTTTTTTTAACATGCCTCAAAACAGCAGCTTGGAATTTGGGACATGCTCTCCCTGTGAGAGCATGAGGAGGTTGAGGTGGGCGGGGTTGGGGGAGTAGCGGGTGGTGTATATTGTAGCGTCCGGGAAGAGTTAGTGCTGCAAGGGGTTCTGGGTATTTGTACTGTTGTGTTTATGTTGTGTTACGGTGTGGATGTTCTCCCGAAATGTGTTTGGTGTGGGTTCACAGTGTGGCGCATACTTGTAACAGTGTTAAAGTTGTTTATACGGCCACCCTCAGTGTGACCTGTATGGCTGATGACCAAGTATGCTTGCATTCACTTGTGTGTGTGAAAAGCCATAGATATATAGACATAAATTTTACTTTTTGAAACCAATACCGATCATGTCCGATATTAGATTTTAAAGCATTTATCGGCCGATAATATCGGCAGCCCGATATTATCGGACATCTCTAATTATTATTATATCATATTGTATTTTAACCATGTGAAGCACTTTGTGAGCACTCTCTGTGAAAAGTGCCGAGTATATAACTAAAACTTCACTGACTTAATATGTTTTATAGTAGATAATTGTTATATAAATATTAGAGTTGTCAAAAATAACGGCTTAGCTCATATGAGTGATCAGAAAAAAAATATTGCATTAATCGTGAATACACGCCGATTTATCACAATTTATTTTGAGCGTACATAGGAGAAGCGGTAAAAAAGGATGGATGGATGCTCGTTACGGGACTTTTGTTTTTTTTATTGAGACAAAGATAAAATTGCTATGGTATGAAAAAGGGGTAGGATTAAATAAGCTCAGCTTCTTCCTACTCTTTTTCGGACGTGCTGTAATGAAACAACTAGAAAATATGTGATGAATTACATTGTATTGTGTGCATGTTTGAAATGTGAAGTGAAGTGAATTATATTTATATAGCGCTTTTCTCTAGTGACTCAAAGCACTTTACATAGTGAAAACCCAATACCTAAGTTACATTTAAACCAGTGTGGGTGGCACTGGGAGCAGGTGGGTAACGTGTCTTGCCCAAGGACACAACGGCAGTGACTAGGATGGCGGAAGCGGGGATCGAACCTGCAACCCTCAAGTTGCTGGCACGGCCGCTCTACCAACCGAGCTATACCGCCCCAAATACACTAAAACTGAACTAAGTATAAACTTTTGAGCAAATAAATGACGTGCATTTAATTTCAACATTTAAAAAAAATGTTCCTGTGTGACATTCTGATAATAAAATGACATTTGTGTCCAAATGTTAAGGTCTTTTTTAAAGTTGATTTAAATGATGCAGGCGAGTAATAACCAGTGATTAATCATGACCAATCTAAAACCAGAAATGTGATTAACCTGATTAAAAAAAATAAAAATCAAATAATATATGATAAATCACATTTAAAAATGTTTAATATTATTTATTTTGTAGTATTTTAAAAAAAAAATCATATATACTGTATTTTTCGGACTATAAGTCGCAGTTTTTTTCATAGTTTGGCCGGGGGTGCGACTTATACTCAGGAGCGACTTATGTGTGAAATGATTAACACATTATAATATTATTTATCTCATTCTCGTAAGAGACTAGACGTATAAGATTTCATGGGATTTAGTGATTAGGAGTGACAGATTGTTTGGTAAACGTATAGCATGTTCTATATGTTATAGTTATTTGAATGACTCTTACCATAATATGTTACGTTAACATACCAGTTGGTTATTTATGCCTCATATAACGTACACTTATTCAGCCTGTTGTTCACTATTCTTTATTTATTTTAAATTGCCTTTCAAATGTCTATTCTTGGTGTTGGCTTTTATCAAATACATTTCCCCCAAAAATGCGAGTTATACTCCAGTGCGACTTATATGTTTTTTTCCTTCTTTATTATGCATTTTCGGCCGGTTCGACTTATACTCCGGAGCGACTTATACTCCGAAAAATGCGGTAATCATGACCAATCTAAAATCAGAAATGTGATGAACCTGATTTAAAAAAATAAATAAATCAAATAATATATGATAAATCACATTTAAAAAATGTTAAATATTATTTATTTTGTAGTATTTTTTTTAATAATCATATATACCTTTTTTCCATTAACAACTGATTCCTGGTTAAAATGGTATTCATTTCAATAAGTAATAAACATTGAGTTAAAATTCAAAGTCAAAAGGCAAGAATGCATAAAAACAACAAACAACAAAGAATGGGCGTAATTTATACGGAGCTGCGTACGTATTACCGAAAAAAGTGCTAATCGCCAGAAAAGACACCCTGTCTGCACAGAATAAGACCATGAATGCATGCAAATAGGACACAGGACCATTACTAATGCATGGAAATGACACATTGCACTGATGTTATGTTAGCATCCTTCACTAGGACGTATGTAGCGAGGGTGGGCGGGGAGGAGAGAGAGAGAGGGTCGTGCAAGTAGTCACGATGCTGAGGCACGTGCCGCCGTCTTCCCCGTCAGCCAATTACAAGCAATCCCCCGAGACTCCCCCCATAGCTTGCATCGGGGGCGCACGGGGGGCTTAGCAGGCGAGTAGAGCCATGGTGTGGATTCAATGTGACGCTGCCATTTAAAGATTTGAAGAGTATAAACAGAACATGGAACGCCTTCACGCCCCAAGTAATAAACATTCAAAACTCTCAAGTCTATTTTTAGGCTGTCAGGTGTGTGTGTCTATTTTTAGCCTGGTCTCAATGCAAAGAGTGTACGTATATACTCGCCATCTTTGAAACACAGTAGACCCTCTGAAGTCCCATACAATCACATTTTTATAGTAACGTTCCTTAATAATCAATAAAGATAAATAGAATGGATCAGTTAAGCAAACTGGACTATACTGTAAATGCAGCTAAGGCGTTCATTCATATAAACCTCTCACTGCTTCTCCAAAGGGTAGAAGAAATAGCATTTTACTTTCATAATAATGTGTAGTGCATGAGAAAGTAGAGCGGGAAACTCTCTTTGGTCATGTCATTGCACAACACAGAATATTCATAATAAATGCAGAAAGGAACAAACTGCTGAGTCAGCATTTCGATGGTCCGGTGGCCATGGATGAAGTGCTGGCTGTCCAGAGTTGGGACCCGGTTGGGGACGTCTCTGCGCTGCTGACCCGTCTCCGCTCGGGATGGTCCCCTGCTGGCCCCACTATGGACTGGGCTCTCACTATTATGTTAGATCCACTATGGACTGGACTCTCACACTATTATGTTAGATCTACTATGGACTGGACTCTCACTATTATATTAGATCCACTATGGACTGGACTCTCACTATTATGTTAGATCCACTATGGACTGGACTCTCACACTATTATGTTAGATCCAATATGGACTGGACTCTCACTATTATCTTAGATCCACTATGGACTGGACTCTCACACTATTATGTTAGATCCACTATGGACTGGACTCTCACTATTATGTTAGATCCACTATGGACTGGACTCTCACTATTATGTTAGATCCACTATGGACTGGACTCTCACAATATCATGTTAGATCCACTATGGACTGGACTCTCACTATTATGTTGGATCCACTATGGACTGGACTCTCACTATTATGTTAGATCCACTATGGACTGGACTCTCACTATTATGTTAGATCCACTATGGACTGGACTCTCACACTATTATGTTAGATCCACTATGGACTGGACTCTCACTATTATGTTAGATCCACTATGGACTGGACTCTCACGATTATGTTAGATCCACTATGAACTGGACTCTCACTATTATGTTAGATCCACTATGGACTGGACTCTCACTATTATGTTAGATCCACTATGGACTGGGCTCTCACTATTATGTTAGATCCACTATGGACTGGACTCTCACACTATTATGTTAGATCTACTATGGACTGGACTCTCACTATTATATTAGATCCACTATGGACTGGACTCTCACTATTATGTTAGATCCACTATGGACTGGACTCTCACACTATTATGTTAGATCCAATATGGACTGGACTCTCACTATTATCTTAGATCCACTATGGACTGGACTCTCACACTATTATGTTAGATCCACTATGGACTGGACTCTCACTATTATGTTAGATCCACTATGGACTGGACTCTCACTATTATGTTAGATCCACTATGGACTGGACTCTCACAATATCATGTTAGATCCACTATGGACTGGACTCTCACTATTATGTTGGATCCACTATGGACTGGACTCTCACTATTATGTTAGATCCACTATGGACTGGACTCTCACACTATTATGTTAGATCCACTATGGACTGGACTCTCACTATTATGTTAGATCCACTATGGACTGGACTCTCACTATTATGTTAGATCCACTATGAACTGGACTCTCACTATTATGTTAGATCCACTATGGACTGGACTCTCACTATTATGTTGGATCCACTGTGAACTGGACTCTCACTATTATGTTAGATCCACTATGGACTGGACTCTCACTATTATGTTAGATCCACTATGGACTGGACTCTCACTATTATGTTAGATCCACTATGGACTGGACTCTCACTATTATGTTAGATCCACTATGGACTGGACTCTCACTATTATGTTAGATCCACTATGGACTGGACTCTCACTATTATGTTGGATCCACTATGGACTGGACTCTCACTATTATGTTAGATCCACTATGGACTGGACTCTCACAATATTATGCCTACCGTCTGAGTCGATGCTGTTGAGCGCCGTCGGGGGGATGATGGACACTTTGCACTGACCGAGAGGACACTTGCGAGGGTACAAGTCCATGCAGGCTGTGTGCACCTGGTGAGAACACACACAAATGAATTACTAAAATTGTTCCATAGTAGCAAACATTTTGACAGGAGTGTGCAGAAAGTAGCAAGGCAGCAAAAACACTTCATGTTACCCTCAGGGAGATGCTACGAAATCACAGCAGCGACTTTCTTTACCTTTGCATGATCGTATTTGAAAAAAGGCTTGAAACTCTATCTCCAAGCAGAAAAGCACAGAAATGTCCCTAATTTTGAAGGAAAATCCTTCTTCTTCTCTGACTTGCCAGTAGCTACACTGCAAAAACTGAAATCCAAGTAAGATGAAATATCTCAAATAAGGGTGATATTTGCTTATTTTCTGTCTGATAAGATAATTCTTCTCACTAAGCAGATTTTATGTTAGAGGGTTTTATTTGTTTTAAGGGTTTTGGTCCTAAATGATCTCAGTAAGATATTACAGCTTGTTGCTGAGATTTGATGACCTATATTGAGTAAAACATGCTTGAAACTAGAATATCAACTGTTGCAAAGCTGTGTCATCAACACTCACAAGTATAAAACTACTTTTTTAAAGTAATAATTTCTTACTTCAAGCATGAAAAATAAAAAAATCATGACTTTGACACAATTGTGTCTCATAATTAAAACAGATGACAGCCAAATGGACTTTGCTGTTTTATTTTCAATGAAACAATAGAAAATAGGTACTCATATAGTAGTACAGTTGGCACAGTACAGTAAACTGACAGTTAATATTTAAACATTTAACATGTGACATTTCTAACAATTTTGAACAGAAATAGTTCATGCACATTCAGATAAATTCTTCAAAATTACAATAGAAAAAATTTTGGCCGGGGGCCGGGCTGTATATATGCGCACTAATTGACTGAAAGAGCACACACTTGGCGTGATGATGTCATGTTATCCATGGAAAAATAGATTTTTAGACCATATGATTTGCCTGAGCAGCTAGGAGACCCCGAGAGTAACAAGCGGTTGCCTTGTTGAATTTCCATTAAGAACAATAAATTAGTTTTTAGTATAAGTTTGCTGGTTTTAAGAAATGTAATGCCGAGCGCATATCATTAAGTCAAGATAATGACACTAGCATTTACTTCATTTAAGAATATTTTTCAACATATTGAGCAAAAAGGTCTCTTTTTTTTTCTACTAAGAAAAGTGCACTTGTTATTAGTGAGAATATACTTATTTTAAGGTATTTTGGGTTCATTGAGGTTAGCTAATTTTACTTGTTTTGAAAAGTCTTGACAAGCCAAATTTTCTTGTTCTATTGGCAGATAATTTTGCTTAGTTCAAATAAAATACCCCTCATTTTTGTATTTTTTTTCTTGTTTTTGAACACTGACTTTTTGCAGTGTAAAAGAGCCTGGCACTTTGTGAAACAACAAAACGCATAAAAAAAAAAAGAAAAAGAAGTTCGCTACACGTCTTAGAATGCCGCCAGGAGCTCTGCGAGCTATTTGTCAGTCAGCTACAAATGTGGGAGCTATAAATTGAATCATTTAGTTGTTTTCTCAGCAAATATGCTAACCTAGTTTATTAAAATATGAGCATAACTTTGGCTCACATTGCGATACCATATCGATATTGGAGCCTTGAGTATTTGCCCGTACTGATATTCATCCGATACCATATCGGCACGCATTTTACATACTTTCATTGTTTTGTAGTGTGGAATGTGGGACTTGATGAAATGAAATGAGTCAGAGAACAATGGTAGGCAAGAAAAACACTAACCTTTTTACTATTAACTGAATTATCCTGTCTTTAAGTTGTATTGGAGTTGTAATTGTTTAAAAATGTTTTATTAAGTTAAACTTAAATGATGCGGACCAGTTTGTTACCAGTGAATACTAAACAGTGTATACATGTGTAAGCAATATGCAACTATAATTATTTGTTTATATTGACAAATGTGCTGTTTTAAACTGCAATATAGTTTAACGAAGGACACTTACTATCTACAATGTGTCTAGCTTGTGTGCTAGTGTGTGCTTAGGTGTTGTGTAGCTGCTAGCTCCTAGTAGCCAGCACTGCAAAAAGTCAGTGTTCAAAAACAAGAAAAAAAATACAAAAATGAGGGGTATTTTACTTGAATTAAGCAAAATTATCTGCCAATAGAACAAGAAAATTCGGCTTGTCAAGACCTTCCAAAACAAGTAAAATTAGCTAACTTCAGTGAACCCAAAAATACCTTAAAATACGTATATTCTCACTAATAACAAGTGCACTTTTCTTGGTAGAAAAAAAAGAACTTTTTGCTCAATATGTTGAAAAATATTCTTAAATTACCGTATTTTTCGGACTATTAAGTCCGGGGGGTGCGACTTATACTCAGGAGTGACTTATGTGTGAAATTAACACATTAGCGTAAAATATCAAATAATATTATTTATCTCATTCACGTAAGAGACTAGACGTATAAGATTTCATGGGATTTAGCGATTAGGAGTGACAGATTGTTTGGTAAACGTATAGCATGTTCTATATGTTATAGTTATTTGAATGACTCTTACCATAATATGTTACGTTAACATACCAGTTGGTTATTTATGCCTCATATAACGTACACTTATTCAGCCTGTTGTTCACTATTCTTTATTTATTTGAAATTGCCTTTCAAATGTCTATTTTTGGTGTTGGCTTTTATCAAATACATTTCCCCCAAAAAATGCGACTTATACTCCAGTGCGACTTATGTATGTTTTTTTCTTCTTCTTTCTATTATGCATTTTTGGCCGGTGCGATTTATACTCCGGAGTGACTTATACTCCGAAAAATACGGTAAGTAAATGCTAGTGCCATTATCTTGACATAATGATATGCGCTCGGCATCATGATTGAAATGATTACTTTAAAAAAGTAGTTTTATACTTGTGAGTGTTGATGACACAGCTTTGCAACACTTGATATTCTCAAATCTCAGCAACAAGCTGTAATATCTTACTGAGATCATTTAGGACCAAAACACTTAAAACAAGTAAAACACTCTAACATAAAATCTGCTTAGTGAGAAGAATTATCTTATCAGACAGAAAATAAGCAAATATCACCCTTATTTGAGATATTTAATCTTACTTAGATTTCACTTTTTGCAGTGTGCCATGTTTACCTTTTGCGTGTGTGTTTATCGGAGGACATTTAGATGTTAACTGGCACAAGTAATAAACATAAAAATGCCTCGCTGAGCATTTAGACGAGTTCTCAACATAAACTGTATCTCCAAGCAGAAATATTTTCTTACAGTTTTTTAATGATTTCTGCACTTTTTGGACAAATAGGTGACAGATGTCTTACCATGGCTTTGCACCAGAGGCAGCGCCAGTCCTGCAGCCGCAACACGCTGCCGCACGTCTTATCGCACACGGCACACTTGGCACTGACGGGCAGGTTGCCCTCCAGCCACTGGTGAGGCATGGCAATCTGTTTAACACACACACACACACACACACGCACACACACACACACACAAAGTTTACTCGTGCTGCTGAGATGCTACACCGCGCTGGCGGTAATACTATTGCCACGCAGTTACCCCGTCCTCATCCTCAATGATGTCCTTGCCTATGGAGGCCAGCGTGGTCCATTTGCAGTTGTTAGTGGCTCGAACGGCACAGCGTTTGTGGGCCTTGAATTTGCACACTGAAACACACGAGGGGGGGAAAGGGCACAAACCTTTAGAAATAAAATAAAAAAACATCCTGATGTTTTCTCAATGCAAGTCATTCAAATGCTGAAACAGAGGAAGGAAAATGCAGTCCAATAATATTCCAATACAAATAATGTTGACTTTAATATGATTGTAATAGTGGTGGTAGTTTCTAATATATTGGTTCGCTATGTGAGTGGGTCCAAATATAAGAAACGGCTCTCAGTATTGTGCAGAATATGAAGGCTTTCCTTTTGAAAATTAAAATGTGAAAGTGATTATTGCACTATCCACTAAATCAACAATTAATTTGAACAAGAGATGTCCAATAATGCCGATATTGTCCAACTCTTAATTACCGATTCCGATATCAACCGATACCAATATATACAGTCGTGGAATTAACACATTATTATGCCTAATTTTGTTGTGATGTAACAACGTAACAAGGTTTTCCAAAATAAATCAACTCAGGTTATGGAAAAAAATGCCAACATGGCACTACCATATTTATTATTGGAGTCACAAAATGCTTTTTTTTTTTTTAACATGCCTCAAAACAGCAGCTTGGAATTTGGGACATGCTCTCCCTGAGAGAGCATGAGGAGGTTGGGAGGGGGGTGTATATTGTAGCGTCCCGGAAGAGTTAGTGCTGCAAGGGGTTCTGGGTATTTGTTCTGTTGTGTTTATGTTGTGTTACGGTGCGGATGTTCTCCCGAAATGTGTTTGTCATTCTTGTTTGGTGTGGGTTCACAGTGTGGCGCATATTTGTAACAGTGTTAAAGTTGTTTATATACGGCCACACTCAGTGTGACCTATATGGCTGTTGACCAAGTATGCTTGCATTCACTTGTGTGTGTGAAAATCGTAGATATTATGTGACTGGGCCGGCACGCAAAGGCAGTGCCTTTAAGGTTTATTGGCGCTCTGTACTTCTCCCTACGGCGTTTCAAAAAGTCATCAATTTTACTTTTTGAAACCGATACCGATAATTTTGAAACCGATACCGATAATTTCCGATATTACATTTTAAAGCATTATCGGCCGATAATATCGGCAGTCAAATATTATCAGACATCTCTACTTTAATGTGATTGTAATAGTGGTGGTAGTTTCTAATATATTGGTTCGCTATGTGAGTGGGTCCAAATATAAGAAACAGCTCTCAGTATTGTGCAGAATATGAAGGCTTTCCTTTTGAAAATTAAAATGTGAAAGTGATTATTGCACTATCCATTAAATCAACTATTAATTTGAACTCTTACTGATTTCCATAAACGTGGATGCATATGCAATATCTGCACCTTATTGCTCTTTTATCCTGCCCTACAACGAGCTAATGCAACAACATTTTGTTTTTATCTGTACTGTAAAGTTCAAATTTGAATGACAATAAAAGGAAGTCTAAGTCTAATTTCAAGACAAGGATACCTAAATATTTAAAATCCAACACATTCAACGACATTTTAAAAGCTTGTTTAATGGTATTTTCCCAGCAGACACAAGACATTGATACAACGTTGATTACACATACATGTCCTTTAAAACTGACTTTGAAACAACGTTGCAAAATGTGTAAATTGACGTTGGATCCACGTTGTTGGTTGAGAGATGTCAACGTCAGGCCCCAACGTTGATTAAACGTCGTCAAAAAGCATCTTGTTTCAACGTTAGGTTTGGGTTGGAGAATATTGGTTGGGAAATGACCAAAAATTCAATGGTCAAATCAACGTCAGAACCCAACATTGATTAAACGTCATCAAAAAGCATCTTGTTTCAATGTTAGGTTTGAGTTGTAGAATAAGTTGGGAAATGAGCAATATCCAATGGTCAAATCAACGTCAGACCCCAACGTTGATTAAACGTTGTCAAAAAGCATGTTGTTTCAACGTTAGGTTTGAGTTGCTCAACCCAACATTGATTAAATGTCGTCAAAAAGCATCTTGTTTCAACGTTATGTTTGAGTTGTACAATATTGGTTGGGAAATGACCAAAAATTCAATGGTCAAATCAACGTCAGAACCCAACATTGATTAAACGTCATCAAAAAGCATCGTGTTTCAATGTTAGGTTTGAGTTGTAGAATATTAGTTGGGAAATGAGCAATATCCAATGGTCAACTCAACATCAGAACCCAACGTTGATTAAACGTTGTTAAAAAGCATGTTGTTTCAACGTTAGGTTTGAGTTGCGCAACGTCAAGACCTAATTCAACAAGTTCTCAATGTCTTGTGCCTGCTGGGCTACTATCATTTATTAAACCTAATTGATCATTGCAAAACACTTTTTTGTTTGAATTAACAATTAATGTTAACAAATACTTAAGTCCATGACCAACTTTGTCGCCAATTTTATAACTGTCATTTTAAATGAGTATTTGATGTAATTTTCACTTATATTTAATGGCCTTTTATTTCTTACAACTAAAATGTGAACTATTTCCTGTCATGATCTGTGTTCGGGATCATGTTTTGTTATGTTCTGTTAGTTTTGGACTCCATAGTTCCTGTTTTTGTGCACCCATGTTTGTTTTAGTTACCTTGGTTACTTATTATTTCTACCTGTCTTTGATTAGTGTTCGCCCGCTCATCTGCTTCCCGAGCACTAATCAGAGGCATTATTTAAGCTTGCCTTTTCCAGTCAGTCGGCCTGGCGTCATTGTTTGCTTCATGCAACCTGCTACGTAAGTTGTTTGTTTCATGCCAAAGTTACGTGATTATTTCTTGTCCATAGTCCATGCGATCAGGCACGTTGTTCTGTTGGCTCGTTTAGTTTTTTGTACCTCTTTGAGTTTTGATAATTAAATCATGTTCCTACCTGCACGCCATGTCCAGAGTGGTCCGTCTGCATTTCAGGAGGACGAACCCCGCAGTAAGCTGCGAAAACCCCGACGTGACATGGCGTGCAGGTAGGAACATGATTTAATTATCAAAACTCAAAGAGGTACAAAAAACAGAAAACGAGCTGACAGATACCGATGCCGATAAATGCTTTAAAATGTAATATCGGAAATTATCGGTATCGTTTTTTTTAATTATTAGTATCGTGTTTTTTTTATTAAATCAACATAAAAAACACAAGATACTTACAATTAGTGCACCAACCCAAAGTCATTCACACAAAAGGGTTGTTTCTTTCTGTTATTAATATTGTGGTTCCTACATTATATATCAATATATATCAATACAGTCTGCAAGGGATACAGTCCGTAAGCACACATGATTGTGCGTGCTGCTGGTCCACTAATAATACTAACCTTTAACAGTTAATTTTACTCATTTTCATTCATTACTAGTTTCTATGTAACTGTTTATATATTTTTTTACTTTCTTTTTTATTCAAGAAAATGTTTTTAATTTATTTATCTTATTTTATTTTATAATTATTTTTTTTTAAAAAGGACCTTATCTTCACCATACCTGCTTGTCCAAATTAGGCATAATAATGTGTTAATTCCACGACTGTATATATCGGTATCGGTTGATATCGGTATCGGTAATTAAGAGTTGGACAATATCGGATATCGGCAAAAAAGCCATTATAAGACATCCCTAGTAACCATGGTAACTAAAACAAACAAGGGTGCACAAAAACAGGAACTCATGGAGTCCAAATCTAACAGAACATAACAAAATATGATCCGGACCACGGATCATGACATTTACAATTTGAAATAATTTATTGAACAGTCAATAAATTACAAATGTTCTTCACATAGTTATATTGAAACAAATATTACAGTATTTAATTTCATAGCCAATTTATTTAAGGGCATTTCTAAATACCGTATTTTTCGGAGTATAAGTCGCACCGGCCGAAAATGCATAATAAAGAAGGGAAAAAAACATATATAAATCGCACTGGAGTATAAGTCGCATTTTTTGGGGAAATGTATTTGATATAAGCCAACACCAAGAATAGACATTTGAAAGGCAATTTAAAATAAATAAAGAATAGTGAACAACAGGCTGAATAAGTGTACGTTATATGAGGCATAAATAACCAACTGGTATGTTAACGTAACATATTATGGTAAGAGTCATTCAAATAACTATAACATATAGAACATGCTATACGTTTACCAAACAATCTGTCACTCCTAATCGCTAAATCCCATGAAATCTTATACGTCTAGTCTCTTACGTGAATGAGATAAATAATATTATAATGTGTTAATCATTTCACACATAAGTCGCTCCTGAGTATAAGTCACCTGGCCAAACTATGAAAAAAACTGCGACTTATAGTTCGAAAAATACAGTACTAAAACTATTTTATGTACTTAATCACCTTTTCATTTCTTAGAATTGAATAAAATGTTTAATTATTTATTATTACCTATTTTGATGGCTGACATACTGTATTTATGTCAGGGCCGACTTAAATAATTTTAATGTCATATAAAACAAAAGAATCCTCCCGGGTAATCATAAATTCAAATCAATGATGTATGCATGAAGAGAGTGAGCTACACGTTTGACTTTAATGGGCACAACATCAAACTTTAAACGCACAAAACCTCATTTATGGTGATGAATAATTGCCATGGAGACAGGCAGAAGCAATGGAACACCGAGCCCATTTATCATTAAGTGTACGCAAACCAAATCAAAGTCATATCCGGGGAGCAGCGATCGATGCTTCAGTCTCGTCCACCATAGTTGGCGAGCATTAGCGCAGCATTAAGACAACGCAGAGAACTTGATAGCCTGAGCATCCTTTCCGCGTGACGCTGAAATGGACACTTTCTTGTGAGCGTGCGTGTGCA
This sequence comes from Nerophis lumbriciformis, assembly GCF_033978685.3. Classification (NCBI taxonomy): domain Eukaryota; kingdom Metazoa; phylum Chordata; class Actinopteri; order Syngnathiformes; family Syngnathidae; genus Nerophis; species Nerophis lumbriciformis. The sequence continues at coordinate 39,775,591 of NC_084560.2, forward strand.
TGGGCTCGTTTGTGGCTTCATCGATCAATCAATCAATTCCAGACAAAATGACCGTCCGGAGGAAGGAAATCCGAGCCGATGATTGCCGCGAGACACTCGTGTATGTTTACACAGCGTCTCTGTGTTTTGTGTGTCGCTTGAGTTGGCGCGGTTACAGAGGCGCTAAAACTGCCGCTTTTGAAGTTGCAGCTTTTTCATGACGTCATGGAGGAAAAACCTTCTTCAGTGACATTTGCCTCTGATTTGCCAGTAGCTAAATGAGCTTGCCAACTTTGGGAAACAACAAAAAATGTATTCATAAAAAAAAGGAAGAAGCAAAAAGGCTTCGCTACACATCTTAAAATGCAGCCTGCATCTATCTGTCAGTCAGCTACAAATGTGCGAGCTGTAAGTTGGGTCATGTAGTTTTTTCTTAGCATATGTGCTGTTCAAATGAGCATGACGTTAGCACTGTAGCTCACATACCGATATCAGCGCCTCAGCTATCGGCCCGTGCTCGTATTGATCCGATATCAGCAGAAATCGTTGTTAGAAAAGGTTAGATGAAGAGAAATGAGTCAAACTGAGAACGATGATAGGTATGAAACTAACCGTTTTATTATTAACTCTCTGGAATGGACTTTTGCTGTTTTAAAGTTGAAGTGGAGTGGTAACCTACTCAGTGGCCTAGTGGTTAGAGTGTCCGCCCTGAGATCGGTAGGTTGTGAGTTCAAACCCCGGTTGAGTCATACTAAACCCTATAAAAATGGGAGCCATTACCTCCCTGCTTGGCACTCAGCATCAAGGGTTGGAATTGGGGGTTAAATCACTGCTGCTCACTGCTCCCCTCACCTCCCAGGGGGTGATCAAGGGTGATGGGTCAAATGCAGAGAATAATTTCGCCACACCTAGTGTGTGTGTGTGTGACAATCATTGGTACTTTACTTTAATTATTTTTTTTTTTTGCGACACCAAAAGGCTGCAATTCATTAAAAAAAAAAAATGTTACGTTAAAATTAAATGATGCGGACACATTTGTTTCTGAAAACTAAACTTTGTATTTTTAAGTTACATGCAACCATGATTATGTTATATATGTTTACAGTAAATTGACAAATGTGCTGTTTTACACTGCAATATTGTTCAATTAGGGACACAGTACAGTATGTCTAGCTAGCTTGTAGGGGTATCAAAAAAAAAAATCGATTTTCAAATGAATCGCGATTCTTACTTGTAACGATTCCTAATTGATTAAAAAAAACATATATATTTTTGTATCTGTACTGTCCATCCACTCAGGCAAATCATATTGTTGATGTAGATGATCATATTTGCTGTACGGATTTACTTTAGGAAAGAGAAGTGTTGGATACTTCTCTTGTTGCCTTATTTGTATTTGACTTTATTAAATGGTTGGTTAGAATTTCATTAAACAAAACCAGTTTTCTTTTAAGTAATATAGACATTCTTCACAGCTGTTTGTCTATTCTATGGAGGAATGTTGTTAATCATAGAACTGGCACCCACTGTTATTAAAAAGTACAGATTTTGAATCGACAATTGTTTTGAATCGACAATTGATTCTGAATCGAATGGTTACCCTCAAAGATCGAATCGTGTGGTGCCCAAAGATTCCCAGCCCTACTTAGCTTGTGTGCTATTGTGTGCTTAGCTGTTGTGTAGCTGCTACCTCCCAGTAGCCTATAGCCTACCATGTTTGCTTTTAGTAAATGATAGGGGTGTAACGGTACGTGTATTTGTATTGAACCGCTTCGGTACGGGGGTTTCGGTTCGGTTCGGAGGTGTACCAAACGAGTTTCCACACGAACATAATAAGTAGCCGCCTCCGCTTCCTTTTGCCTCTGTTTCTGTCAGGACTCTACACAGCACCCAGCATTGTCCCACCCACACAACCATCTGATTGGTTACACATGGAGCAGTAACAGCCAATCAGCAGTGCGTATTCAGAGCGCATGTAGTCAGTGCTTAGCGTTTAGCAGGTAAGCATCAGGCAGCGGACTCTCCCCAAATGATAATAAACACCTCCCAGTCAACTACTAGTAACATCACTATGAGCCCGTTGACCTTCTAGAAATATAAAAGGCAGCTCAGCTCGCTCGCAGTCCTGGCTTGAGGTGAAGGCTAATTCGCTTTTAGCGTAACGTTAGCTCATTTTGCGGTGTGTGTGTGTGTGTGTTACGGACAGCAAAGCCCTGTCTGTCTGTTATTTCAGTTTACCTTTTCTGTGTTGATAAAGCTGTGTTGAAGCAGCAAAAAAGGACATTATGTTAAATAAAGAGTTTCTGTCTCTGATAGTTGATATAATAATGTAAGTGCATCATTAAGCCTACATGAACTCCATGGTGTTCAGGGATGAATAGTCTCTCCTATTGCTATTGTACCATTTTTTCAGCTATAGTTACATTAATCATTAGTAATGCAGCAGCCTAGTTTTGAATGGCAGGGTCCCTGCTATCACATGTTGATAAAAAATATAACATTTACATAATAAAAATCAACTACAGGCTTCCCAAATGCTGTAATAAATTAAGCATGATGAGTTGACTTGAAACTGTTTAATGTTGCACTTTTTATATGTAGAAGAAAAGTTTTGTCATTTTATTTAATCTGAGCAACAACTTGAGGCAGTTGATTAACGTGGGCAGAATTATTATAATGTTCCCAATGTTAAAAGGATAAAGGCATTGTTTACAAATTTGGCAAATAAATAACCAAAAAATTTATATTTTGTTGTTTTCTTACTGTACCGAAAATTAACCGAACTGTGACCTCTAAACCGAAGTACGTACCGAACCAAAATTTTTGTGTACCGTTACACCCCTAGTAAATGACAATACAGGACCATGCTTGTGTGTTTATTGGAAGACATGTCGATGTTAATTGGCTGTCCAACTTTGTACAAGTAAACACGCTGCAGATATTAGACATTAGATACTGGATATTACACTGACATCCGATATCAATATCGGATCAGGACACACCTACTTAATGTTATGTTGTTGTATAGGAAGTATGGCATGTAGTATGCTGGAAAATATACAGTGTTTATGTAAGAAGTGGATTCCATTTTGTTGAAGTTTAAAAATGAGGGAAAAACACCACAGGAAGTAAACTCCTTATTAGGGCGTACTGGATGGATTGCAGCACTCTCGCTCGTTTAACAAACCAGACTTGTGCTTTAAGTTGATGTGTGCACGTATATAATTTACAGCAACACGTGCACACACACACACACCACCAGCAGGGGAGCGTCGGCTAAATTAAGCGTCGAGAAGGATGTGCAGATGGTGTTCATTAAATTCTGCTTCCTGTCGCCGACACTTTAAACCGGCGAGAAAATAAGGTGGCGCTGACGGGACAGGCTGGCAGGTCGCATTAACGCGTAGACAGGTGACGAGCAGTCGCTGCTCATTCCACACGTGGTGGAACACAGTGTTTACAGCAGGTCGTAGGCCATTTTTAACCCAACAGACAAACTGCGGGGTCCGCCCACTGGAGTCCATGTTGGGGTACTGGAGCCAATGACTCACCAGCCTCCATGCAACTTATGTATTAAGAAGAGCATCTTTCTCTCAAAGATCCCGCAAAAGTGTCGCATGAGAATAATTTTTACACCCGTGCGTTTCACACAGAACTCATCCAAGTTGATCATTACAAACCCCGGGCGACGAGGAAAAGTCCATGGGAATCCCACTCAAAAAGCCACAGAAATACCACAAAATGTCTACATCAGTGCCTAAATCCATTTATCCACCTGTTCATTTCACACAGAACCTCGCAAAGTCAATCCTTTCCCATCTAGGAACAGCGGAATGAATACTACTCAAAAGCGTCTTGCCGGGAAAAAAATGGCACATGTGAGTTGGCCGAGCTTTTTACACAGAACCCATTGAAGTGGATCATTTTGCACCAAGGCGGTGAGAAAAAGTGCTCAAGAACACTGAAAAGCCTCTTTCCCAAAAAGATCCCACAAACTCGCTGCATCAGAGCTAATACTGTATAGCCAGCATTTATTTGGTTGTGCCTTTCACACAGAACCGATCAAAGTCTATAGATTCACACTTCATTGACAAGGAAAAGTGCAATACAACACAACTTAAAAGCCGCTGTCCAAAAAAGATCCCACACAATTTAAAGTTAAAGTTGAAAGTTAAAGTTTAAAAAGTTAAAATTGCTGCATCAGAATTAAAACAGTAGATTTGAAATGTATTCCCCTATACCTTTTACACAGAACCGAACCGAGTCTGTACTTTCCGAATTTGTTCGATTGTACCTTTCACAAATCATAATACGGACAGACATATTTTTTTACACACAAATCATAATACAGACAGACATATTTTTTACACACAGACAAATCATCATACGGACAGACATTTTTTTACACACAGACAAATCATAATACAGACAGACATATTTTTTTACACACAAATCATAATTCGGACAGACATATTTTTTAGAGACAGACAGAAATATATTTTTTTACACATAGACAAATAATACGGACAGACTTATTTTTTTACACACAAATCATAATAAGGACAGACATTTTTTACACACACACACACAAATCATAATACAGACAGACACATTTTTGACACACAGTCAAATCATAACACGGACAGAAATATATTTTTTTTACACACAGTCAAATCATAATACAAATAGACATTTTTTTTTTTACACAAACAAATCATAATACGGACAGAAATTTATATTTTTTTTACACACAGTCAAATCAAAATACGGACAGACATTTTTTTTTTACACATACACAAATCATAATACGGACAGAAATATATATATTTTTTTCACACAGTCAAATCATAATACAAACAGACATTTTTTTTACACAAACAAATCATAATACGGACATAAATTTATATTTTTTTTACACACAGTCAAATCAAAATACGGACAGACATTTTTTTTTACACAGACATGAATATTTTTTTTCACAAATAGACAAATAATACGAACAGACATATTTTTTACACACAGACAAATCATGATACGGACATACATATTTTTTTACACATAGAGAAATCATAATACGGACAGGCATATTTTTTACACACAGACAAATCATGATACGAACATACATATTTTTTTACACACAAATAATACGGACAGACATATTTTTTACACACAGACAAATCATGATACGAACATACATTTTTTTTTTTTACACACAAACAATACAATCAGACATATTTTTACACACAGACACATCACAATACCGAAAGACAGACATATTTTTTACACACAGACAAATCATAATACGGACAGACATATTTTTTACACACAGACAAATCATAATACGGACAGACATATTTTTTTAACACACAGACAACTCATAATATGGATATCTTTTTTTTTTTTACACGCAGACAAATCATAATGCGTACAGACACCTTAGAACAAACACGCGCGGATCTGATTACACACACACACATAGATTGATATACAGACACACACATTAGTACACCGACACGTAAATTGGATTACACACGCACAGATTGAGATACAGGTTTGCACATAATTTTTGCTACAATAATACTTCTATAAATTTCATACTAAACATTTTTATTTGCCTGTGCCTTTCACACAGAAGCCAGCAGAGTGGATCATTACACACCTAAGCACTGGAAAAAGAGCAGCTACTGTATTTTTCGGAGTATAAGTCGCTCCGGAGTATAAGTCGCACCGGCCGAAAATGCATAATAAAGAAGGAAAAAAACATATATAAGTCGCACTTTTTTTGGGAAATATTTTTCATTTATTTATCTTATTTTATTTTATTTTTATTTTTTTTAAAAAGGACCTTATCTTCACCATACCTGGTTGTCCAAATTAGGCATAATAATGTGTTAAATCCACGACTGCATATATCGGTATCGGTTGATATCGGTATCGGTAATTAAGAGTTGGACAATATTGGAATATCGGATATCGGCAAAAAAGCCATTATAAGACAAAAAACGTTACCATGGTAACTAAAACAAACAAGGGTGCACAAAAACAGGAACTCATGGAGTCCAAAACTAACAGAACATAACAAAACATGATCCGAACCATGGATCATGACATTTACAATTTGAAATAATTTATTGAACAGTCAATAAATTACAAATGTTCTTCACATAGTTATATTGAAACAAATATTACAGTATTTAATTTCATAGCCAATTTATTTAAGGGCATTTCTAAATACCGTATTTTTCGGAGTATAAGTCGCTCCGGAGTATAAGCCGCACCGGCCGAAAATGCATAATAAAGAAGGAAAAAAACATATATAAGTCGCACTGGAGTATAAGTCGCATTTTTTGGGGAAATGTTTTTCATTTATTTATCTTATTTTATTTTATTTTTATTTTTTTTTAAAGGACCTTATCTTCACCATACGTGGTTGTCCAAATTAGGCATAATAATGTGTTGAATCCACGACTGCATATATCGGTATCAGTTGATATCGGTATCGGTAATTAAGAGTTGGACAATATTGGAATATCGGATATCGGCAAAAAAGCCATTATAAGACAAAAACGTTACCATGGTAACTAAAACAAACAAGGGTGCACAAAAACAGGAACTCATGGAGTCCAAAACTTAACAGAACATAACAAAACATGACCCGGACCACGGATCATGACATTTACAATTTGAAATAATTTATTGAACAGTCAATAAATTACAAATGTTCTTCACATAGTTATATTGAAACAAATATGACAGTATTTAATTTCATAGCCAATTTATTTAAGGGCATTTCTAAATACCGTATTTTCCGGAGTATAAGTCGCACCGGAGTATAAGTCGCACCGGAGTATAAGCCGCACCGGCCGAAAATGCATAATAAAGAAGGAAAAAAAACATATATAAGTCGCATTTTTTGGGGAAATGTATTAGATAAAAGCCAACACCAAGAATAAAAGGCAATTTAAAATAAATAAAGAATAGTGAACAACAGGCTGAATAAGTGTACGTTATATGAGGCATAAATAACCAACTGGTATGTTAACGTAACATATTATGGTAAGAGTCATTCAAATAACTATAACATATAGAACATGCTATACGTTTACCAAACAATCTGTCACTCCTAATCGCTAAATCCCATGAAATCTTATACGTCTAGTCTCTTACGTGAATGAGATAAATAATATTATAATGTGTTAATCATTTCACACATGAGTATAAGTCGCACCCCCGGCCAATCTATGAAAAAAAGTGCGACTTACAGTCCGAAAAATACGGGTATATGAATTTCAAAATTCCCTTTCCCACAGAGATCCCACAAATTGGTGCATCAAAGTCTAAAGCTGTGACTTTTTAAGTAGTTCCTTTCCCACAGAACCCTTAGAAGTCCCACAGAAAGAACCTTACTATGGTATACCCCATCAGCTTGTGCAGGTGGACCCAATGTTAGAATGAGCTAAGTCAGGTTGTGGTTGTCCATACAAATCCTACCTATTGTGTACGTCAGGTGTAAGTGTGTGCGTTTTCTTACGTACCTTCGCAGGAGAGGCCGTGGGACGTGACCCCGGACAAGCTGTCTTTGCAGACGTTGCAAAAAGTGGGCCGTGCGTGGGAGCAGGCGTACCAGTTGTGCATCCCTGAGAAATGTTCCACATTAAACTGAGCCGTCTGGCAAAGGAGAGGTTGAGAATAGGTTGGCAGCAACTGGGATGGCGGGTACAGAACAACAAGGTAACATCACTATCACAACTATACAGGATCTCACAGCATTATTATTATTGTTGTCAATACCAATATAGATGATGAATAACAGAGTAATCAGTAGGGACGGCATAGCAAAAAATACTAAACTTGGTATCGTTACTGTCGATTCTTATACTCACATTTGTGAGGTTAGCAGGTTAGCAGCGAGGTATCTTCCTACAGTGTAGCATGTCTAGCTATTCGTCATCATCCAGTGATGATACTAGTAAGAAACATTGTTTGCCACCATGGAGGCAAGGACGCAGACTTAGACGTGGCTTTGCACTGTGGAGGGACGTTAGCAAGGACGCTACAGTGCGTCAAATTTGCGGGACAAAGCTAGAATGTGTCATCAACATGCATTATATCTACATAACGATGGCATATGATAATAATGGATGATAAGCTCTATCGTCGGCCAAATGTATTGATTGCATTTATATGGTCTACCCTAGTGTATCACACAACACAGCCATTATTGTGTAAATATCAGGCAACACAAGTGAGTCCAACTCAAAATGAGTGTGTTATCTACAAACCCCGTTTCCATATGAGTTGGGAAATTGTGTTAGATGTAAATATAAACGGAATACAATGATTTGCAAATCCTTTTCAACCCATATTCAGTACCCATATGCTACAAAGACAACATATTTGATGTTCAAACTGATAAACATTTTTTTTTTTGCAAATAATCATTAATTTTAGAATTTGATGCCAGCAACACGTGACAAAGAAGTTGAGAAAGGTGGCAATAAATACTGATAAAGTTGAGGAATGCTCATATCAAAGGGTTCAGAGAATCTGGAGAAATCACTGCACGTAAGCAGCTAAGCCCGTGACCTTCGATCCCTCAGGCTGTACTGCATCAACAAGCGACATCAGTGTGTAAAGGATATCACCACATGGGCTCAGGGAACACTTCAGGAACCCACTGTCAGTAACTACAGTTGGTCGCTACATCTGTAAGTGCAAGTTGAAACTCTCCTATGCGAGGCGAAAACCGTTTATCAACAACACCCAGAAACGCCGTCGGCTTCGCTGGGCCCGAGCTCATCTAAGATGGACTGATACAAAGTGGAAAAGTGTTCTGTGGTCTGACGAGTCCACATTTCAAATTGTTTTTGGAAACTGTGGACGTCGTAAGAGGAAAAGAACCATCCGGATTGTTATAGGCGCAAAGTTGATAAGCCAGCATGTGTGATGGTATGGGGGTGTATTAGTGCCCAAGACATGGGTAACTTACACATCTGTGAAGGCGCCATTAATGCTGAAAGGTACATACAGGTTTTGGAGCAACATATGTTGCCATCCAAGCAACGTTACCATGGACGCCCCTGCTTATTTCAGCAAGACAATGCCAAGCCACGTGTTACATCAACGTGGCTTCATAGTAAAAGAGTGCGGGTACTAGACTGGCCTGCCTGTAGTCCAGACCTGTCTCCCATTGAAAATGTGTGGCGCATTATGAAGCCTAAAATAGCACAACGGAGACCCCCGGACTGTTGAACAACTTAAGCTGTACATCAAGCAAGAATGGGAAAGAATTCCACCTGAGAAGCTTAAAAATTGTGTCTCCTCAGTTCCCAAACGTTTACTGAGTGTTGTTAAAAGGAAAGGCCATGTAACACAGTGGTGAACATGCCCTTTCCCAACTACTTTGGCACGTGTTGCAGCCATGAAATTCTAAGTTAATGATTATTTGCAAAAAAAAAAATAAAGTTTATGAGTTTGAACATCAAATATGTTGTCTTTGTAGTGCATTCAATTGAATATGGGTTGAAAAGGATTTGCAAATCATTGTATTCCGTTTATATTTACATCTAACACAATTTCCCAACTCATATGGAAACGGGGTTTGTAGCATTTCCTTCATCCTCCTGGACATGGAATTGATCAGAGCTGCACAGGTAGTCACTGAAACACTATTCTACTCCTCCACCATGACTAGGGGTGTCCCAATCCGCTATTGGTATAAAAAAAATTAGATTATATCCTCTTGTCTCCGATATAAGCGCTCCAATACAAGCAGTCCTGCAGCGTGTTTACTTGTGCAGAGCTGGGCAGCCAGTTAACATCTAAATGTCCTCCAAAAGGCACACAAGGTTGGTCTTGTATTTATTTTAGTCAAGTCATTTAAAAAAAGGTAAACACAGTAGGCTAAAGGGTACTAGGAGCTAGCAGCCTCACAACAACTAAGCACAAAATTGATTAACAAAGCAGTTTAAGACACCACATTTGTCAATATATACAAGTATCAAATAGTAAAATTGCATATTACAAAGTCTCCAAGGCAGAAGTATATTAGAAAGTATCCAGTAACAAACGTGTCTGTATCATTCAATTTACTGCATCATGAGCTAAGCTCACATTATGGTTATTATGAACATTATGCATTATGGTGGCCACCAGATGTTGCCAAAAAAAACGATTACCACTTCACTTAAACTAAAAGTCAACATAAGACCAGAATCTCTGGCCACTTATTGATTCGATCAGATTCCGATTCCTGGGGTGACGATTCGATTCAGAATCGTTTCTCGATTCATATCGATTCTTGCAAAGTATGATTTGGTCTAATAGTTAGAAAAACTCCTTCTGGTTGCATAGAGATGGCCAAAAACATAAAAAACCTACACACAAAAAGAGATATATATATATATATATATATATATATATATATATATATATATATATATATATATATATATATATATATATATATATATATATATATATATATATATATATATATACACACATATATATATATATATATATATATATATATACATATATATATATATATATATATATATATATATATATATATATATATATATATATATATATGCATATGTATATATTAATATGTGTTTGGATATATATATATATATATGTTTGTGTGTATATATGTATGTCTATATGCATGTGTATGTATATATATATGTTTGTGTTTATATGTATGTCTATATGCATGTGTATATATGTATATATATTTACATAAGTATGTATGCATATATATGAATGTAGATAAGTATGTAAGTATATATCTATATATGTATGTATATATATACATATATATGTATATATATATATATATGTGTATATATATGTACAAATGTATATATATATACACATATATATATATGTATCTATGTATATATTAATATGTATATGGATATACATATATATGTTTGTGTTTATATGTATGTATATATGTGTGTATATATATGTCTATATATGTATATATATTTACATATGTATGTATGTATAATTATATGAATGTAGATAAGTATGTATATGTATGTAAGTATATATCTATATATGTATGTATGTATATATATGTAAGTATATATCTATATATGTATGTATGTATGTATGTATGTATATATATATATATGTAAGTATATATCTATATATGTATGTATATGTATATATATATGTGTACTGTATATATATATATATATATTTATTTGTATATATATATATATATATATATATTTTTTTTTTCTTCATTAAATTATTAATCGATTTAAAATCAGGATGAAAGGATTAATAAGATTCGTACTTCGGATGTGAATTGATTTCCTTTTTTGCACCACTAACAGTTAATAATATAAAGGTTAGTGTCTTTAAAACCTACCATTGTTTTTTGACTAATTACACTTGATCAAGCCTTTTTTTAACAATACCACATTCAAAAAAATAATGTCTGATTTGTGTGGATCGCGTATCAGATCAACTTCGGTATCAGCCAATACTCAGGGCTCCATTATCAGTATCGTATGGTATGTGACAAACGTGTGCCAGGACAGCCCTAAAGAAGACATCAGAGCTGGATGTTAGACATCTTGGACTCACTGCCATCACAATATCACAGAGATGTTGGAATTCATCTTCCGCTCCATGAACCGCAGCTCCCCCCGTGCCGGTAGCACTCATGCACACTACCACCATCGTGACTCGAGGTCAGACACAATTATCATGGTGCTCACTTGTGTTGCTGCCTATCTATTCTATGCATTGAGCCGCCTAAACGGGCTGCAAAGAACCTTTTACTACAATTTTTTCAGGATCACGTGTCAAAATAAGCCCTCCTGGTGGCGAGTGCGGGCGCCGTGCTCCCCCCATCTCACCATGTAACCTGGACACTATTGTTGACGCTCGTGCTCATTCTGCCTGTGTGTGTGTGTGTGTGTGTGTGTGTGTGTGTGTGTGTGTGTGTGTGTGTGTGTGTGCACCCCCTGCAACAGCTCTGGGGGTGCAGCTGCATTGCAGTGCAGAAAACAGAGCGAGGTGGTGGGGGTAGTGGGGTAGGGAGTCTTATATAAGATCTTCTTCTTTAAATCGCCTACATTTGCATGCAGCACCCACACTTTCATTTATTGCATCAACACTGGAACAACAAAGAAAGAAAAGTATCCTGCCTGAACTGAACATTTAAAGTCATTGCAGGCCAGAAGGAGTCGCTATGTTTTTTTTACATTACATACTGCATATGTGCATGTGTGTTTACGTTACATACTGCATATGTGCATGTGTGTTTACGTTACATACTGCATATGTGCATGTGTGTTTACATTACATACTGTATATGTGCATGTGTTTACATTACATACTGTATATGTGCATGTGTGTTTACGTTACATACTGTATATGTGCATGTGTTTACATTAAATACTGTTAATGTGCATGTGTGTTTACGTTACATACTGCATATGTGCATGTGTGTTTACATTACGTACTGTTAATGTGCATGTGTGTTTACGTTACATACTGCATATGTGCATGTGTGTTTACATTACATACTGCATATGTGCATGTGTGTTTACATTACATACTGTATATGTGCATGTGTGTTTACATTACATACTGCATATGAGCATGTGTGTCTACGTTACATACTGTATATGTGAATGTGTTTACATTACATACTGTTAATGTGCATGTTTACGTTACATACTGCATATGTGCATGAGTGTTTACATTACATACTGTATATGTGCATGTGTTTACATTAAATACTGTTAATGTGCATGTGTTTACGTTACATACTGCATATGTGCATGTGTTTACGTTACATACTGCATATGTGCATGTGTGTTTACGTTACATACTGCATATGTGTATACATTACATACTGCATATGTGCATGTGTTTACGTTACATACTGCATATATGCATGTGTGTTTATGTTACATACCGTATATGTGGATGTGTTTACATTACATACTGCATATGTGCATGTGTTTACATTACATACTGTATATGTGCATGTGTTTACATTACATACTGTATATGTGCATGTGTTTACGTTACATACTGTATATGTGCATGTGTGTTTACGTTACATACTACATATGTGTTTACGTTACATACTGTATATGTGCATGTGTTTACATTACATACTGTGTATGTGCATGTGTTTACATTAAATACTGCATATGTGCATGTGTTTACGTTACATACTGTATATGTGCATGTGTGTTTACGTTACATACTACATATGTGTTTACGTTACATACTGTATATGTGCATGTGTGTTTACGTTACATACTGTGTATGTGCATGTGTGTTTACGTTACATACTGTATATGTGCATGTGTGTTTACATTACATACTACATATGTGTTTACATTACATACTGTATATGTGCATGTGTGTTTACGTTACATACTACATATGTGTTTACGTTACATACTGCATGTGTGTTTACGTTACATACTACATGTGTTTACGTTACATACTGCATGTGTGTTTACGTTTCATACTGCATATGTGCATGTGTGTTTACGTTACATACTACATATGTGTTTACGTTACATACTGCATGTGTGTTTACGTTACATACTACATGTGTGTTTACGTTACATACTGCATGTGTGTTTACGTTACATACTACATATGTGTTTACGTTACATACTGCATGTGTGTTTACGTTACATACTGCATGTGTGTTTACGCTACATACTGCATGTGTGTTTACGTTACATACTGCATGTGTGTTTACGTTACATACTGCATGTGTGTTTACGTTACATACTGCATACAGTACGTGCATGTGTGTGCTAATGTGTTGCTAGTCCAGGACTCCCCGCTGTGTGTGTCCTGGCTTTAAAATGTCTGACACAGCAATGGTGCAGTAATAAACGCTCCCTCTCCTAAGGTGTCGCAGACGTGTCCCCTTGTGCCTTCCCCCCCCCCCCAGGAGCCTTACCTCGTAATGTTCTCTGGACTGGACGGACTTGAGCGAGCTGATCCAGTCCTCCATCTCCTTCCTGTTCTCGGCGCAGAGGATGAGCCTACGGAAAGGAGTGATCACCTGGACGGGGGAAGACGCAGAAGGTGAGGTGAGACGGGTGCTCTTCCAGGCTCCGTGCTCTCGTCAGCCCGCCGGCGCTACTGAGAGGAGAGGGAGGCTCGTCTCTGTTTTTAAGGGGAAGATGAGGTGCACCCCCATCTCCTGCCCCCCCTCCTCCTCCTCCCTCCCCATCTCTCACTCTCCCTCATTAAATCTTGCTCTCTCTCATCACAACACCTTCTTGAGTGTTCCACCACTTTCTTTTCTTTCGCTCTTAGCGCTTCAAAACCCTTTCAGCCAGATACATGCTGACAGGCGAAGAGTTTCACCCCCCTCACAATCCTCCAGTGTGTGTGTGTGTGTGTGTGTGTGTGTTTAAAGTTCCCTGACGGACACACAACACGCCCACTCTCAGCTCTGCATCACTTATTCATGCCCTTCCTCATCCCGCCGCTCGCTTCGTCTTCTATCACTCTCAAAGACAACATTCGAGGCAGCAGACGACCACAACGTACCCGGCCGTGCATGCGTTGCATCTTCTCCTATATTCCATTAAACACGCGTGTCAAAGCACACGCGCGTACTATCCAAGTGGAGACTGTGTAAATACCGTATTTTTCGGAGTATAAGTCGCTCCGGAGTATAAGGCGGGGTTGAGGTGGGGGGGTTAGGAGTTAGCGGGGGGGTTATATTGTAGTGTCCTGGAAGAGTTAGTACTGCAAGGGGTTCTGGGTATTTGTTCTGTTGTGTTTATATTGTGTTACGGTGCGGATGTTCTCCCGAAATGCGTTTGTCATTCTTGTTTGGTGTGGGTTCACAGTGTGGCGCATATTTGTAACAGTGGTAAAGTTGTTTATACGGCCACCCTCAGTGTGACCTGTATGGCTGTTGATCAAGTATGTCTTGCATCAATTCGTAACGAGTAAAGCCGGTAGATATTATGTGACTGGGCCGGCACATAAAGAAGGTGCCTTAAAGGTTTATTGGCGTTCTGTACCTCTCCCTACGTCCGTGTATACAGCGGCGTTTAAAAACGTCATACATTTTACTTTTAAAAACCGATACCCAGTGACGTGCGGTCACTGGAGGCAGGTGAGAAAGAAAAAAAATGTAAAAAGAAAAAAAATCTATTAAATTGTTATATGTATTCAGTGATTATACTATAAAGTTATTTTCCATTTAACTTCACCGGTTTTCGATTATTTTTATTCAAAATCGCTGAATTTTCACATTTGCCGTTCAAATACTGAGAAGAGACGGTGCGGTGAACAGCAGCCAGTTGAGGCACGTCACTCAGTTGTGCCTCAACATGGATTGCGGACTCGGCTAACTGCTGGCCTGCTGTGCAGTGAGACCGTATTGCTTTATGAATTATATTATACATTTCCATAGTTTAGTTAGCTGAGGTATATAATGTACAGTGTATTTTGTCAACAACTGTATGTGTGTAACGTATTTCTTGTGCTGAGCAATCATAAAACTGCTGCGAAGACACACTGGCTGAGGCTCGCGTAATCCCGCCTCCTGGTGCCGGTTAATGCACGCCCCGCCGCAGAATGCACCCCCCGACGGGAGCGCCACACCAACCAAAGCCCACACCCAAACCCTCCACGTGCAAGACCAAATCCACCCAAAAAAAGTCACTTAACAAGAAGCCAAAAAGTGCAAAAACAACAATACTCGCGCCAGAGGAGCCGTGAACGACTGCAGGGACACAACATTAGGTACACCTGCAGACTGCAGCACGGATTTCATATTTCATTCATTCACAACTCCTCAAACACGAACACCACTGTTCCCGCACTTATAAGTAAAGGTAAGACCATAATAACGTTTTTTTTAATTAAATGTGCTTTTTGTGTGCTACAGTTTGTATGTGTAAAGTTAAAGTTAAGTTAAAGTACCAATGATTGTCACACACACACGAGGTGTGGTGAAATTTGTCCTCTGCATTTGACCCATCCCTTGATCACCCCCTAGGAGGTGAGGAGAGCAGTGGGCAGCAGCGGCGCCGCGCCCGGGAATAATTTTTGGTGATTTAACCCCCAATTCCAACCCTTGAAGCTGAGTGCCAAGCAGGGAAGAATGTTGGTATGAGCTTTTAAACATAACCCGTTAACTGCTGCCAATCAAATGGTGAATAAGATACTCTTTAGGGTTCATATGTTTGTAAATCTGACTGTGATGAAGTCAGTGCCTCACCAGTCATGAACCTCACCGCACGTCACTGCCGATACCGATAATAACGAAACTGATACCGATAATTTCCGATATTACATTTTAAAGCATTTATCGGCATCCCTAATCAAAATGTGTCCCTTTTAACTAATCTACTTGATCAAATTTTTTAATTTTCCTGAGGGAACTCTCCTGAAGGAATCAATAAAGTACTATCAATCTATCTCAAATTCTCCCTCCAATTAAAATGAAACAAGCATATGTTTGATTTGAAGGCTAACTGACCAACAATGATTGAGGTTGCTGGGGTCAAAAGGCAAATCGGTGAGTAAAAAAAGCGTTCAACGAGGCGCAATTTTCAACCTTCTCAAAGTTTATCGTCACGTAAAAATGAAAAAAGAGGAAACGCGATCGATTTTGAATGTTATCAACACGAGATACTTGAGACGGCCGGGGTTCAAAGGGCTCGCCGATACACGTCCAGCCTGCTACGACTCGTCTCGCCGAATGTTCCTGATTTTGCCGCTGATGAATGACTGTCAAATAAACAAGGCCTGCATCAATCACCTTAATCACGGCTGCAATCCATCTGTCCCTGGAGCTTCAATCAATACCAGCTTACTTCGCAACCACTCCTGTGTGCGTGCGTATTCTCCTTTAATTGTCCCCCGGGCTAATTATGTTAGCATTCTTCCAGGTTCATTGCATAAGTGAAGAAGACTGCTCCCAAATGACAGAAATCGGTGCTAAGTATGAGAACTTTCTAGTTTCTCAGTCACGTGAGTTGACATTTATATTGCGTGTGTGTGTGTGTTCTTGTATTCTTACCCTTCTTGAGACATCAACAAGGAAAAGTACCTCCCATTTGAGGAGGTGTGAACAAGTGATGACATAAATCATGGTCCCACTACAGAAAACCATTGCATCTAATAGAGAATGTCTCATTTGCACCCCTGCTGGTGAAATCTATCAAAATTAGGGAGGTCCCAAAAAGGAAGGATTTGTTTAATTGACTGTGTGTCGGTTTTAGAAGTGCTCCCCCTCTGGTCAACATATGAAACAACAAATGTGTGTAAAAATTTGAAGGGCTCCCCCTCTGGTCAACGTATGTGATAACAAGTGTGTGTAAGAAATTGAAATGCGCCCCCTTTGGCCACAATTTATTTAAAAAAATAATATATAAATGTATATAGAGACATACTGTAATAACTTGAAGTAAATAATGAAGATTATAAACCAATTACAAACAAAAAAATTCAACAACTTTTTAATTTATTTACTAAAAACAGTCTTTTTCTCACAATATGGCAACGTTTTTTCTTAGAAATTGGGAACAATTTCTCATATTCTTTCCGTTTTTGTAATATTGCAATATTTTCTCGTAAAATTATTACTTTTTTATGTAAAATGATTACATTTTAATGCAAAATGATGACATTTGTCATATAAAATTCTGGCTTTTATCACAATATTGCCAATTTTTTTTATTTGTATATAAGCTGCACCCAATAAATTTGAGGAGGAAAAATTTTTTTTTCCATATATTAGCCGCAGATAAATGTTAAAATGTTAAAAAAAATAATGCACACACGGCCGTTGGATTAGAGAGGTTCTCTACAATCTAAAACTGGAAAAACTTAGGTTTTTGCTAAAAGGCTCGGCTCAAGCATTTGAAAGCTCATGGAGTCCTTTTTTGCTGTATGTCAACTCTCTTGACCTATGCCCAGACGCAGATGAGGAATAATCTCCCTTTTATTTATTAGTATTATTTTATTCTATTTTTATTTTATTATATATTATTATTATTATTATTTAATTTTTATTTTTATTTTATTATTATTATATATATATATTTTATTTTTTATTTTTTTTAATATATATATATCTGTCTGTCTCTGGCCACGTATGTGTGTGTGTGTGAGAATGTGTCTGTCTTTGTCGTCTTACTTGTTATATAATTGTGCCATTTGTCCCTCGTTAGTGGGACCTGAGTGGGGTGGGAGGGTGGATGGGTGGTTTGGGTTTTAAGGGAAAGGGTGTGAATCATTTACTGACTTTAAAATTGTACTGTTTCGACTTGCACTTTTTTCTGTCTATTTGAAAATGCCAATAAAAAAAGTTGGGGAAAAAAAAAAAATAAAAAAAAAAATAAATAAAAATAATGCACTTTGTGACTTCAATAATAAATATGGCAGTGCCATGTTGGCATTTTTTTCCATAACTTGAGTTGATTTATTTTTGGAAAACCTTGTTACATTGTTTAATGCATCCAGCGGGGCATCACAACAAAATTAGGCATAATAATGTGTTAATTCCACCACTGTATATATCGGTATCGGTTGATATCGGAATCGGTAATTAAGAGTTGGACAATATCGGAATACCAGGTATCGGCAAAAAAGTCATTATCGGACATCTCTAGTTGTAATCAATAAGAAATATCAAGCAGCTAAAATACGCCAAACCTGGATAAGTGTGGAGAGAGTGTTTTGCATATCAGCCATCATGCAGTGTAATGGGTTGATATATGTGTAATTCCAAATGATATATACATGTTTTATAGTGTCTACAAAGATCAATGAGCAGGAGGTGTGTTGTTATAGTTAATGTATACCAGGAGTGGGAAAAGTTGTTTGGATGGGGTCATATATATTGATGCTGTGCTCAAGTCACTTGCAAATGAAATGTGTGGTCATTGACCATCAATTGCATCTTCGCCCACAAGATGAAAGCAATATCATTCCAATTCAGACAATCTTGTGATGTCTCGCGGGACGCACTTGACCCGCTGGCCCCCCCGTTTTAGGGTTTTACTCCATGTCCAAACGAATCAAACCCTTGTCTGTCTTTATTTATTTTGCACGGCAACTTTGGGTTTATAGCGGGATTCCAAACCCTGCACGCATCTGTGCGTGTGCTTCACTCCAGCCCCTTATTTCTCAAATGTATCATGTGTCCGTCACAGCCTTTGTGCCCGTCCTCTGCTCCACCGCTCCGTCTCTTTGGCAGTCCATTTACTCTCACACAGTTCAGAAAATTTGAAATTAAATTGTTTGTTGACTAAATTAAACTTGTAATTTTAAATTAGAACACAATTTTAATAAATTAATTAAAAACTTAAATTAAAATTAAATCAAATGTAATGAAAAATGTAAATTGTATTTAATTAAAATTAAAATTAAACTAAAATACTTAAGTATTATCTATTGTTGTATTTTAATCAAACAATTCTACTATTTAACACATATTTCATTTATTTTAGTTGTAGAAGTCAGAATAGTTATGTTTCTTACAAAATTTCTTAAAAATGACATACACCCTTTTGAAATTGTATTTACCTACAATAAAATGTTATCTATTTATTAGAGATGTCCGACAATGGCTTTTTTGCCGATATCCGATATTCCAATATTGTCCAACTTTTAATTACCGATACCGATATCAACCGATACCGATATTAATTAACACATTATTATGCCTAATTTTGTTGTGATGCCCCGCTGGATGCATTAAACAATGTAACAAGGTTTTCCAAAATAAATCAACTCAAGTTATGGAAAAAAATGCCAACATGGCTCTGCCGTATTTATTATTGAAGTCACAAAGTGCATTATTTTTTTTAACATGCCTCAAAACAGCAGCTTGGAATTTGGGACATGCTCTCTCTGAGAGAGCATGGGGAGGTTGAGGTGGGCGGGGTTGGTGGGGTGGGTTTTTGGGATAAGAGGTAGCGGGGGGTGTATATTGTAGCGTCCCGGAAGAGTTAGTGCTGCAAGGGGTTCTGGGTATTTGTTCTGTTGTGTTTATGTCATTCTTGTTTGGTGTGGGTTCACAGTGTGGCGCATATTTGTAACAGTGTTAAAGTTGTTTATACGGCCACCCTCAGTGTGCCCTGTATGGCTGTTGACCAAGTATGCCTTGGATTCACTTGTGTGTGTGTGAAAAGCCGTAGGTATTATGTGACTGGGTCGGCACGCAAAGGCAGTGCCTTTAAGGTTTATTGGCGCTCTGTACTTCTCCCTACGTCCGTGTACACAGCGGCGTTTTAAAAAGTCATACATTTTACTTTTTTGAAACCGATACCGATAATTTTGAAACCGATACCGATAATTTCCGATATTACATTTTAAAGCATTAATCGGCCGATAATATTGGCAGTCCGATATTATCGGACATCTCTACTATTTATTGTTAACATTTCATTTAAATTATGCCTTCCCCACTCTATTTTTAAAACAATTTATCATTTATCGCTGTTAATCAGTTCAGTGTCTGACCATGGTCAATGAATTTCCGCAAAGTCAGAATTATTAACAATAAATCAAATATTTTCACAGCTAGAGCATCAAATATGCACGGTAAAAATAAGTTTTAACATTATTTGAGCCCATGAAACAACACCCACACAGGCATCTTTACACTTGTTTGATCCAGTATATTAATACTGTCTGGGGCTCAGCCAATCAGTGGCCATGATACTGAAGAGCAAAGCTCTGTTTAGTTTGGTCTCATTTGTGGCCAATAATACTACAGCAGTCTCAATATTCTTAGGTCATTTAGCCAATTTTATGTTTGACATTGCTTAATTTAGGCCAAACATGTGTAGAATATGCTTAAAAGAGTAAGCTAGAAATATGTATTACATGAATAGAAGTTTGAAGGAAGCTTTAACAACAATCAGTCAAAGGAGTTCCTCAGGGAAGTGTTTTAAGTCCATTTGTTTTCTATTTATCATTATCATTTATCAAGGTCTGCTTTGCAGCAAAAATCTCACAAATATTATTTTGGATGAATACAAAAATAAAACACTGCAACATTTCTTCTATTAATTTTTACCAGAAAGGTGGCGCTTCTCCCTATTATAAAGTCAAAGTACCACTGATAGTCACACACACACTAGGTGTGTTAAAATCCTATTTATTTATATCCTAATTCCTTGTTCCACCCCCTGGGAGGTTGAGGGGAGCAGTGAGCGGCAGCGGTGGCCGCGCTCAGCAATCATGTTGGTGATTTAACCCCCAATTCCAACCCTTTGATGCTGAGTGCCAAGCAGGGAGGTAATGGCTCCCATTTTTATAGTCTTTGGTATGACTCGGCCGGGGTTTGAACTCACGGCAATGTTCCCTCTAAGGTGCGCGCCTGTGCACCTGCGCACTGCTCAAGCGTCCTCTGCGCACGGCAAATCTATGCCACGCACAAAATCAAATAAAAAAATAAGCGCATAACAATTTTCGACACGACACGGACACGACAGAGAAAACAGTTTTTGTCATCATTGTTCAACTATTGTAACGTCTGTCGAGACGCTTTGAGGACATGAATTCCATCCATCACTTTACTGAGCAAAACTCTTTATTGTCGGCCATAAACACATCACCAAAACATTAGTAAAACAAATTATATCTCGCAAAACTGGTCATTTCAAACCAGACCAAAAGCAACTTAGTTATATCAACAGCAGCCGCTCGCTCTTTCTCACTTTCGCCAACACATGCACATATGGCACTTAGCCAGTGATGCGTTTACAGACACACCAAAAGTCGGACAACTCCAACACCACACACAAAGTGTCATTCCAGGTCGTTACACTATGATTTACCAATCAAATGTGTGCTTATTCTAGTGTCATTTATTAGGAATCTTAATTTATAAATATTAATCATGAAATGCTGTTAGTATATTAAATAAATACTAATAAAAATATATTTTTTACAAACAGGAAGTTGCAGGAATGTACACATGATCCCCTGCTTACATCTCATTGTGCAACATGTGAATGTTTTAAATGGGAACTAAATGCAATGTCTGAAAGGGGTACAAATTATTTCCAAAGCAGGACCTCCACCCAGACAAACAATACAAGTACACAGTTCATGAAAAACAATATTTGTTGTTATTGTCATTGTAAGTGGGCCTAAACATTTATATTAGAAAATAACCTCATGGAAATGACTGCTGTCATTTGATTATAATAATAAGAGAATGTTGTCTCTCTATCTGTGTTGGCCCTGCGATGAGATGGGGACTTGTCCAGGGTGTACCCCGCCTTCCGCCTGAATGCAGCTGAGATAGGCTCCAGCACCCCCCCGCGACCCCGAAAGGGACAAGCGGTAGAAAATGTATGGATGGATGGAGATTGAACTTGTTATTTAGTCAGGTTTGGGACAGGTGTGCTGCTGGTGTAGCCACAGTGTGCACGTCTGATGTTGCTCACATGGACTCCACTGAATGCTCAGGGACTTTTTGCCTTTGCTCACACACATGAACAATTAGAGGGAACATTGCTCACGACCTACCCATCTCAGGGCGGACACTCTAATCATCATCACGTCACACAGGTGTAAAAGCCAGGTGTTCCAATACTTTTGTCTGTGTCGCATACTGCTATGCTGCTTGCTGTTTAGGCAAAGGACATAGGAATCTATAACGTCATATAATGTGTGCATGCGTGTGTGTGTGTGTGTGTGTGTGTGTGTGTGTGTGTGTGTGTGTGTGTGTGTGTGTGCGTGTGCGCAGAGTGGCAAATGGCTCCTCGTCTCTCTGCGGGTGTCGATGATCCTGATTGGTTGTCGGGGGAAACCAAAACAGCTGCTTTCTAAATTGGCTGCAGGCATCCCTCAGAATGTGGAAAACCTCCCTTGATGACTGACCTTCACATCTGCGTGTGTGTGAGAGTGTGTGTGTGTGCGTGTGTGTGTGTGTGTGTGTGTGTGTAGGCGACGATAAGCCTCATTACTATTGACGGCGAGAAAGCGCACAGCACAACACACTGGTGCACATGCACAAGCCTTGAGGTGCGCGTCAACCGTGTAAAGTGCAGGACGTTAGCGGCCTCGGCCTGTCCAATAAGAGCCGGTGAGTCGGCGAGAGGGGGCGGAGCCTCCTCGCAGAGTTCGTGATGGGGATTGGGGGTTTGTGATGGGGGGAGTGGGGCGTTGAGCCCTCCCCTCTCACATGGACTACAAGGTGCTTCCTCTGTTGGCATTCACACCTCGTCTCTCTCGGTGGTCAACTACAGCGCACGTCATTCATGGTGGGGTGTACTCTCAATCTGTTATTAATATCTTTGTTTTTACCATGCATTATATCAGCGCAATAACAGAAATATACCAGCAGTCATACACCTTTTCAGACAGACTCAATGTATGAGCATGGAAAAGTAAATGGTACATATATGAGAAGGGTCAGATTGATGCAGACGCGCGCTTGTGTGTGTGTGTGTGTGTGTGTGTGTGTGTGTGTGTGTGTGTGTGTGTGTGTGTGTGTGTGTGTGTGTGTGTGTGTGTGTGTAAAGTAAAGTAAAAGTAAAAGTACCAATGATTGTCACACACACACTAGGTGTGGTGAAATTAACCTCTGCATTTGACCCATCCCCTTGTTCACTCCCTGGGAGGTGAGGGGAGCAGTGAGCAGCAGCAGTGGCCACGCCCGGGAATCATTTTGGTGATTTAACCCCCAATTCCAACCCTTGGTGTGTGTGTGTGTGTGTCTGTGTGTGTGTGTGTGTGTGTGTGTTCTGGCAATGCTGATGTAACGCAGGTGCCAAATTCATACCTTTTTGAATTTGACTGGTATGCTCTTGCTTACTAGTTACTCTTTGAGCGCTGTGCGTGCTTCCTGGTCACGTGACTGCCGCGGTCCAATTAGCTGGGCTTATAAGCCGGTAGCAGGAAGTGGCCAGCAGACAGACAGATTGTATGCTCGAGGTAGGTTTTTAATCCTCGTTTTTACCTGGAATATTGTGCTAACTAAGTATAAACTAAAATGCCTAATTTGTAACTTTATAGAGCCGACTACCAGCGCCGGAGTTTTTTTTTCTCTCTCATTAAGCTGTTGGTGAGTCCATATTTATGAACATAGCACAGTTAGCATTTATCTCTCTTCGATTGTTGCAGTCTTTGTAGCATATTATCAATCGTCCGTATACAAGGTTTATGATTTAAACCTTTGATAACTATTTGTGTGTTAAATGTACTTTTAAATGTGTTTTGATAATAAGCATGTTTAGTGCACTGATGCTGCTAATAGTTATTTTGACATTTTATTGCATATTGTGATTTTGATGTTATTGATTTATATTGTACAATATGGAGGAAAGAAGATATGTTGTGTACACATGGATTTAAAAGAATGTTCCTGGCTCTTACACAGGCCAGGCTTCTCTTGTTTTGATGGCGAGCTAAAGAAAGGAGCATCTAGTCCAAGGAGTGTTCTTGGAAGATTCCAGCCAGAAACCCCACCACCTGTTCGGTTTGGGCGGGTAAGAGGCTCTCGAGCCGACCCTTTACATTTTTTTTCCATCTTTAACCAGCAGTACACTGACTGTACTGCCATCCTTTTTTTTTCTAAGAACTCTAAGTCTGAACTGAGATTTGTTCAGATCCAGAAACATTAATTAATGAAATTAGAATTGTATGTATGTATATAGTCACTGTTTTTCCCGATTTATTTCATGTTGAATGGCCATTCAACTTATTGTGTGTATATATCTGCTGTCCCTCACAAATTGTCTAATACACAGTGTCAACCAAACTACAGTTTAAGCTCTGCCTTCTCTCTCCAAGTCGAAACCCTAGTCTTCTGTTCTGAGCCCATAAAACCCCGTATATACAGTATTGCATTAATTTTGTAGTACGTATAGGTTACACTGACTTAATGGGGACATCGCTCTGTTTACAGAGTCACCTTTAGGGGACCTCTGACGGTATGGGGACAAAAAAAACAGGTCCCCTAAAGGGAAACCTCTTTAAATGACCAAATATGCTTGATTAGCACTCCAACAAGTCAATGACATCAACAAAGTTCATATTTGTGCATTCGCGCACAATCCTAAAACGTTTGGTGGACAAAATGAGACAAAGAAAGCGTGGCGTAAAACATCACATTTCTGTGGCAGCGTCGGAGAAAGTTGTACATGTAAACAAACGCCACGGAAATGAGTAGGACAAAACGACGCTCGCCAATTACTCTCATCAGTGAAGCACGTTTAATATAAACAGTGAGATTTCTAACAATTAAGAAGGTTAGTGTCATGTTTGACCTCCTACGGAAACCATATTAAAACAAAAATATATCCATCCATCCATCCATCTTCCTCTGCTTATCCGAGGTCGGGTTGTGGGGGCAGCAGCCTAAGCAGGGAAGCCCAGACTTCCCTCTCCCCAGCCACTTCGTCCAGCTCCTCCCGGGGGATCCCGAGGCGTTCCCAGGCCAGCAGGGAGACATAGTCTTCCCAACGTTTCCTGGGTCTTCCCCGTGGCCTCCTACCGGTGGGACGTGCCCTAAACACCTCCCTAGGGAGGCGTTCGGGTGGCATCCTGACCAGATGCCCGAACCACCTCATCTGGCTCCTCTCGATGTGGAGGAGCAGCGGCTTTACTTTGAGCTCCCCCCGGATGACAGAGCTTCTCACCCTATCTCTAAGGGAGAGCCCCGCCACCCGGCGGAGGAAACTCATTTCGGCCGCTTGTACCCGTGATCTTGTCCTTTCGGTCATAACCCAAAGCTCATGACCATAGGTGAGGATGGGAACGTAGATCGACCGGTAAATTGAGAGCTTTGCCTTCCGGCTCAGCTCCTTCTTCACCACAACGGATCGATACAGCGTCCGCATTACTGAAGATGCCGCACCGATCCGCCTGTCGATCTCACGATCCACTCTTCCCTCACTCGAGAACAAGACTCCGAGGGACTTGAACTCCTCCACTTGGGGCAAGATCTCCTCCCCAACCCGGAGATGGCACTCCACCCTTTTCCGGGCGAGAACCATGGACTCGGACTTGGGAGTCATACCAAAGACTATAAAAAAGGGACCCATTACAACTCAGCATCACGAGTTGGAATTGGGGGTTAAATCACCAAAAATGATTTCCGGGCGCGGCCACCGCTGCTGCTCACTGCTCCCCTCACCTCCCAGGGGGTGATCAAGGGTGATGGGTCAAATGCAGAGAATAATTTCGCCACACCGAGTTAATTTGAATTAAAGTACCAATGATTGTCACACACACACACACTAGGTGTGGCGAAATGATTCTCTGGGTGTGTGTGTGAGACAATCATTGGTACTTTAACTTTAACACACACACATGCCATATCATTAAAACAGAGTGGCGTTTTCTGTCCAGCCTCTGCAGCAGTTCTCATAACAACCCCTCTGCCCCCCACCTCCACCTATAGCGTGACTGGCGGCAGCAGAGATGCACGCGTGTTTGACCCTCGCCCCCCACCTCCACTCAGCACGCCTACCTCCACAGCTCGTGTTGAGACGTCGTAGCATCACTGCAGGATTCCCCTCCTCTTCCTACCGCCGACGTTTCCCCCTCCTCAATACCCGTCACGCCGTTGCGTTCCTTCACTCTGTTCTATTTCAGGCTCTCTCCTCAGCTTCTCCTTCATCCGCATCCTTCAAGTCCCCTCCACCATCTTAATGTCCTCATCTCCATACTCTTTGGCGTGCAGGCCTTATTCATTAAGCCTTGCCGCACACACACTTAATCTCATTTCTTTTCTCAGGTCATTCCCGTGCAGGCGTTTCGAGGCGTGGCGCTAAAAATAGCAACACGCTCTCCGCAGGGCGCTGTTCTCCCGACGACGAAGCCCTACCCCCCTCCCCAACCCCTCGCTCCATGTTTCTTAATATAGCATCGCCCCGGGAAGAGAAGAGACATTTTTAGAAAGGGGAAACTAAATTTAACCTGCTGATATTTGAGGTTTGTTGCATCACGCACGATGCTTCCCTCATGCAGGAAACCTTCCCCACTTTCACCTTGAAGGTGACTCTGTCCTCCATGACCTCATGGTCGTTTAATATTTCCACTCGTATTTATCAACTATTGTTACAATTAATATGTCAATTATTGTAGCTTTTTTCTGTCTATGAAATACAGAGAAAATATCCATATGAATTTTTTAAGACAAATTTTAGGTACATGTGTTTTTAATGATTATTTTAGTTTAATGTTACAATGTTACACTGTATTTGTAATTCTAATGTATTTGCATTATAATTTAAATTTAATTAAATTTAATTAAAATAAAAAATACTATAAAATACAAATTTTAATTACAAAATACATTTACATTTAATTTAAATTGTATTACAATTAAATAAATTAAAACTAAATCCAAATTAAAATACTTTAAGTAATTTTGGACAAATTTGGGGCACACGTGTGTTTTTAATATTTAGTTTAATATTTTCTTAAATGTATATCTAATTCCAAAGTGTTTGCATTCTAATTTAAAAATTAAAATTAAATTAAAATTAAATTGAAAATTCCCAAAAAAAAAATTTTTGTAATTACAAAATACATTTAAATCCAATTTAAATTGTATTGAAATTAAATTTAAATTAAAACTAAATCCAAATTAAAATACTTGAAGTAATTTAAGACTAATTTTGGGCACGTGTGTTTTTAATATTTAATTTAAGATTTTCTTAAATGTATATCTAATTCTAAAGTGTTTGCATTCTAATTTAAAATTAAAATTAAATTAAATTGAAAATTACAATAAAATAAACATTTTAATTACAAAATACATTTAAATCCAATTTAAATTGTATTGAAATTAAATTAAAATTAAAACGAAATCCAAATTAAAATACTTGAAGTAATTTAAGACTAGTTTTGGGCACATGTGTGTTTTTAATAATTATTTAGTTCAATATTATGTTCTTAAATGTATATCTAATTCTAAAGTGTTTGGATTCTAATTTAAAATTTAAATTAAATTAAAATTACAATAAAGACCTACCTACCTACCGATTACAATAAAATAAAAATTTGGATGAAAAAAATACATTTAAATGTAATTAAAATTGTAATAAAATGTAATTAAAATAAAACTAAATCTAAATTAAAATACTTGAAGTAATTTAAGACTAGTTTTGGGCACATGTGTGTTTTTAATAATGATTTAGTTTAATATTATTTTCTTAAATGTATATCTAATTGTAAAGTGTTTGCATTCTAATTTAAAATTAAAATTAAATTTAAAAATAAATAATTAATATGAAATAAAAAATTTGAATGAAAAAATACATTTAAATGTAATTAAAATTGTAATACAAATATTATTAAAATTAAAACTAAATCCAAATTAAAATACTTGAAGTAATTTAAGACTAGTTTTAGGCACATTAATAATTATTTAGTTTAATATTATTTTCTTATATGTACATCTAATTCTAAAGTGTTTGCATTCTAATTTAAAATTTAAATTAAATGAGTTTAAAATAGAAATGACAATAAAATTGAAATTTTAATCGAAAAATCTATTTAAATTTAATTTTAATTGTATTAAAATTAAAACTAAATCAAAGTTAAATACTTGAAGTAATTTAAGACTAATTTTGGGCACACGTGTGTGTTTTTAATAATTAGTTAGTCTAATATTATTTTCTTATATGAATATCTAATTCTTAAGTGTTTGCGATCTAATTTAAAATTAAAATTCTATGAAATTAAATTAAAAATAATTCCAATTTGAATTAAATGAAAATGTAATCAAATTGAAATTTAATTAAATAAATTAAATAAAAAATGTTTCATTTTAATTTAAATTAATTCAAAATTAAATTACTTAAAGTACTTAATCTATTTTTGTATTTTAATTAAATAATAATTCTGGACTATTTATTACATCTTGTATTTAATTTTAGTTGGAGAAGTCAGAATAACCAGGTTTCTTTGAACATTTCTTTCAAGTTACTACACACCATATTTTAAAATTGTACTTACCTACAATACAACTTTATCTATATATTTTTTTTTAATTCAACTAAATTGTGCCTTCCCATTGTTTTTTGTTTTTTTTAAACCATTCATTTATCGTAACCGGTTCTGGGTTCAATTAATTTTCGCAAAGTAGAAATTATTAACAAAAAATCGAGTATTTTCATAACTCGAGCATAAAATATGTAAGATAAAAATACGTTTTAACATTATGAGAGTTCTCTAGACATGAAATATCACCTAAATAGTCACCTGTACACTCCTTTAATCCAGTATAGTAATACTGTCCGCGGCTGAGCCAATCAGTGGCCACAATACTCAACGGGCCAAAAATATGTAGAATATGTTTAACAATTATATAAACAAAAATAAAGTCTGTGATAAACTGAAGCTGCAAACTTCTCAGCGTGATGTGGCGAGGGATGTTGGGCGAACTGGTTAAGGAGTTTTTGCCAAAACCTTTTATAGAAACTACCTGACCATATCATCTTAAATGTTTGAATATTGAGCATAAAGTGTGTGTGTGTGTATCTGTTTCTGTGTGTGTGTGTGTAAAGATGAGATGACCGATCCACTCACCGTGAAGCTGTTGTTGACATTCTTAGTGCTGGACTCGGCTACGCTGGCGTCCGATAGGTCCACCTCGTCAAAGATAAGGGACTGCACAAGAAGAACAAGAAGACGGTGAGCGTCTACCTGTGTTGTATTGAACTTAAGCATGTTTACTGGGGTTGCCATAGCGACGGTGATGCAAAAAGGTCTTATCATGAGCAAAGCAGACCTGGAATGGGTAGTGAGGGTGAATGGATGCACTTTTAAAAAAAGATTCTACATGACACCTCTAATGCAGATAGAGCAGCACCTTCTTTGAGGGCTGCATGGGAGACACACAACTTGTCACAACACAAGGATACACAATGGACCTGCATTTTTTTGAGACACGTAACAATGTTGTAGCGTTTTAGTGGTTTGTCGTTCAAGTGGAAAGGGAGGGGGGGGTTGTCCTTCCTCTCCGTCCAGCGGAGCAGCAGAAGGGCGGCGTGACAAACCAGACTGTGACGTGATGCTGAAGGCACACAGCAGAGGTCTTAAAGTGCTGAAGGACAATAACTAACTGTGTGTGTGTGTGTGTATGTGTGTGTGTGTGTGTGTGTGTTTGTGTGTGGCTCTGGTCATAATCCAGTGTTTATTGCAGGGACATTTGTCTTTGCAGGGAGTAGGGTTGTACTATATACCAGTACTAATAAAGTACCGCAGTACTAATGAATTAAAACAGTGCTACTCTGCTTCTGAAATATACTGGTCTTTTTTCCCCCCCGCGTCGTCGTCACATTGTGACATTGCTAGTAAAACGAGGAGAGGTGCATGTTTGGTAACGCACACAGACACAGCGTGGAGATAGAAAAGGGAGAATGGACGCATTTTGTCTTAAAAACTAACGAAGTTGAAGCTATAACCACTGCAAGAAGTGCTTAGCTCTTGCTCTAGTAGTATGGACTACATACGTTACTATACTTGGTATCATTACAGTGGATGTCAGGTGTAGATCCACCCATGGCGTTTGTTTATATTTTGATGCCGGTGAGCTACGGTGTGTAGTGAAGCATGTTTAGCTATTCCTCGTCCTGCAGTGATAATGATACTTGTAAGAAACTTACAGGGGGTGGGACCGGTTCTTTTCAGAGGCGGTATAGTACCGAATATGATTCATTAGTATCGCGATACTATACTAATACCGGTATACCGTACAACCCTATTATATATATTAACAGTAAATGAACAAGTAGATTAATAGTCCATTTTCTACCGCTTGTCCCTCATAATTCTGACAAAATAATAGAATGGAAAATGACACAATATGTTACTGCATACGTCAGCAGCCAAATAGGATCATTTGTTTGTTTACTTACTACTAAAAGACAAGTTTTCTAATATGTTTGCTATCTTATTTAATGCCAAACTTCTTCTTTCATTGCGATAAGAAACATATGTTTAAAGGGGAACATTATCACAATTTCAGAATGCCATCCATCCATTTTCTACCGCTTATTCCCTTTGGGGTCGCGGGGGGCGCTGGAGCCTATCTCAGCTACAATCGGGCGGAAGGCGGGGTACACCCTGGACAAGTCGCCACCTCATCGCAGATGAGGTGGCGAATTTCAGAATGGTTAAAAACAATTAAATATCAGTTCCCAGTGGCTTATTTTATTTTTCAAAGTTTTTTTCAAAATTTTACCCATCACGCAATATCCCTAAAAAAAGCTTCAAAGTGCCTGATTTTAACCATCGTTATATACACCCGTCCATTTTCCTGTGACGTCAGATAGTGATGCCAACACAAACAAACATGGCGGATAGAACAGCAAGCTATAGCGACATTAGCTCGGATTCAGACTCGGATTTCAGCGGCTTAAGCGATTCAACAGATTACGCATGTATTGAAACGGATGGTTGTAGTGTGGAGGCAGGTAGCGAAAACGAAATTGAAGAAGAAACTGAAGCTATTGAGCCATATCGGTTTGAACCGTATGCAAGCGAAACCGACGAAAACGACACGACAGCCAGCGACACGGGAGAAAGCGAGGACAAATTCGGCGATCGCCTTCTAACCAACGATTGGTATGTGTTTGTTTGGCATTAAAGGAAACTAACAACTATGAACTAGGTTTACAGCATATGAAATACATTTGGCAACAACATGCACTTTGAGAGTGCAGACAGCCCAATTTTCATCAATTAATATATTCTGTAGACATACCCTCATGTCAGCAGGCCAGGGAAGCTAGGGTCGATATTCTTCTCTTGATCATCTACGGTGGCATAAGGGACGGTGTGAGCCAAGACATCCAGGGGGTTTTGCTGGCTCGTCTGCGGGAACAAACTGCCGCCATTGCTTGCCGTGCTACCGAGGTCCTTTGTCCCTGAATTGCTCACACACTCCGGCAGATTCAATGGGGGTCTGGCGGCAGATTTCTTTGACTTTATCGTTGGAAATGCATCTGCTTTGAGTGTCGCAGGATATCCACACATTCTTGCCATCTCTGTCGTAGCATAGCTTTCGTCGGTAAAGTGTGCGGAACAAACGTCCAATTTCTTGCCACTTTGGCATCTTTGGGCCACTGGTGCAACTTGAATCCGTCCCTGTTCGTGTTGTTACACCCTCCGACAACACACCGACGAGGCATGATGTCTCCGAGGTACGGAAAACAGTCGAAAAAACGGAAAATAACAGAGCTGATTTGACTCGGTGTGAATAATAGAAAGGCGTTTAATTCGCCAAAATTCACCCATTTAGAGTTCGGAAATCGGTTAAAAAAATATATGGTCTTTTTTCTGCAACATCAAGGTATATATTGACGCTTACATAGGTCTGGTGATAATGTCCCCCTTTAATGTATCATACAATTTTCTGTTAAAAGAAAGCCAATAATAACTAGTTTTTGTGGTACCCTTTATTTCGAAACACAAGGAATATTGGACATTTTGGTTGTAAAAATGCTAAGATAAGCTCTTTTCCTTTTAGACAAAACGCATCCTCCTGAGAACAAGAGTTCACCACAGTGGACACTTGTTTTGGGTCTATTTCTTTTTTCCAACTTTGAACCATTTTGGGGAAAAAATAGCTCTCTTGCACAAAAAACAAATGTCCACTGCAGAGGACGCTGGATCTCAGGAGGATTTGTCTCTGGTGTGTGTGTTGTGGTCCTTCTATATATGTATGGCACTGCCTGGCATTTGTCTTTGCGAGGACAGTTAGCTCGGTAACGTAAGGAAAATGCCCCACTAAATTGTGTGTGTGTGTGCGTGTGTGTGTGTGTGTGAGAGCCAAGCCGTGCCAACCCAAACACCACCCTTGTTACGCTCTTGGCTTCCGCACTGTTGCATCATGTTTAACTATCTGTGTGTGTTTTATGGCTTTTTACAGTTCCTTTGACACTCTCAGTCACACACACACACACACACACACACACACACACACACACACACACACACACACACACACACACACACACACACACACACACACACATTTATGTACTTCTGACACACGCACACAACAAGCTGGAGGGAAGCTGTAATGAAAGCTGACAGCAAGGCAAGCGTTTCAGTCCCTCTCTGGTACATACAGGCCTACACGGGAAAGTGAGACCTCCCCTCACATTTCAGCAAATATTTAGTAACATATTATTGACACTTTGATACAATGTAAAGTCGCCAGTGTACTGATGCAACACACACCCATTAACTTACTGGCAAATATAGTGAGTACAACTCCATTGAAAATGTCCAAATTAGGCCTGAAGTGTTAAAAGGCTTCCATCCTGTGCTAGTGACCAGTACGAGCGCATGTGAGAGCGATAAACATCAAATTGACCACACCTGCTCCTCATCCACACCTGAGATCTTCTAGCAATAACAGGTCACATGACACTGGCAAGTGAATATAGCTAATGTGGTTCAATTTGGTCATTTTTACTCAAGTGCACTCACTTTTGTTGCCAGTTGTTTGGACTTAGTAACTAGACCAGTGGTTCTTAGGTAGCGAACCCCACCAGTTTCATATACGCATTCACCGAACCCTTCTTTAGTGAAAAATAAAATGTTTTTTTTCAAATTCAAGACAAAGTTATATGTTTTTGGTAACACTTTAGTATGGGGAACATATTCTAAGTAACAAATACTTAATTTAGAGTTATTTGGTTAGGGTTAGGGTTATAATAAGGCCATGCCGAATAAGGCATTAATAAGTACTTAATAATGACTAGTTAAGAGTCAATATGTTACTAATTTGCATGTTAATAAGCAACTAATTAATGGTGAATATGTTCCCCATACTAAAGTGTTACCATGTTTTTTTACTGGTGCACAAAATGAACCGTGCATGAACATCACCTTGTTCAAAGAACAAAACCAACACAGTGCATAAACTCACAACAAATTACACACCTGCAAATCAGTGTTACTTCTGCTGTTATTGTATCCGTAATACGCCGATAGGGAGAAGTTTGTATTTACACGATGAGTCGGGTGTGTTTTGACCTCCCCGAACCCCTGAGGCCAACTCACCGAAACCCTCTGGTTCGATCGAACCCAGGTTAAGAACCACTGATATATACACTGTTATTTACACAAGCTGCACACTGACTACTTTACATTGTATCAAAGTGTCAGTTGTTCAATGTTGTCCTATGGAAATAATACACTATGAAATATTTGCAGAAATGTCATCACTTTTGTCTGCACAGTACAGTGCAATAGTCTTAAAGGGGAACTGCCCTTTTTTTTTGCTTATCGTTCACAATACTTCTTATGAGAGACCAGAAGAAAAATATTTTTTAAATGTAAAAATCGGCTCGCTCTTGGTGGCTAGCAATGTAACTAATGGGAGCAATCATCCATCCATCCATTTTCTACCGCTTGTCATTTTACAAAATCACTTTATAAATGCATTAAAAAAAACGTCAACAATACTTAATTTACGTTCCGTAACCTGTATATTAACCAAGCTGTAACGACATTGTTATTGTAAGAGTGAACAGTGAAGAACTCGTTTTCTATCGTAGTAACTAGAGATGTCCGATAATATCGGCCTGCCGATATTATCGGCCGATAAATGCTTTAAAATGTAATATCTGAAATTATCGGTATCGTTTTTTTATTATCGGTATCGTTTTTTGTTTTTGTTGTTGTTGTTGTTTTTTTTTATTAAATCACATAAAAAACACAAGATACACTTAGTGCACCAACCCAAAAAACCTCCCTCCCTCATTCACACTCATTCACACAAAAGGGTTGTTTCTTTCTGTTATTAATATTGTGGTTCCTACATTATATATCAATATATATCAATACAGTCTGCAAGGGATACAGTCCGTAAGCACACATGATTGTGCGTGCTGCTGGTCCACTAATAGTACTAACCTTTAACACTTAATTTTACTCATTTTCATTCATTACTAGTTTCTATGTAACTGTTTTTATATTGTTTTACTTTCTTTTTTATTCAAGAAAATGTTTTTAATTTATTCATCTTATTAATTTTTAAAAAAAGGACCTTATCATCACCATACCTGGTTGTCCAAATTAGGCATAATAATGTGTTAATTCCACGGTTGATATCGGTATCGGTAATTAAGACTTGCACAATAACGGAATATCGGATATCCCTAGTAGTAACACATCGGCGTGTTACGTGCGGTATTAGCTGTAAAAGCTAACTACGGAAAAAGATAAGCTAGCTTCTACGACAACAAGAACCGCATTTGAGTTTGTAATACACAACAAAATTGTCAGGCTTGTCACTGACAGTTTTGGTTATGTTTTAGTTTTCCCTCTGTTTGTGTTTTATTTCCTGTCAGTGCTCTTATTTTTGTTCAGTTTCCTACCTGCCTCCCTTAGCGCTGTTCCCCTCAGCTGCGACTGATTGGCACCTGGCCACACCTGGTGTCAATCAGTCGGCTGCTATTTACACCTGCCTTGCCTTCCCCTCCAGTCAGTGCTGGAGTATTGTTTGCTGTATACTGTGGACTGCCTGTTTCTTCTATGCTGTGAGCTATTCCCTGGATCCTGACTCCTGTCCCTGTTTGCTGTTTCTGGTTCGTGTTTTCCTTGCATTTTTTTAACATTAAAACCATATTTTCTTGTACCAAGCCTGCCATCTCTGCATCTTGGGGTTCGTCACCACTAGTGATGGGTTGATGAGGTGTCATGAAGCGTTTCGACACATTGCAAAACTGTATTGATACTGTGTCGATACTGTGTCACTAAATACTGACATCTGCTGGACATTAAAAATCCCTACAGGCAACCTATGGACAGACTCAACTGACACTGATTTTATGACCTAGTATATACAATAATATAAACTAAGTCATTGTATTTCATTTAGGATTATTTCTAGAGATAAATGCATTAAAATGTAATATCGGAAATTATCGGTATCGTTTTTTTTTTATTATCGGTATCGTTTTTTTTTTTGTTTGTTTTGTTTTTTTAAATCAACATAAAAAACACAAGATACACTTACAATTAGTGCACCAACCCAAAAAACCTCCCTCCCCCATTTACACTCATTCACACAAAAGGGTTGTTTCTTTCTATTGTTAATATTGTGGTTCCTACATTATATATCAATATATATCAATACAGTCTGCAAGGGATACAGTCCGTAAGCACACATGATTGTGCATTCTGCTGGTCCACTAATAGTACTAACCTTTAACACTTAATTTTACTCATTTTCATTAATTACTAGTTTCTATGTAACTGTTTTTATATTGT
The DNA here is from genome assembly GCF_033978685.3 of Nerophis lumbriciformis. Lineage (NCBI taxonomy): Eukaryota > Metazoa > Chordata > Actinopteri > Syngnathiformes > Syngnathidae > Nerophis > Nerophis lumbriciformis. Next base: position 39,811,810 of record NC_084560.2, read on the forward strand.
TTAACTCTTTTTTTTTTTTTTTTATTCAAGAAAATATTTTTAATATATTTAACTTATTTTATTTTATTAATTTTTTTAAAAAGTACCTCATCTTCACCATACCTGGTTGTCCAAATTAGGCATAATAATGTGTTAATTCCACGACTGTATATATTGGTTGGTATCGGTTGATATCGGTATCGGTAATTAAAGAGTTGGGCAATATCGGAATATTGGCAAAAAGCCATTATCGGACATCCCTAATTATTTCATATTTTCATTTAAATAAAAATAGATTTTTATCTTTTTTAGATACAGTCAATAAATAATGTGAACATGGAAATCTAAGATAACGTGTTGTGAATGAGGATGCTTGTGGACTGGGAATGTTTTTTTTGTTGTTTTTTATACACATTTTTATTTTAAAAAAACTGTTTTGCCAACGTATTAAATTTTAGACGATTTCTCTTAGTTATTATTTCTCCGGCTGACAGCATTGAGGAGGTGAATTTGTTAATGTACGACAATTCTGTCGTACAAATGAGACATTTAACCTGCAGAAAATATGAATAGTAAACTAAGAATCATTTTGAAGAGATTTTGAATTCTAATAGATCAAGTGGAAACTTTGAGAGAAGAGGATGAAACGACAAGGAAATTAACACAAATACATTTTTTTCCGATATATGATCAAAATATTCCCACACGGCGGAAATCTTTCTTTTTGCCTGAGGCTGCTCCATAATCTCCGACGACGATAAATTAGAAATGACCAACGACAGAAGTGCGACGATTCTGTTGGCAGCAGCATCTCGTTGACAGAGGCGCTTCCTTATAAAAACACAGTTTGGCGCGCGGGCGTCAGTGCGACACAGTTCGCGTATCGGTCACGTGACCAAAACAGCTCATGATCGGTCACGTGACTTTCTAAAAGCGGTACGCGCACCGACACAGGGTTTCGCTCTATGAGCTCGACGCATGCGCCGATGCACCGGTGTTGCCGGACCCATCACTAGTCACCACCACTTCATGACAACAATACGATAGGACACTAATTTGTAGTGACTGAAAAACATGAACAGTCATATTACAGTATCTAAAGTATTAGCCCACATTTCATGTTTTGATTGTACACAGCTAGCCAGACAGTGTATGTACTCTAGTTGTACTAACTGCTGCGTGTATCATGATCAATATTAAAGTGACTCACTGGATGGACAGTTGTTTGTCTGGTCCAGCTGATCCGGCACGTTTCCTGTTGATTTTGGGTAAGCACTCCATTTATGTCATAATAGCTTGTTTTCAAATTCCACATTTTACAGCTTCGAGTGACTTTCACCTATCTCTATCAACTTCCGTCTGCTCCAACGTTGCACCCTCTTCTTTGTGCTCGCTTTTATGAGGAATTCAGCTTCAAAAAGACAAGGTTGTGAATCCTCATTTGTCCAAAATGAGTCGTCTTTGTTGTCTGTTAAGTCTGCTCGTGTTTGATTCCGGAATATGTTACCAGAAGTCAGACCTGCGTTGCTATGGAAACAGAAATCAATGCGCGGAAGAAATAAATCGCGGAAATGATTAAAATGATCAAAATATGGTAAATATTGAACATATTACATATTGTTATGAAGATGTCTGTTACTACATTATATATATAGAATTGCAGTGTGTATATAAAATGTTCTTTGAAGTGGTCTTAAAAGGCTTTGACTTTCATTAGCCGCATCTTTCAAGTGTTTATCATCTTTAAAATCCTAAAATAAAGACATGTGTCCTCTTGTCTCTCATAGTGATTGTGAAAATTCCCACCAAAAAGTGCAGTTCCCCTTTAAGGACACCACTGGAGTTGTTGTTGTTTCAGCCATGCTAAAAATATGTAAGTATAATTCTATATTTGCACCTTTTATCTAGATACTCACCAAAGTTTCTTAATCCTTCCATATTGTATTGTTTGCATCACAAAAGCATGTATCCTATCACAGTCATTAAAAACAACAAACCAAGTGGTGGCCCCAGACTTTTTTAACAAATCTTCCAAACTCGCCAAGCACTATGCCCAAGAACGAAGACGCTCTAAAGGAGATCTTAGACAGCTTAGGGGCGGCACAGCCAGTAGATGAACGCTGATGGAGCACCTTTGATAATATATCAACTCTATAAATAACCAAGCCTTATTTATACACACAAACTACAGTGGCCCCTCGGAGCTTTGGTGTTATGTTGAACTAAAGTCAAGAACCTGGGGGAAAATGTAGAGACAAAGGAACTCAGTAGTGTTTTTTATTTTTTTACTTATACTATTACCAGAGTTGGTCATACGATGACCAACACTAAAACAGCTCAACCTTGAAAAAATGTACCCCCAATTTAAGATTTCTGAGGGTCCACTGTATAGATCTAAGACGATATAGGGCAGGGGTGCCCAAAATGCGGCACGGGTGCATTTTCGGTCCGCAGATTGTTTTTTATTGGCCCTCTGCATGTTGTAAAGAAATAAAACATTTAGTGATGTACTAATTTGCTTTTGTCATGAAAACAACAAACACTGGAAAAAGTTTGGACACCCCTGTTATAAGACAAGCAGCATCGCGGACAAACAAAAGCTTTGCTCTTATAAAGCAACTATTTTGTGTGTTTTAGTACCGATCCTGGAATTAGAGTCCGACTGATACTGGACTTTTGGATGCAGTGTTGCTGCTAGAGATAGACAATGACATGTATACCGTATTTCTCGGACTATAAGTCGCAGTTTTTTTCATAGTTTGGCCGGGGGTGCGACTTATACTCAGGAGCAACTTATGTGTGAAATTATTAACACATCAGCGTAAAATATCAAATAATATTATTTAGCTCAATCACGTAAGAGACTAGACGTATAAGATTTCATGGGATTTAGCGATTAGGGGTGACAGATTGTTCGGTATTATAGTTATTTGAATGACTCTTACCATAATATGTTACGTTAACATACCAGTTGGTTATTTATGCCTCATATAACGTACACTTATTCAGCCTGTTGTTCACTATTCTTTATTTATTTTAAATTGCCTTTCAAATGTCTATTCTTGGTGTTGGCTTTTATCAAATACATTTCCCCAAATAATGCGACTTATACTCCAGTGCGACTTATACTCCGAAGAATACGATACGTACTGTACAGTATGTGTAGCGTGCAAATCAATTAATATTTTAATGCGCTTAACTTAGGGCTGAGCCGATAAAACGATCTCAATATATAGCACGATAAACACGTAATTGATATCAATAAAAAAACGCGTTCGATAAAACATTCGATATATACCGGTATGTATTCTTTTTTGTTGTCGGAAGAAACCGGAAGGAGTTACGTAAGGTGTGTCCATCCTTTTGGCCTGTACTGTATATGTAAATACATATTTAAATGTGTGTATGTATGTATGTGTATATATATAAACATATATATATATTATGTGTGTGTGTGTGTGTGTGTGTGTATATATACATGTGTATATATATCTCTTCTTTGGCAGCTTAGTCACAGATGACCATGGTAATTTATGCTCTTGGGTCAGACACTTATTTCGATTTGATATTTAATTTTTTCCATCCATCTTCTTCCGCTTATCCGAGGTCGGGTCGCGGGGGCAGCAGCCTAAGCAGGGAAGCCCAGACTTCCCTCTCCCCAGCCACTTCGTCCAGCTCTTCCCAGGGGATCCCGAGGCGTTCCCAGGCCAGCCGGGAGACATAGTCTTCCCAACATGTCCTGGGTCTTCCCCGCGGCCTCCTACCGGTCGGACGTGCCCTAAACACCTCCCGAGGGAGACGATCGGGTGGCATCCTGACCAGATGCCCGAACCACCTCATCTGGCTCCTCTCGATGTGGAGGAGCAGCGGCTTTACTTTGAGCTCCCCGCGGATGACAGAGCTTCTCACCCTATCTCTAAGGGAGAGCCCCGCCACCCGGCGGAGGAAACTCATTTCGGCCGCTTGTACCCGTGATCTTGTCCTTTCGGTCATAACCCAAAGCTCATGACCATAGGTGAGGATGGGAACGTAGATCGACCGGTAAATTGAGAGCTTTGCCTTCCGGCTCAGCTCCTTCTTCACCACAACGGATCGATACAGCGTCCGCATTACTGAAGACGCCGCACCGATCCGCCTGTCGATCTCACGATCCACTCTTCCCTCACTCGTGAACAAGACTCCGAGGTACTTGAACTCCTCCACTTGGGGCAGGGTCTCCTCCCCAACCCGGAGATGGCACTCCACCCTTTTCCGGGCGAGAACCATGGACTCGGACTTGGAGGTGCTGATTCTCATCCCATATTTAATTTTTCATTTTATTTATTTATTTAAATGTTTGTATTTTTATTTTGTAATGGTACTTTAAATATATATATATATATATATATATATATATATATATATATATATATATATATATATATATATATGTGTTTTTTGTTTTTTTTTATAGCATTTTTTTTTTTTAAATTAAATTAGATTTTTTTATTGAAAAACTTTGACTTGCCACTGCTTTTAACCCGGAAAACAAACTTACTGACTTTGCTTAAATATAAAACTGCACACTCTTGGCCAATGCAACATAGTGTAAAAAAATCACACCAAAATCTGCTAATTGATTTATTTGTAAGATTCTACTGGCCTTAATTCCTGCATTTGTTGCAAATAATTTCCTGCCTCCAACCAATCCTCGACTTCCTGCCTTTGAAATGGCAGTAAAATATTTGTGGCGAAAATGTGTCTGCCATGTTTGTTTGGGTTTTGGGTTCCATGTGTAATGTTAAATGTGTAAAGTCAGTGTATCAGCCGGACTCTAAACGTGTCTTCACTAAACAGAGATGCATTCATGCCATATGGGAACACATTTAAGGAGTCCTCTAAAGACTAATTTGAAAACAAAAAACATGATGACGCCGTACGGCACGAGTGCATCGCTCTCTTTCCCCTTTGACCCTCGCTGGCTGTGCTGTACTGTGCTGACCCGAATTCTCACTAGGCCCTCTTCAGATCCGCTGGCACCCAGAGGTGGGGGGGAGCACCGCGCTCCTGTCCAGCACACTGACAGAGTTCGCCAGCACACCCGGCTCCGGGACGCCCTGCGCAACGATCGCTCCTGCCAGCGGGCCAGGGCGCTGCCGGACTAGCGCACGTTAAGGTGAGGAGGGGGGAGTAAAAGGAAGTGAAAAGTCAGGATATAAAAGAGAGTAACTGCCTTAAAATGAAATGCAATTATCAGTATAAAATACATAATTATAAACAAATTTGCCTAAAATATTTAAAACTCAAATGAAAAATACATGAAATAAACCAATAAATACGAATATTTTATTTATTAGGGTTGCAAAATTGTATGTGACAAATTAAAAAATACATGGACAAATGACATAAGATTACATTACTATTACAGTACTCACTAAAATAATTTATTCATTAAAAGTTGAGGGGGAAAAAAATCACATTAGTTACATACTGTAAGGTGTAAGATCCAGTCATCCTTGTAGGAAAGTGAAACAAAAATAAAAGTTGAGAGTAAACTTTTTTTTAAATTCAATTTTTTTCATATTTTCATATTGATATTTTTGTTGATTTGTAGCTGATACTAAAATAAAACTACTTACTAAAAGACATATATACTTTTTATGTCCACCAAAATGTACAACACAGTAAATCTAAATGTGAATTTCATGGTTTTTAATTATTGGCAAATATCGGACAAAAGCGAACTAAACAGGCTTGTATTAATCAAAACAGTGAGGATAGAAACATCTGTTACTGAAAAACTCGGACACCCTTTCAGTGTAGCCTCTACTATTATTTTTCTGACAACTACACCAAATGGTGGCGCTGTTGTTAAACCCCACACTGCAAAAACTGAAATCTAAGTAAGATGAAATATCTCAAATAAGGGTGATATTTGCTTATTTTCTGTCTGATAAGATAATTCTTCTCACTAAGCAGATTTTATGTTAGAGTGTTTTACTTGTTTTAAGTGTTTTGGTCCTAAATGATCTCAGTAAGATATTACAACTCGTTGCTGAGATGTTATGACCTATATTGAGTAAAACATGCTTGAAACTAGAATATCAACTGTTGCAAAGCTGTGTCATCAACACTCACAAGTATAAAACTACTTTTTTAAAGTAATCATTTCTTATTTCAAGTATGAAAAAAAAATCATGATTTTGACACAATTGTGTCTCATAATTAAAACAGATGACAGCCAAATGGACTTTGCTGTTTTATTTTCAATGAAACAATAGAAAATAGGTACTCATATAGTAGTACAGTTGGCACAGTACAGTAAACTGACAGTTAATATTTAAACATTTGACATTTCAAACAATTTTAAACAAACAGTTCATGCACATTTAGATAAATTCCTCAAAATTACAATTAAACATTTTTTGGCCGGGGGCCGGGCTGTATATATGCGCACTAATTGACTGAAAAAGCACGCACTTGGCGCGATGATGTCATGTTATCATGGAAAAATGCGTTTTTAGACAATATGATTTGCCTGAGCGGCTAGGAGACCCCGAGAGTAACATGCGGTTGCCTTGTTGCCTTTCCATTAAGAACAATAAACTAGTTTTTAGTATAAGTTTGCTGGTTTCAAGAAATGTAATGCCGAGCGCATATCATTATGTCAAGATAATGGCACCAGCATTTACTTCATTTAAGAATATTTTTCAACATATTGAGCAAAAAAGGTCTCTTTTATTTTTTTTATTTTTATTTTTTTCTACCAAGAAAAGTGCACTTGTTATTAGTGAGGATATACTTATTTTAAGGTATTTTTGGGTTCATTGAGTTTAGCTAATTTGACTTGTTTTGGAAAGTCTTGACAAGCCGAATTTTCTTGTTCTATTGGCAGATAATTTTGCTTAATTCAAATAAAATACCCCTCATTTTTGTATTTTTTTTCTTGTTTTTGAACAGTCACTTTTTGCAGTGCAGGAGGCAGACTAATTTGACATTTCTCATACAAGTCTGCAAAACACCCATCAGAACGTTAGTTTGTTCAGTGGAATCACCACAAATTGTGGTACACACCTTTAGGACAATGACAAGCACAAGTATGTGAAATTTGAACAAGATTGATCGAAAAACATGGCCTCCATCAAGCAAAACGCCTTAGCGTCTAAATGTCCGTAAGTAATTCGCTAATGTGTCTAATGATTGTAAAAGTCAGACGATGTCTGAATTGTAATCATCTATAGCCAAATGAGAACTGTCTAAGGCAGAGGTGTCAAAGTCGTTTTCACTGAGGGCCACATTGCAGTTATGTTTGGCCCTAGAGGGTCACTTCTAATAGTGAATTCTATTATTACACAATTTTTAAAGCATTTTTTTGTCGATTTTTTTCAAACTAAAATGTATAAAAAATATGGTACGTTGCAATAATTTCACCTCAAAATTGAGTGTATATTACTGTAAATGGAAAAACAGTACTACTTTTTATGGTAAAAAAAAAAAAAAAAAAGGTAGCTCAGTTGCCAGAATTTTACTGTTAAATGTACATTTGTTTTTTTACTGTAAATAAAACTACAATTTCAACACCGCAAATCAACAATTGTAGATTTTTCGGTGTATGCCAAAACAGCACCACAGTTTATTACAGTAAAAAAAGTACAGTTTTTTTCATTTAGAGAAAAATGCTGTAAAAACCACAGTAAATTTCACAATTTTACCATGAAATCTATTGCTACTTTTACATTGCACAATTTGATGGATAACTTGCTATGAAATTATTATTATTATTAGGACTTATTTCTATTTAAAAAATGGTTGGAATGTTTGATAATATATTTTTGCATAATTAGACAATATTTAAGTTAATATAATTTGCGATTACATTAAGTACTTTTTTTTTTCTCTCCCAAAATAGAAAAGAAGATATTTAGTAAGAAAAGTTACAGTACTTTATTGAAACATATTATTTCCAGGCTATCGAGGGCCAATTAAAATGAAGTGGTGGGCCACATCTGGCCCCTGGGCCTTGAGTTTGACACCTGTGGTCTAAGGCAGGGTTCTCCAACCTTTTTTCCACCAGGGACCGGTTTAATGTATGCATTATTTTCACGGACCGGCTTTCTACGTGTGGAAGATAAAAACAGCCAACAAATTAGCCTTTGGCTCAAATCTGGCACATTAACATTTAATATGTCTATTAATGTGCCTTGTCCCATGTACTATAACAAAGGAGTTGTAATATACAACTATTAACAAGTTTTTTGGTGTGTTTAGTGGGACAAGGGAAAGTTAAGTCAGAGAAAATGTGGTAGTTTATAAATTAATTCATGTTTCTGTGCGGCAAGGTAGCAAATGTGTCACGTACCGGTCCCTGGACCGGTGGTTGTGGACCACTAGTCTAAGGTGTGCGTTCTCAAGCTCATTAAAGAAGTGTTATTCGTGATGGCGTGGACATTACCTTGGCGTCTTTGGCGTAGTAGAGAGTTCGGCCTCTGAGCTTGAAGTAACGCTTCTTCCACCTCTGGAAGGAGCTGGTCTGTTTCAGCAGCAATCCTTCCTTTATGCTCGTCTGAAGGCAGAGGAATAAAAAGGCAATTTAAAAACACGTTTCATAGCGGCAAACGCTCGATTTCTTAAAGTTTTTCAGCAGATCCTTCCACAATTAAGGAAAGCAATATAATTAGTAGGGGTGTGGGAAAAAATCTATTCAAATTAGAATCGCGATTCTCACGTTGTGTGATTTAGAATCGATTCTCATTTTTAAAAAATCGATTTTTTTTCTTTCATTTAAAAAATTTTTTTTTTTTAATTTTTTTTATTTTTATTAATCAATCCAACAAAACAATACACAGCAATACCATAACAATGCAATCCAATTCCAAAAGCAAACCCGACCCAGCAACACTCAGAACTGCAATAAACAGAGCAATTGAGAGGAGACAGAAACACGACACAGAACAATCTAAACGTAGTGAAACAAAAATGAATATTATCAACAACAGTATCAATATTAGTTACAATTTCAACATAGCAGTGATTAAAGATCCCTCATTGACATTATCATTAGACATTTATAAAAAAAAGAACAATAGTGTCACAGTGGCTTACACTTGCATCGCATCTCATAAGCTTGACAACACACTGTGTCCAATATTTTCACAAAGATAAAATAAGTCATATTTTTGGTTCATTTAATAGTTGAAACAAATTTACATTATTGCAATCAGATGATAAAACATTGTCCTTTACAATTTATAAAAGCTTTTTACAAAAATCTACTACTCTGCTTGCATGTCAGCAGACTGGGGTAGATCCTGCTGAAATCCTATGTATTCAATGAATAGAGATTCCTTTTGAATCGGGAAAATATCTTTTTTGAGTCGGGAATCGCGTTGAATCGGAAAATATCGATTTTGAATCGAATCGTGACCCCAAGAATCGATATTGCATCGAATCGTGGGACACGCAAAGATTCGCAGCCCTAATAATTAGCAGCCTTTTGAAACATTCGCAGTCCACAGACGTCGGAAAAATAACCGTATTTTTTGGACTATAAGGCGCACTTAAAATCCTTTTGTTTTCTCAAAACACGACAGTGCGCCTTATAACCCGGTGTGCCTAATGTACGGAATAGATTTGGTTGTGCTTACCGACCTCGAAGCTATTTTATTTGGTACGTGGTGAAATGACAAGTGTGACCAGTAGATGGCAGTCACACATAAGAGATACGTGTAGACTGCAATATGATGGCAGTCACGCATAAGAGATACGTGTAGTAGGGATGTCCCGATCCGATATTTGGATCGGATCGGCTGCCGATATTTGCCAAAAATTGCGTATCGGCAAGGCATGGGAAAATGCCGATCCAGATCCAGTTTAAAAAAAAAACTCCGTCTTTTTGACACTTACATCCGGCGCCCCCCTCCACACCCCGGATTATAAATAATGTAAATAATGCAATGTGATTATCTTGTGTGATGACTGTATTATGATGATAGTATATATCTGATAGTATATATCTGTATCATGAATCAATTTAAGTGGACCCCGACTTAAACAAGTTGAAAAACTTATTGGGGTGTTACCATTTAGTGGTCAATTGTACGGAATATGTACTTCACTGTGCAACCTACTAACAAAAGTCTCAATCAATCAATCAAAACACATAGAATCATCATACTGCTGTGATTATATGCATCAAGTGTTCATTCAAGGCTAAGGCAAAATATCGAGATATATATTGTGTATCGCAATATGGCCTTAAAATATCGCAATATTAAAAAAAGGCCATATCGCCCAGCCCTTGTTTCAATGATGCCATTTCTGTTTGTCATGTATAATTTTGTCTATTTTGTGTTTATCCTTGTTACCAACCATTGTGTATTATTCAAACTCCCCTAATTCAGCTGGCTAGTTGTTATCAAGAGTACTAAAACCCTTTTCAACATGATTCTGACAACTAAGAAGGCTAAATAACTTTAAACTTTAATACATGCTCGGATAAGCCAGTATCGGTCAGTATCGGTATCGGTCAGTATCGGTATCGGATCGGAAATGCAAAAACAATATCGGTATCGGATCGGAAGTGCAAAAACCTGGATCGGGACATCCCTAACGTGTAGACTGCAATATGATGGCAGTCACACATACCGTGCGTGGTTGGGGGGGGTGTATATTGCAGCCCGGAAGAGTTAGGACTGCATGGGATTCTGGGTATTTTGTTGTGTTTATGTTGTGTTACTGTGCGGATGTTCTCCCAAAATGTGTTTGTCATTCTTGTTTGGTGTGGATTCACAGTGTGGCGCATATTTCTAACAGTGTTAAAGTTGTTTATACGCGCACCGTCAGTGTAACCTGTATCGCTGTTGGCCAAGTATGCGTTGCATTCGTGTGTGTGTGTGTGTGCGTGCTGAAGCCGCACATATTATGTGACTGGGCCAGCATTCGCTGGACTGGGTGAAAAGCGGACGTGACGATTTTTGGGAGGGGCACTGAAATTTGAGAGTCTCCCAGGAGGGTTGGCAAGTATGAGAATTAGCGGTGAATGCGGTGTTACCGCGGCAACGCCGGTGAATATAATCGGCGGGCCAGCTCTAGTGTTAATTTGATATCGCCTCAAGGGCCAAGTGAAATTACACGGCGGGCCAAATTTGGCCCGCGGGCCAGAGTTGACACCCATGATTTATAGGAATAAAGAGTGAAGGTCATCAGAAAATGATTTGCTTATTTATACTATTTCTAAAAAATGATTTTAAAATACCTATTGGGACTATAAAATATGTTTTATACAAAAACTTGATAGATTACTTGATTACTAAAATAATTGATAGCTGCAGCCCTACTTGTGTCATGACTTGGACTGTGGCGTGGTTTGTTCTCCCGAGGTGCAAAAGATTTGGACCAGATATGACTTGCAGGTGAATACATATTTAATTTTACTATAACAAGGCGGAAGTACAAACTTGACAAATGAAACAAATACTTGCACGTGGTCAAAAAACTAAGGACATGAACAAAAGTCGCTAACTGTGGCATGAATCGAAAAAAAAATTACTTGGACATGGCATGAAGTGCGCAGAGGTAAACAGAGCGTGACAGGGGTATGATGTCGCCAGAAAGACAAACTGAAAACAATGAACTTAAATACTACAGACATGATTAGCGAAAACAGGTGCGTGACTCAAAATGTGAAACAGGTGCGTGACCTGACAGGTGAAAACTAATGGTTGCTATGGTGACAAAACAAGAGTGCACAATGAATCCAAACGTGGAACAGGTGAAACTAATGGGTAACCATGGAAACAAGACAAGGGAGTGAAAAGCAGGAACTAAAGAGTCCAATAACTAAACAAAACAAAACATGACTAAAACAAAACATGATTACACAGACATGACAACTTGGTTGCTCCAATGTTACAAATCTGCTTGACCAATGACCACAAATGGTAGCTGCTAGTAGGACTGGGCCATAAAACGATATCAATATATAGCACGATACACACGTAGTCGATAACAATAAAAAAAAAAAGCGTTCAATAAAACGTTCAATATTTTTTTTCTTCTACGTCGAAAAAAATGGGAAGATGCAAAGCAAGGTTCATTGCATGAATAAAGGCCCTCGCTCTCTGGTAAGGGATCACTGATCAGTGGGAGTGACACACCAGCAGCCAATCAGTTGACACTAGGGATGTCAGATAATATCGGACTGCCGATATTATCGGCCGATAAATGCTTTAAAATGTAATATTGGAAATTATCTGTATCTGTTTCAAAAGTATCGGTATCGGTTTCAAAAAGTAAAATTCATGACAAGTGAATGCAAGCATATTTGGTCAAAAGCCATACAGGTCACACTGAGGGTGGCCGTATAAACAACTTTAACACTGTTACAAATATGCGCCACACTGTGAACCTGTCATGTCTGTGTAATCATTTTTTGTTTTAGTCATGTTTTGTTTTGTTTAGTTATTGGACTCTTTAGTTTCTGGTTGTTCACTGCCTTGTTTTGTTTCCATAGCAACCCATTAGTTTTCACCTGTCACGTCACGCACCTGTTTCACGTATTGAGTCACGCACCCGTTTTCGTTAATCATGTCTGTTATTTAAGCTTTTCTTTTTCTGTTGGTCAGCCTGGCGACATCCGCATTTATGCTATGCACACTACTTAATTGCCTTTGTGCTATAGTCTTTTTGGTTTCATAGTTTGTTCTCCGCCACTGTGCGCTTCTTTTTCGTTTGTACTTTTTTTGATAGTAATAAAGAATTATGTACTCACATTCCCGTCTCGCCCGAGCCAACTTTCCGTTGCCTTCCAGAAAAACAAAACCCAAGGACCAAGTCTTGACAGAACCCACACCAAACAAGAATGACAAACACATTCCGGGAGAACATCCACACCGTAACACAAGGCAACCCCCCAAAACCCCGCCCCCCCCAACCCTGCCCACCTCAACCCCGCCCCATCCCCCCCACTCCTTGATATCGGAATCGGTAATTAAGAGTTGGACAATATCGGAATATCGGATATCGGCAAAAAAGCCATTATCGGTCATCTCTAATTTTAAGAGGTCATTGTAAAGTGTTCAATGTGATTTAACAATGGTGTTTACATTGTTTAAATATTTCCCGTGCTTGTGTTGACATTTCCTTTCTGCCTTGATAGGTGAGGGGATTATAATCAGAGGATGTTTACATTTCGAAAGGTCATAAAAAATATCAAGAATTATCGATATTGTGTATAAAACACTTATTGCATATTGTGAATGTGATACAGTTTTCAGCCATATCGCCAAGCCCTATATCTGCTACTACTTAATACATAACGGGTAGACATCGGGCCCTAAAACCGCCGCACAAGAAACGTCCCACATCTCTCTTTAGAGGCGCAAAAAAAACCTCACACCCAACCCGCCGTCCTTGTGGGCCGGAAAGAGGGAATAAGAGGCGATGAAGGACATTAAAGTGAGGAGAGGAAGACAGAAAATCAACGAAAACAAAATGGTCGGCATCTCGCCGTGAGCGTCTTCTGTTAGCAGCAGCCAATAAACACAAGAGTGTTTCCAACGTGATCACATCCTCGCACCACAAACATTTACTGCCAGCCTTTGATGGAAAACTCCGGCTACGAGGTCCCGTCTTTGAGAATCCAACGCATCTCTGACACTCTGCAACCCCGTTACGAGATGTCTGCTACACTCGCTGCACGTGGAAACGATAAAACACACACACACACACACACACACACACACACACACACACCGGCTATTTATAGCAAGGAAAGGCTGTTTCGGAGGGGGGGAATTACAAACAGAGACCCAGGCCTGAAGCTGACATCCTGCCCACCAGCTGTGTCAACTTAAAACACAGAAACACTACACTGAAATACGGTGGACACACACTTGCACGGACACACACTAGCACGGACACACACTTGCACGCACACACACTTGCACGGACACACACTTGCACGGACAGACACAGCGAGGACACCGTGAGCCTTCAACAACTGCGTGAGGGGTGAATCCCTTTACACCAAATGTACACAACTGTATCGGCTTACACAGACGACTAATGACTTTGTCGTGTGGTGTGTGTTCTACCACAACAGGAAGTAAGGCAAGATTTGCAAAAAGCGGCTAGTGAAAATATTAATGATTAAAATGCAAAAAGTTATTTTTATAAAAGGTGTTATAATAAAAATTAGTTTGCAACCGTTTACCCTACAGCAGTGGTTCTTAAAGGGGAACATTATCACCAGACCTATGTAAGTGTCAATATATACCTTGATGTTGCAGAAAAAAGACCATATATTTTTTTAACCGATTTCCGAACTCTAAATGGGTGAATTTTGGCGAATTAAACGCCTTTCTAATATTCGCTCTCGGAGCGATGACGTCACAACGTGGCGTCGCATCGGGAAGCAATCCGGCATTTTCTCAAACACCGAGTCAAATCAGCTCTGTTATTTTCCGTTTTTTCGACTGTTTTCCGTACCTTGGAGACATCATGCCTCGTCGGTGTGTTGTCGGAGGGTGTAACAACACGAACAGGGACGGATTCAAGTTGCACCAGTGGCCCAAAGATGCGAAAGTGGCAAGAAATTGGACGTTTGTTCCGCACACTTTACCGACGAAAGCTATGCTACCACAGAGATGGCAAGAATGTGTGGATATCCTGCGACACTCAAAGCAGATGCATTTCCAATGATAAAGTCAAAGAAATCTGCCGCCGGACCCCCATTGAATCTGCCGGAGTGTGTGAGCAATTCAGGGACAAAGGACCTCGGTAGCACGGCAAGCAATGGCGGCAGTTTGTTCCCGCAGACGAGCGAGCTAAACCCCCTGAATGTCTTGGCTCACACCGTCCCTTATGCCACCGAAGATGATCAAGAGAAGAATATCGACCCTAGCTTCCCTGGCCTGCTGACATCAACTCCAAAACTGGACGGATCAGCTTTCAGGAAAAGAGTGCGGATGAGGGTATGTCTACAGAATATATTAATTGATGAAAATTGGGCTGTCTGCACTCTCAAAGTGCATGTTGTTGCCAAATGTATTTCATATGCTGTAAACCTAGTTCATAGTTGTTAGTTTCCTTTAATGCCAAACAAACACATACCAATCGTTGGTTAGAAGGCGATTGCCGAATTCGTCCTCGCTTTCTCCCGTGTCGCTGGCTGTCGTGTCGTTTTCGTCGGTTTCGCTTGCATACGGTTCAAACCGATATGGCTCAATAGCTTCAGTTTCTTCTTCAATTTTGTTTTCGCTACCTGCCTCCACACTACAACCATCCGTTTCAATACATGCGTAATCTGTTGAATCGCTTAAGTCGCTGAAATCCGAGTCTGAATCTGAGCTAATGTCGCTATAGCTTGCTGTTCTATCTGCCATGTTTGTTTGAGTTGGCATCACTATGTGACGTCACAGGAAAATGGACTTTTTTAGGGATATTGCGTGATGGGTAAAATTTTGAAAAAAACTTCGAAAAATAAAATAAGCCACTGGGAACTGATTTTTAATGGTTTTAACCCTTCTGAAATTGTGATAATGTTCCCCTTTAACCTGGGTTTGATGGAACCCTCGGGGTTCGGTGAGTCGGCCTCAGGGGTTCGGCGGAGGTCAAGACACACCCGACTCATCGTGTATATAAAAACTTCTCCCTATCGGCGTATTACGGATACGGCAACAGCAGAAGTCAGACTGATTTGCAGGTGTGTAATTTGTTGTGAGTTTATGCACTGTGTTGGTTTTGTTGTTTGAACAAGGTGATGTTCATGCACGCTTCATTTTGTGCAGCAGTAATAAAACATTGTAACACTTTAGTATGGGGAACATATTCACCATTAATTAGTTGCTTATTAACATGCAAATTAGTAACATATTGGCTCTTAACTAGTCATTATTAAGTACTTATTAATGCCTTATTCGTCATGGCCTTATTATAACCCTAACCCTAACCAAATAACTGTAAATTAAGTCTTTGTTACTTAGAATATGTTCCCCATACTAAAGTGTAACCAAAAACATATAACTTTGTCTTGAATTTGAAAAAAACAACATTTTATTTTTCACTAAAGAAGGGTTCGGTGATTGCGCATATGAAACTGCTGGGGTTCGGTACCTCCAACAAGGTTAAGAACCACTGCACTACAGTCATAAAACTTGGAATGTGAGACTTCTTAGCGTGCTAACATTAAAGTGCTAACTTTTTTTAGCTAATTTTGCACTTTCTACTCTAATTCCCCAGCCATACACCTTAGAGCAGGGGTCGGCAACCCAAAATGTTGAAAGAGCCATGTTGAACCAAAAAGAAGAAAAAAAATCTGAAAATGAAAAGCCTTACATAAGTGTTGTAATTAGAGATGTCCGATAATGGCTTTTTTGCCGATGTCCTATATTGTCCAACTCTTAATTACCGATTCCGATATCAACCGATACCGATATATACAGTGGTGGAATTAACACATTATTATGCCTAATTTTGTTGTGATGCCCCACATTTTTTTTAATTAAATCAACATAAAAAACACAAGATACACTTACAATTAGGGGGTGCTGCAGCCTATCTCAGCTGCATTCGGGCGGAAGGCGGGGTACACCCTGGACAAGTCGCCACCTCATTGCAGGGCCAACACAGATAGACAGACAACATTCACACTCACGTTCACACACTAGGGCCAATTTAGTGTTGCCAATCAACCTATCTCCAGGTGCATGTCTCTGGAGGGGGGAGGAAGCCGGAGTACCCGGAGGGAACCCACGCAGTCACGGGGAGAACATGCAAACTCCACACAGAAAGATCCTGAGCGCAGAATCGAACCCAGGACCTTCGTATTGTGAGGCAGACACACTAACCACTAACACACTAATAATGCTGTTTTTCCATTCCATTTAATTTAATTCGATGTATTTTTTAATTTTATATGTTGTAAAAAAACTGCAAATATTACGGTAAAATTGTGGTGACTCAGATGCCAGTTTCATACAGCATGTCATGTCTGTGTAATCATGTTTTGTTTTAGTCATGTTTTGTTTTAGTTATTGGACTCTTTAATTTCTGGCTTTTCACTCCCTTGTCTTGTTTCCATGATTACCCATTAGTTTCACCTGTTCCACGTTTGGACTCATTGTGCACTCTTGTTTGTCACCATAGCAACCCATTAGTTTTCACCTGTCACGTCACGCACCTGTTTCACGTTTTGAGTCACGCACCTGTTTTCGTTAATCATGTCTGTAGTATTTAAGTTCATTGTTTTCAGTTTGTCTTTCTGGTGACATCCCCACATTTATGCTCTGCACATTTCTGACTCTTTTTTCATGTCCATCGTTCACGCTGCTCCTTTTTGTCCATGCCAAGTAAGTTTTGTTTATTATTGCCACAGTTAGTGTTTTTTGTTGTTCATAGTTTTTGCCTTTGTGCAAGTATTTGTTTTCATAGCCAAGTTGTTTCTCCGCCACTGTGCGCGCTTTTCGTTTGTACTTTTTTTTGTCCTTTATTAGTGTAAAAAATAAGTTATGTACTCTCATTGCCGTCTCGCCCGAGCCAACTTTCCGTTGCCTTCTAGAAAAACTAAACCCCAGGACCAAGTCATGACACAGTACAATCTAAAGATTTGGTTTTACATAAAAAAAGACAATTATACACGTTTTATATACACATTTATATTCACACTGTATATTATTCACTGTTAAAAGTGGCCCTCTGAGGGCAACCATAACTGCGATGTGGCCCTCAATGAAAACGAGTGTGACACGCCTGCTTTACGACATCAAAGAAAGACCTTCATACTTTCAACCAAACATTTGAAAGGTTATATCTAAGATGTTCAAGGTACTGTGGCCGGGGTCAAATGTCACATGACTCCATGCTTTTTAACAAATAAATGCGATTTTATTTAATAGGATGCACGCGTCCGTGGAGGCGGGCTTAAAAGCCTCTGATGTTGTCTGTTTGGACAGAAAGTGAAGGAAAAAACAGTGAAACGGTGGTCGGGGGCCAATGTTTTGGTAATTCCTCGCTCTGCTTTCCATTAGCGCCGCTGACGGACAAATTCCTGGATTAAGGTGAAATATCTCCGTGTCGACTTCCCTACAAGGCCTTCTCCGCCGCCAGCCTTGCAATCAAAGCCGAAGGACGGGGGAGAGAAAGCCCGGGGCGTATGAAGTCATCTCCTGATTTGGGGCCGTGTGACGCTTAACGTCTTCTTTTGAAGACATATCGAGTCTCCTGAAGCATCCACTTGGGGGGTAACGCGACACGGAATAAAAAACGACAACAGAAAACTGTAATCATATGTAACCACACACAAGTTAACGTCGTTAGCCTTCTGCAGGGTTAACTCTGTAAATGTGTTGCTTTGGCTTTTGTGGCTTTTCTGTGATGCCGCCACAGAACGGTGTCCGTAAATGATTGCAACATGGTTGGAGTAAGGTGGTCTCTGCCCTGGCTGCTCAGTACAATACGGGGTTAAGAAGAAGTTTACAACAATAATAATATTCACAAGGCAACAATGTAACTGGAAATTAGGGCTGTCAAAAGTATTGACACTTTGATACCAAGTCGATATCAAATATTACAAAACCCAAAACCAGTGAAGTTGGCACGTTGTTTAAATCGTAAATAAAAACAGAATACAATGATTTGCAAATCCTTTTCAACTTATATTGAATTGAATAGACTGCAAAGACAAGATACTTAATGTTCCAACTGAAAAAAACATTTTTTGCAATTAATCATTAACTTAGAATTTAATGGCAGCAACACATTGCAAAAAAGTTGGCACAGGGGCATGTTCACCACTGTGTTACATGGCCTTTCCTTTTAACAACACTCAGTAAACGTTTGGGAACTGAAGAGACCAATTTTTGAAGCTTCTCAGGTGGAATTCTTTCCCATTCTTGCTTGATGTACAGCTTAAGTTGTTCAACAGTCCGGGGGTCTCTGTTGTTATATCTTAGGCTCCATAATGCACCACACATTTTCAATGGGAGACAGGTCTGGACTACAGGCAGTCCAGTCTAGTACCCACACTCTTTTACTATGAAGCCACGCTGTTGTAACACGTTGCTTGGCATTGTCTTGCTTAAATAAGCAGGGGCGTCCATGATAACGTTGCTTGGATGGCAACATATGTTGCTCCAAAACCTGTATGTACCTTTCAGCGTTAATGGTGCCTTCACAGATGTGTAAGTTACCCATGCCTTGGGCACTAATACACCCCCATACCATCACAGATGCTGGATTTTGAACTTTGCGCCTATAACAATTCGTATGATTATTTTCCTCTTTGGTCCAGAGGACACAACGTCCATAGTTTCCAAAAACAATTTGAATGTGGACTCGTCAGACCACAGAACACTTTTACACTTTGCATCAGTCCATCTTAGATGAGCTCGGGCCCTTTGCATAGTAGAGTTTTAACTTGCACTTACAGATGTAGCGACCAACTGTAGTTACTGACAGTGGTTTTCTGAAGTGTTCCCGAGCCCATGTGGTGATATCCTTTACACACTGATGTCGCTTTTGGATGCAGTACCGCCTGAGGGATCGAAGGTCCGTAATATCATCGCTTACGTGCAGTGATTTCTCCAGATTCTCTGAACCTTTTGATGATATTACAAACCGTATAGATGGTGAAATCCCTACATTCCTTGCAATAGCTCATTGAGAAATGTTGTTCTTAAACTGTTCGACAATTTGCTGACACATTTGTTCACAAAGTGGTGACCCTGATTGTGAATGACTGAGCATTTCATTTCCTCAGCGCATTTATTTCCGCTCCCATAGCAACATACTTCCAACTTTTGGCAACAAGTGTGTGTTCCTACTTGCTTGTGTGGTTTAATCATGGCAGACTTTGTGATAGACGACAAAGATGACTACTTTTGGACAAATGAGAATTCACAACCTTATCTTTTTGAAG
This sequence comes from Nerophis lumbriciformis, assembly GCF_033978685.3. Taxonomy (NCBI): domain Eukaryota; kingdom Metazoa; phylum Chordata; class Actinopteri; order Syngnathiformes; family Syngnathidae; genus Nerophis; species Nerophis lumbriciformis. The sequence continues at coordinate 39,831,683 of NC_084560.2, forward strand.
CTGAATATACGGAGGATGAACTGCTGCTTATAGAAGCGAGCACAAAGAGAGGGTGAAACATTGGAGCAGATAGAAGCCAAGAGAGTGAGGTCGCCGTGTCTTATGCCGACACAAATGTAGTGCTTACCCAAAATCAACTGGAAAAAACGTCCCGGCCAGTTGGACCACACAGACAACTGTCCATTGAGTGAGTCACTATAATATTGGTCTTGATACACGCAGCGTGTTGATACACGCAGCGTGAGGGCTAATACTTTACAGATACTGTAGTATGATTCTTCAGTACAGATTGCTGTCCTAACGCATTGTGCTGTTCATTACAAACTCAAAAGCCATTCAGCTGCTGACGCCGTAGCTAGCTTACGGCGACGTGTTACTACGCCAGAAAAAGAGTTCCTCCGTGTTTCCTCTTACAATAGTGAAGGGAAGTGAAGTGAATTATATTTATATAGCGCTTTTTCTCTAGTGACTCAAAGCGCTTTACATAGTGAAACCCAATATCTAAGTTACATTTAAACCAGTGTGGGTGGCACTGGGAGCAGGTGGGTAAAGTGTCTTGCCCAAGGACACAACGGCAGTGACTAGGATGGCGGAGGTGGGGATCGAACCTGCAACCCTCAAGTTGCTGGCACGGCCACTCTACCAACCGAGCTATACCGCCCCAATAACAATGTCGCTACAGCTTGGTTATTATACAGGCTACGGAATGTAAATGAAGTATTGTTGGCGGTTTTTGGATCCATTTTTAAAGTGATTTAGAGGCAGAATGGATTGATCCTGTTAGCCGCATTGCTAGCCACCTAGAACGAGCCAAATATTACAAATTAGAATGCAAAAAAAAAAACAACACTTTTGTCCTTTTGTCTCTCATAATGATTTTGAACGATAGGAAAAATCCCACAAAAATTGTTGTTCCCCTTTAGCGGGCTGATTAAACCAAATTTAATTGATGCGTTTTGGTGTCCTTTAGTGTTTTTTTAATAGTGTTTGTTTTTTTACTTAGAAATATATATTATTAACAGATCTCCTATACGAAAATAACTTTTTGAAGTATGCATTTTTTTCAGATCTAAACAAGTATTAAAAAAAAAGTGGTTTCAATGTAGATGCAGGGCAGCACGGTGGAACAGGGGTTAGTGCGTCTGCCTCACAATACGAAGGTCCTGGGTTCGATCCTGCGCTCTGGATCTTTCTGTGTGGAGTTTGCATGTTCTCCCCGTGACTACGGGGACGGCGTGGCGAAGTTGGGAGAGTGGCCGTGCCAGCAATCTGAGGGTTACTGGTTCAATCCCCACCTTCTACCATCCAAGTCAATCAATCAATCAATCAATCAATGTTTATTTATATAGCCCTAAATCCCAAGTGTCTCAAAGGGCTGCACAAGCCACAACGACATCCTCGGTACAAAGCCCACATAAGGGCAAGGAAAAACTCACCCCAGTGGAACGTCGATGTGAATGACTATGAGAAACCTTGGAGAGGACCGCATATGTGGGTAACCCCCCCCCCGGGTTACATCCGTTGTGTCCTTGAGCAAGACACTTCACCCTTGCTCCTGATGGGACTGGTTAGCGCCGTGCATGGCAGCTCCCGCCATCAGTGTGTGAATGTGTGTGTGTGAATGGGTGAATGTGGAAAATAGTGTCAAAGCGCTTTGAGTTCCTTAAAAAGGTAGAAAAGCGCTATACAAGTACGACCCATTTACGTGGGTTACCTCCGGGTACTCCGGCTTCCTCCCACCTCCAAAGACATGCACCTGGGGATAGGTTGATTGGCAACACTAAATTGGCCCTAGTGTGTGAATGTTGTCTGTCTATCTGTGTTGGCCTTGTGATGAGGTGGTGACTTGTCCAGGGTGTACGCCACCTTCCGCCCGAATGCAGCTGAGATAGGCTCCAGCATCCCCCGTGACCCCGAACGGGACAAGCGGTGGAAAATGGATGGATGGATGTATATGCACTGCGCAACTGCTTCTAAAATGCCCATAAAAGTTAAAGTACCAAAGATAGTCACACACACACTAGGTGTGGTGAAACCACCCTCTGCATTTGACCCATCTCCTTGTTCCACCCCCCCGGGAGGTGAGGGGAGCAGTGAGCAGCAACGATGGAATCATTTTTGGTGATTTAACCCCCAATTCCAACCCTTGATGCTGAGTGCCAATCAGGCAGGTAATGGGTCCCATTTTTATAGTCTTTGGTATGACTCGGCTGGGGTTTGAACTCACAACCTACCGATAAAAACTGGTAGTTGTCTCCTGCTTGTTTGAAAACATATATGAACAAATAAATATATATATATAAACAAATGCGACAGGTAGGCGCATGAAAACAGTAATGTGCAGTAAACGAGAGTGTCTCCGTTGTGATACCCTGTATAGCACACGCAAAATCCTCATTTAAATAGGGCGGGCTGTATGGCGTCACATTAGTGCCAAAAATCCGAGCGCATAAAAACTGTTATCGCGCGCTGATTCTCCACTTCGTGCGCGCGCGACACCCTTTTGCGCGCGCGTGATGACTTTTTGTGTGCGCGCGCGACGCCTTTCTGCGCGCTCTCTGTGTACTCCTGGCATCTCTCCTCGCGCTGTCATGTTTCTTTTTGGCACTTTGGGGGCGGGTATGCTTAGACGGCCCCTTCTTTCTGATTGGTCAGGCGAAAAATGCTGAAAAATGCTCAGAGCCAATCAGAAGTATAGCAGGGCGGGTCATCGTCAATATGTATCAAGATTTACGGAGGAAGAAGTGGATAAAAAAATGTCGCGCGCTGATGAAGGTTATTTCATACCACATAAACACAATACAGGGTAATACAAAATGTGACCCAAATAAATAATAAGACAACAAACACCATAATCACATCTTTCAGCCAGAACTGGTCCACCAGCGATAACATCCAACCATAACATTATTTTATATTTTCACTTCTTCTTGAACATTTGTTTTCTAATTTATGGAATTTCTTTTGATTCAGCCATAAAATTAATGAAATAATCTTTGAATTTTGTTTTTAAAATGTTAAAAATAGCTTTTAATAATGTATTCTGAAACAGTTTAAAATAATCAGAGAACTGACTAACACTGACCCTACACAACTATGTTGCACGATTAAGTCATTTTTTTTAAAGCGAAAGAGGCAATTTCAACAGGTACAGCATCCTATGTCATATCTACATGTAATAAGATTTGTAACAAGGCAAACCGTTTGTAAATTGGTCGAAAATCGAGCAAGTTATGGTAATTTAATTAGTACATGTACCATTGACATCAATGTAATGATTGAGGCTAGATGTCCGAGGTAAGATGGCTACAACGTTGCTACGCTGGAGAATGATTGGTCATTTGAAAAATGCTCACAGCCAATCAGAAAGGAGGGGCCGTCTAAGCATATCCGCCCCCAAAGTGCCAAAAAGAAACATGACAGCGCGAGGAGAGATGCCAGGAGTACACAGAGAGCGCACACAAAAGGGTGTCGCGCGCGCACAAAGTGGAGAATCAGCACGCGATAACAGTTTTTATGCGCTCGGATTTTTGGCACTAATGTGACGCCATAGGGCTGCGCCACTTTTCAATTGCACATGCAATCTTAGTAGCTCACACGCAGCACACACAATTTTATAGCTTGCACACACTGTTTAGCACGTGGTATTCCAATCTTAGTAAGTCAGGCCCAAAGAGAATATACAAATGCACAGAACCCTCTCACAATTTGTACCACTAAGGTCCAAAACATCAAACTTCTTCTCCTGACCTGTCAGTGTCACATGCACAAAACGACTAATTGGATGTTCTAGTTTCTTCTTTTTTTTTTTTTTTTTTTTTAGCCCTCCTTGGCCTCCATAGTTTCTTTCCTCGTCTTCATCTCCTTCCTGTTGCCAAGTAGGCCAGAAGTGATCTATAAATAGTCCTGCCGGCCCCGACTTCTTCTGCTAAATTGTGATACAGAGCCTGTTGAGTCCTGTTGCAGAAAAGAAATGAGTAACCTGAGCGCCGCGCAGATTCCGCCCACACACACACACACACACACATTCACGCAGCGCTAGGACCACCAATAGGCCGACACACACACACACAAACAGGCGTACACAATGGACAAAGGCAACAACAAGCAGTTCAAATGAATCCAGCAGCTGTGCTCGGTCAATGGAAGGCTAAGTTGACCAGACCTAGACAGCCAGTCGCTTTAACAAGGCCGCTGGTCCGTCGCACAGCTGCTTCACGCGGGACTTGACCGTCTAAGAACTTCAGCTTGGCCTACGTACAGTCAACAGACAGGCTCCATTACACTAATGGTGCCCCCGCACCCCCTCCTTGTCCTTACCTTAAAGCTCCAGAGCGTGCCAAGCCAATTATGAGCCCCTCTGGAGCCTATCTGATTAATGAGTTTGCTTTAAAAAAAAAAAAAAAAAGTGCTATCCTAATCCATCAACTGCTTTCGTTCTTTGGGGGAAAATACAATGGAGGTTTGAGGCTACCAACTGCACTGGATCCTGATACAAAGGTGATACCATACCATACCATACCATACCATACCAACTTTATTTATAAAGCCCTTTAAAAACAAGCACAGTTGAAAAACAAAGGGCTGTACACCACAAAGAAATAGAGGCAAAGGACAGACTAAAAAATAACATTTAAAACAGAAATAAAAATACACAATTAAAAAGCAAATATAAATTACCCTAAGAACAGTTTGTTAGATAAAAACAGTTTAAAAGTTAAAAACAGTTCAAAAAGTTAAAAGCTAAAAACAGTTCAAAGTCTCATGCTGGGTTAAAAGCCAGTGAATAAAAATGGGTTTTAAGAAGGGTCTTGAAAATAGCCAAAGAAGGGGCCTGTCTCACATGGAGAGGGAGATCGTTCCAGACTTTGGGACCCGCAACAGAGAAAGCTCTGTCCCCTCTGAGCTTGCGCTTTGTTTTGGGTACCTCCAGGATCAGCTGATCAGCTGACCTGAGGGACCGGGTGGGGGCATAGAGATGGAGCAGCTCAGAGAGGTAAGGTGGGGCAAGACCACGTAAGGATTTAAAAATGAGTAAGATAATTTTAAAATGGACTCTAAAAGACACAGGCAGCCAGTGGAGGGAGGCTAAAACAGGAGTAATGTGCTCTCTTTTTCTTGTGTTAGTTAAAAGTCGGGCAGCATTTTGGACCAGCTGCAGACGTGAGAGGGAGGACTGACTAATTCTAAGTGATAAAAGTATTAGGATAACTAGCCATAAGCCTGAGTCAAATCATTGATACCAAGGGCAATTATATGGACGTATTATTGTAGCAAAATAATTTTCAAACATGTAACTCAATCCGTGCGTGTGTAATCCAATTTGCGTGCGTGTGTGTGTACTAATTTGTGTGTCTGAATATCAATCCAAGTGTGTGTATTCAGATTTGCATACGTGGGTTTTAGATCCCCCAATCAAAGACCAATCCATCGATCCACTTTGCCTACATTTAACCTACACCAGGGGTCGGCAACCCAAAATGTTGAAAGAGCCATATTGGACCAAAAATACACAAAAAAAATAATTCTGGAGCCGCAAAAAATTAAAAGCCTTATATAATTCTTATGGTGAAGGCAACACATGGTGATTGTGTTTAAATAGGCGAGGGCGGACCTACGTCACTTCCGCCCTCCAATCCCCTAGCAACCGGTCGCCATATTTCAAGTTTCAAGTTTCAAGTTTCAAGTTTTTTTATTCACAATACCATATAACAAATACAATAGTAGTAAAATATCATCATTTAAAGATGTTGGTACGTGAAAGGGTCCCCCAAATAAGCTAGAAGAAGCTTTTGACAGGGGGTCCAGGGGATAGAATATACATGAAATGATGGAATGATGGAACATGGTAGCAAGTACAACAACAAAAAACAAAACAAAAAACAACGCTATATGATTAACACAAGATAATAGTACTAAAGCAAGCATACACATACATACATACATTCATTCAACCATGCAAATCCCAACAGTAGTCTACCCTACATGAGGCATTAAATATAGGTGGTTAATAGATAAGTTTTTAGTTTATTTTTGAAGTTGGAGAATGGATACAGCATCTTGAGGCTCTCATTAAGAATTCGTTGAAAACAAACCAGCTCACAGCGAACACAGCATTGACAGAAAAGGCATTTAACGAGGTTTCACGGCATTTTAAACTGTTCTAAATGGCGTATGATTATGTAAATAGTCTTTCCAGTGAGGCTAGGTTAAGATACGAGTTAAAATGTTCTGTAGTTGGATTAAACGACTGCCCTTACCGCCTTCCAGCAGATGCGTGGACTGATAATCCTACACAATGGCCGGACATGGAATTTGGAAATCTTTATGTCTACCTCACAAGCGCACCAGGTCGGTTGTTAGCTTCGGTTGTTATATAACGAATAAATCACATAAAAATTGTTAAATCACCCAAGGTATGTTGATAAATGATAATAAGGATGACACGGTGGCTACCAGTATCTGTATATTTATTATATCTGTAGAGAGCTCATTCAAATTCAGTTCAGTATTATGATTTATTATTTGCTGAATTACTGGAAATAGCCTTTATACCGTATGTTATTGTTGTGCAACAACAACAACTTCAGCTGTCGAACGTTATTCAGTAAAAATTCAACGGGTTCAACATTAGCATGGACGGTATAGCCAAGTTGTGGTTAAGAAGGTGGATTTTTGTTCCTTATATTTACCAGAAACGAAGTGATCCGAACACACGACCCGGGATTTTGGGGGACTCCAGTGAGAACCGTCCTCGTTTTCCCGTTGTAAAGCTGCGAGCCATTTGTCTCGTCTCTGTGGGCTTTTAGCACGCTTTGGCAGAACAAAATACGACCTTTGTTTTCCCTGTTTCCAGTTGTGGTTTGCACAACCAAAAACAACACACTGACTTTTCAAAACAAAAATATTACAGCAAAAATCATATGGGTTGATTGACATGTTTATTCTGTAAGCTAACTTCAATAGTTTGAAATTATTTTGACAGTTAATGCCAGTTATCCTGTCAACCTTTCACAAGACTTCAATTTGTTAATTGAAAGTATAAACAGTATAAACACTTTTTACAGTAAACAAATGGTAAAACAGTACTAAACAATTCCATTAAAAAAAAAATTGGTGTCATTATTAACTTTCTGTCCAAGCTTGTATAATCTACTGCCTTGTTCAATTGTAAAAAATATTCTGTGCCTAAAATTCACATTTCTATCACAATTATCATACTGTAAACACGGTAAGCTAACTTCATTAAAATTAATAGTCCTGTCAATAGCATGGAATTACAATTCAAATGTAGTTTTTTTGTAAGCCTTTCAAAAGAATTCAAAATATGAAAAATTAATGAAAATTAATTTAAGCCATCAGACACTTAAAAAGTGGCACATCACATCTCTAATGTAATCATTTTAACTTTTCAACAGAAATAGCACTGCAAAAATATTAAGGACATACTTCTGTATTTTGGTAGTTCTGCTGTCAACATTTAACAAGATTTCTTCAACTTGGACTTGAAAGCATAAATAATATAAACACTTTGAACAGTATAACAGTACTAAACAATTCCAATAGATAACATTGGTGTCATTACCTTTTTGTGGCTAAAATCCAAATTTACGTTGAAAGTTTTCCACTTGTATCGCTAGCAACGGCATTAGACTTGTGTTTTTTTCCCCCAACGTGGTCTTTTACATCGCTAATTCCTCCGTGTCCGATCGAAAAATCTTGTCTGCACAAGGTGCAATTCGCGTAGTTTTCACCCTTTTTGGAACGGATAATTATTCCCGGATAGGCTTTTGAATATTCTTCACGGAATGACTGCAGTTTTCTTTTCGGTTTAAGACTCGTTTGCGATTTTTCTCCGGCTGATTCCATGATCGTTCGCTCATTTGGTAACAATGGCAACAGGTGCCTCGTGCTTGGCAGCGGTGCTATAAATAGCCTCGCGCATTTTAAAAAAATATTTTTTTTTAATGAATGAAAAAACTTATTTTTTATCACTGCAACCGTAACCCGGAATAGGTTGATGAAAACCGTACTAATTACGGGAAAACCAGAGTAGTTGGCAGGTATGCCAATCCATCGATCCACTTTTCCTACATTTAACCTACACCAGGGGTCGGCAACCCAAAATGTTGAAAGAGCCATATTGGACCAAAAATACACACAAAAAATTATTCTGGAGCCGCAAAAAATTAAAAGCCTTATATAATTCTTATGGTGAAGGCAACACATGGTGATTGTGTTTAAATTAGCTATTAACTATCAAAATGACTATGTTTCACTGACTGACACAAATCTTTGTTGATAGAAATGTTGAAATGTAATATTTATTCTACACATTTTTGTAACATTGGAAAACATTAGTATTACAGAGGCTTCTCTGAGGGTGAGATGACTCCTGGAAATGTCTAGCTTATAATGGCCAAAGGTATAGATGTGTTTGTCTAAGTTAAAGGAAACAGCAGGCCATCTTCTTCTAATGGATTTATTACAATCTTTGGCAAGCTAGATAATGTTTGCTGCGGTCTATAATGACATGTCACACAAACAACTATCAGACATGCAAATACAAATTAAATACAGTCAGGACATAAGTAAAGGATTTTAAATGAGCTGAAATATAGCTACAAACGAGGCATAATGATACAATATGTACATATAGCTAGCCTAAATAGCATGTTAGCATCGATTAGCTTGCAGTCATGCAGTGACCAAATATGCCTGATTAGCACTCCACACAAGTCAATAACAATAAAAAAGCTCACGTTTGTACATTCACACACAGCATGAAACATTTGTTGGACAAAATGAGACAAAGAAGGAGTGTCATAAAACATGTTTTACTGTGGCTGCGTCTGAGAAAGTTGTACATGTAAAAAAAAAAAAAACTACGGTGCGTTCAAGGACCGCATAAATTAGTAGGACAAAACGGTCCTTGTCAAATCCACTCATCGTGAAGAATGTTTGATATAAACAGTGATTTCTAAAAATTAGGAAGGTTTGTGTCATGTTTTCTGTCTTACAGAAACAATATTAAAACAAAAAATTATAATTTTTTCCACCATCTTTTCCATTTTCATACATTTTTGAAAAAGCTCCAGGAAGCCACTAGGGCGGCGCTAAAGAGCCGCATGCGGCCCGAGAGCCGCGGGTTGCCGACCCCCGACCTACACGTTCACGAATCTGGATGCGCTCGCTCAAATTGTACACGGCAGACAGACAACTTAAAGGTGAACATTATCACCAGACCTATGTAAGCGTCAATATATACCTTGATGTTGCAGAAAAAAGACCATATATTTTTTTAACCGATTTCCGAACTCTAAATGGGTGAATTTTGGCGAATTAAACGCCTTTCTAATATTCGCTCTCGGAGCGATGACGTCATCGAGAAGCAACCCGCCATTTTCTCAAACACCGAGTCAAATCAGCTCTGTTATTTTCCGTTTTTTCGACTGTTTTCCGTACCTTGGAGACATCATGCCTCGTCGGTGTGTTGTCGGAGGGTGTAACAACACGAACAGGGACGGATTCAAGTTGCACCAGTGGCCCAAAGATGCCAAAGTGGCAAGAAATTGGACGTTTGTTCCGCACACTTTACCGACGAAAGCTATGCTACGACAGAGATGGCAAGAATGTGTGGATATCCTGCGACACTCAAAGCAGATGCATTTCCAACTGGACTGGACAGATCAGCTTTCAGGAAAAGAGAGCGGATGAGGGTATGTCTACAGAATATATTAATTGATGAAAATTGGGCTGTCTGCACTCTCAAAGTGCATGTTGTTTCCAAATGTATTTCATATGCTGTAAACCTAGTTCATAGTTGTTAGTTTCCTTTAATGCCAAACAAACACATACCAATTGTTGGTTAGAAGGCGATCGCTGAATTTGTCCTCGCTTTCTCCCGTGTCGCTGGCTGTCGTGTCGTTTTCGTCGGTTTCGCTTGCATACGGTTCAAACCGATATGGCTCAATAGCTTCAGTTTCTTCTTCAATTTTGTTTTCGCTACCTGCCTCCACACTACAACCATCCGTTTCAATACATGCGTAATCTGTTGAATCGCTTAAGCCGCTGAAATCCGAGTCTGAATCCGAGCTAATGTCGCTATAGCTTGCTGTTCTATGCGCCATGTTTGTTTGTATTGGCATCACTGTGTGACGTCACAGGAAAATGGACGGGTGTATATAACGATGGTTAAAATCAGGCACTTTGAAGCTTTTTTTTAGGGATATTGCGTGATGGGTAAAATTTTGAAAAAAACTTCGAAAAATAAAATAAGTCACTGGGAACTGATTTTTAATGGTTTTAACCCTTCTGAAATTGTGATAATGTTCCCCTTTAAAACACACGTACGCATTCTCTTGATGAGCTTCAAGCACATCTGTGAAGTGAAAACCATCTCAGGTGACTACCTCTTGAAGCTCATCAAGAGAATGCCAAAAGTGTGCAAAACAGTAATCAGAGCAAAGGGTGGCTATTTTGAAGAAGCTAGAATATAAAACATGTTTTCAGTTATTTCACCTTTTTTTGTTAAGTACATAACTCCACATGTGTTCATCCATAGTTTTGATGCCTTCAGTGACAATCTACATGAAAATAAAGCAAACCAATTGAATGAGGTGTGTCCAAACCTTTGGCCTGTACTGTATATTTAAAGACAAAACTTTGTGTTATGAATGAGTAAGTATATTAATATTAATTATTAGTTTAAAAATGTCAGCTTTTTCTTATTACATTCCGATGTTTTGCTCTCTTTTTCTTACATTTTACGGTTGCTTTTTAGATAGATATGTTTTTTTTTTGAAAACACACAACTTTTAGCATTATAGCAGACACGTTAAGTGTAATTGCATAAATTTCTGCTCGGTATCGCCGATACCAGCCTGAATTCGACTTGGTATCGGATCGGAAAGAAAATCCGTGGTATGCACTGCAAAAACTGAAATCTAAGTAAGATTAAATATCTCAAATAAGGGTGATATTTGCTTATTTTCTGTCTGATAAGATAATTCTTCTCACTAAGCAGATTTTACGTTAGAGTGTTTTACTTGTTTTAAGGGTTTTGGTCCTAAATGATCTCAGTAAGATATTACAGCTTGTTGCTGAGATTTGATGACCTATATTGAGTAAAACATGCTTGAAACTAGAATATCAACTGTTGCAAAGCTGTGTCATCAACACTCACAAGTATAAAACTGCTTTTTCAAAAATAATACTTTCCTATTTCAAGCATGAAATAAAAAATCATGACTTTGACACATTTGTGTCTCATAATTAAAACAGATCACAGCCAAATGGACTTTGCTGTTTTATTTTCAATGAAACAATAGAAAATAGGTACTCATATAGTAGTACAGTTGGCACAGTACAGTAAACTGACAGTTAACATTTAAACATTTGACATTTTAAACAATTTTGAACAGAAATAGTTCATGCACATTCAGATAAATTCTTCAAAATTACAATAAAAAAAAATAAAAAAAATAAATAAATATATATATATATATATATATATATATATATATATATATATATATATATATATATATATATATATATATATATAATCCTTGCGCACTAATTGACTGAAAGAGCACGCACTTGGTGCGATGATGTCATGTTATCGATGGAAAAATGCATTTTTAGACCATATGATTTGCCTGAGCGGCTAGGAGACCCCGAGAGTAACAAGCGGTTGCCTTGTTGCCTTTCCATGAAGAACAATAAATTAGTTTTTAGTATAAGTTTGCTGGTTTCAAGAAATGTAATGCTGAGCGCATATCATTATGTCAAGATAATGGCACTAGCATTTACTTCATTTAAGAATATTTTTCAACATATTGAACAAAAAGGTCTAATTTTTTTCTATCAAGAAAAGTGCACTTGTTATTAGTGAGAATATACTTATTTTAAGGTATTTTTGGGTTCATTGAAGTTAGCTAATTTGACTTGTTTTGGAAAGTCTTGACAAGCCAAATTTTCTTGTTCTATTGGCAGATAATTTTGCTTAGTTCAAAAAAAAATACCCCTTGTTTTTGAACACTGACTTTTCGCAGTGTGGCACATCACTAATAGAGACTGTAAACGAAAGAGTTGCTTGGAAATGAGCACAAGGACGCTTCAGTTAAATCAGGACCATAAAGGAAAGACCCCTTTCCTGGCAATACTGCAAGTTTAGAAACCAAGGCCTGTGGGACTCTGAAATAATAGACACCATAATATAAACAAATGCACACATTCTAGGAGATGTGTGTGCCTCATCCTGTCCTCCCTTCTGCACTGCAAAAAGTCAGTGTTCAAAAACAAGAAAAAAAAATACAAAAATGAGGGGTATTATATTTGAACTTAGCAAAATTATCTGCCAATACAACAAGAAAATTTGGCTTGTCAAGACTTTCCAAAACAAGTAAAATTAGCTAACCTCAAAAATACCTTAAAATAAGTATATTCTCACTAATAACAAGTGCTTTTCTTGGTAGAAAAAAAAAGATACATTTTTGCTCAATATGTTGAAAAATAATTAATTAATGCTAGCGCCATTATCTTGACATAATGATATGCGCTCGGCATCATGATTTTTTTTCATGCTTGAAATAAGAAATTATTACTTTAAAAAAGTAGTTTTATACTTGTGAGTGTTGATGGCACAGCTTTGCAACACTTGATATTCTAGTTTCAAGCATGTTTTACTCAATATAGGTCATCAAATCTCAGCAACAAGCTGTAATATCTTACTGAGATCATTTAGGACCAAAACCCTTAAAACAAGTAAAAAATAAAATCTGCTTAGTGAGAAGAATGATCTTATCAGGCAGAAAATAAGCAAATATCACCCTTATTTGAGATATTTCATCTTACTTAGATTTCAGTTTTTGCAGTGCACTGCAAAAAGTAAAGTGTTCAAAAACAAGAAAAAAAAATACAAAAATGAGGGGTATTTTATTTGAACTAAGCAAAATTATCTGCCAATACAACAAAAAAATTCGGCTTGTCAAGACTTTCCAGAAAAAATAAAATTAGCAAACCTCAATGAATCCAAAAATACTTTAAAATAAGTATATTCTCACTAATAACAAGTGCACTTTTCTGGGTAGAAAAAAAGACTTTTTTGCACAATATGTTGAAAAATATTCTTAAATGAAGTAAATGCTAGTGCCATTATCTTGACATAATGATATGCGCTCGACATGATTTTCTTTCATGCCTGTAGTAAGAAATTATTACTTTAAAAAAGCAGTTTTATACTTGTGAGTGTTAATGACACAGCTTTGCAACAGTTGATATTCTAGTTTCAAGCATGTTTTACTCAATATAGGTCATCAAATCTCAGCAACAAGCTGTAATATCTTACTGAGATCATTTAGGACCAAAACCCTTAAGTAAAACACTCTAACATAAAATCTGCTTAGAGAGAAGAATGATCTTATCAGGCAGAAAATAAGCAAATATCACCCTTATTTGAGATATTTAATCTTACTTAGATTTCAGTTTTTGCAGTGCACTGCAAAAAGTAAAGTGTTCAAAAACAAGAAAAAAAAATACAAAAATTAGGGGTATTTTATTTGAACTAAGCAAAATTATCTGCCAATACAACAAAAAAATTCGGCTTGTCAAGACTTTCCAGAAAAAATAAAATTAGCAAACCTCAATGAACCCAAAAATACTTTAAAATAAGTATATTCTCACTAATAACAAGTGCACTTTTCTGGGTAGAAAAAAAGACTTTTTTGCTCAATATGTTGAAAAATATTCTTAAATGAAGTAAATGCTAGTGCCATTATCTTGACATAATGATATGCGTTCGGCATCATGCTTGAAATAAGAAATGATTACTTTAAAAAAGTAGTTTTATACTTGTGAGTGTTGATGACACAGCTTTGCAACACTTGATATTCTAGTTTCAAGCATGTTTTACTCAATATAGGTCATCAAATCTCAGCTACAAGCTGTAATATCTTACTGAGATCATTGAGGATCAAAACACTTAAAACAAGTAAAACACTCTAACATAACATCTGCTTAGTGAGAAGAATTATCTTATCAGGCAGAAAATAAGCAAATATCACCCTTATTTGAGATATTTAATCTTACCTAGATTTCAGTTTTTGCAGTGCACTGCAAAAAGAAAAGTGTTCAAAAACAAGAAAAAAATATACAAAAATGAGGGGTATTTTATTTGAACTAAGCAAAATGATCTGCCAATACAAGAAAAAAATTCGGCTTGTCAAGACTTTCCAGAAAAAATAAAATTAGCAAACCTCAATGAACCCAAAAATACTTTAAAATAAGTATATTCTCACTAATAACAGGTGCACTTTTCTGGGTAGAAAAAAAGACTTTTGCACAATATGTTGAAAAATATTCTTAAATGAAGTAAATGCTAGTGCCATTATCTTGACATAATGATATGCGCTCGACATCATGATTTTTTTTTTCATGCCTGTAGTAAGAAATTATTACTTTAAAAAAGCAGTTTTATACTTGTGAGTGTTGATGACACAGCTTTGCAACAGTTGATATTCTAGTTTCAAGCATGTTTTACTCAATATAGGTCATCAAATCTCAGCAACAAGCTGTAATATCTTACTGAGATCATTTAGGACCAAAACCCTTAACAAGTAAAACACTCTAACATAAAATCTGCTTAGAGAGAAGAATTATCTTATCAGACAGAATGTAAGCAAATATCACCCTCATTTGAGATATTTAATCTTACTTAGATTTCAGTTTTTGCAGTGCACTGCAAAAAGTAAAATGTTCAAAAACAAGAATAAAATATACAAAAATGAGGGGTATTTTATTTGAACTAAGCAAAATGATCTGCCAATACAAGAAAAAAATTCGGCTTGTCAAGACTTTCCAGAAAAAATAAAATTAGCAAACCTCAATGAACCCAAAAATACTTTAAAATAAGTATATTCTCACTAATAACAAGTGCACTTTTCTGGGTAGAAAAAAAGACTTTTTTGCTCAATATGTTGAAAAATATTCTTAAATGAAGTAAATGCTAGTGCCATTATCTTGACATAATGATATGCGTTCGGCATCATGCTTGAAATAAGAAATGATTACTTTAAAAAAGCAGTTTTATACTTGTGAGTGTTGATGACACAGCTTTGCAACACTTGATATTCTAGTTTCAAGCATGTTTTACTCAATATAGGTCATCAAATCTCAGCAACAAGATGTAATATCTTACTGAGATCATTTAGGATCAAAACACTTAAAACAAGTAAAACACCAACATAAAATCTGCTTAGTGAGAAGAATTATCTTATCAGACAGAATGTAAGCAAATATCACCCTCATTTGAGATATTTCATCTTACTTAGATTTCAGTTTTTGCAGTGTAGGCGTGTACAAGACAGCGACTTTCCCTCAGATTATTGACTGCCGCTGGGAGAAAACGACGGTGTCATGATGATCATTCCATGCAGTTAGGCTCCATTACGCCTCCATTACAGACCCATTCTGTTGGCGAAGAATACCAACTTGTTTGTGGCGGCAGAACAATGCGGTCTTTCAAAGACTGGCGCTAAATATCTGGATACCTCGCTCTCTCCTCAAGAGTATGCCATATCCTGCGGCTGTCTCCGCGTGCTGTCGGCCGTAATTGTCACTGTGTGCCCTTCGCCGCACTCCCACGACATGCTAAAATGTCACCATGGTGATGAGAAAATTACAGCAACGTGGATGTGAGGGGGCTCTTCCGTCTACAAAGGCCTTTGTGCAACATGCAAGTGTGTGTGTGTGATTGTGCGTCTGTGTCAAGAGGCTGCTTGGGATGTTGATGTTGCCGAGACCAGCAATTTACTCGCAATTACCTCAATCAGATTCAACACCAGCTTTGGCTTCGATAATACACTGCGTTGCATCCCCTTAGTATCTTGGAGCGGTCAGACTTCTGAATCTTTTGAACTGAAAAAGGTTTATTTCTTAATACTAGACCCTTCTGAAGACCCGCTGCTCTGTATGAAAGGCGCTGACACGGAATGAGCGGTCACCGACTTTTGCGCCGAAAGCTGCATGGCTGCTGGAATTGTTGCCCGTAATTATCTGCTTGAGGGATGCCGTGTCCTTGTGAGAACATGCACAAAGAATAGCTTGCTTTCGCTGGGTTCTGTGTAACAGGCCAAGTGGGGACTGATTGCGGGGTTGTCTGTTTAAAAGTGCCTCCTTGTGGATTAGCTGAAACCAATCACTGATCCGATACTACCGTATTTTTCGGACTATAAGTCGCAGCTTTTTTCATAGTTTGGCCGGGGGTGCGACTTATACTCAGGAGCGACTTATGTGTGAAATGATTAACACATTAGCGTAAAATATCAAATATTATTTAGCTCATTCACGTAAGAGACTAGACCAGGGGTCGGCAACCCGCGGCTCCGGAGCCGCATGCGGCTCTTTGATCACTCTGATGCGGCTCAGCAGCTTACTTGCTGAACCCCCCAATTTTCCCGTGAGACTTCCGGATTTCAGTGCCTCTCGCAGAAAACTCCCGGGATTAATATTCACCTATTTTCACCCTTACAGCTATAATAAGGGCGTGCCATGATGGTACAACATTTGGCGCCCTCTACAACCTGTATTAACAGCGTGCCAGCCCAACACTAGTTATACAAAATACTTTTTCTGCTTGCACACGTACGCGACAGTAAGGCATACTTGGTCAACAGCCACACAAGTTACACTGACGGTCACCATATAAAACAACTTTAACACTCTTACTAATAATGCGCCACACTTTGAACCAAAACCAAACAAGAATGACAAACACATTTCGGGAGAATATCTGCACCTTAACACAACATAAACACAACAGAACAAACACCCAGAATCCCACGCAGCCCGACTCTTCCGGCTACATTATACACTCCTGCTACCACCAAACCCCCCCCCCCCCCCTGTGCGCCGGTTGAGGTGGGCGGGGTTTGGTAGCGGGGGTGTATAATGTATCCCGGAAGAGTTAGGGCTGCATGGGATTCTGGGTATTTGTCCTGTTGTGTTTATGTTGTGTTACGGTGCAGATGTTCTCCCAAAATGTGTTTGTCATTCTTGTTTGGTGTGGGTTCACAGTGTGGCGCATTATTAGTAAGAGTGTTAAAAGTTGTTTTTTTTATACCGACACCGTCAGTGTAACCTGTGTGGTTGTTGAGTAAGTATGCCTTGCTGTCATATGTGAACAATCGGAAGCACCATACAACGTGTGACTGATCAGGCATGCTGGTTGAAGTGGGCGCTATATGCTGTACCATCACGGCACGCATGACGCTCACAAGCGCTATTCATTTGAAACCCGCGTGTCGCACCAGCTTAAAAATTTCCAAACAAAGGTGTGGGCGGCGTGTCTGAGACCCCTGGTTTATACATAGCACAAAGCAAAAAGAAAAACTTTTTATGCAGTGTTATTTCATTTAAAATTAAAAAATTTTTTGCGGCTCCCATTGTTTTCTATAATTTGTGAAACTGGTCAAAATGGCTCTTTGACTGATAAAGGTTGCCGACCCCTGGACTAGACGTATAAGGTTTCATGGGATTTAGCGATTAGGAGTGACAGATTGTTTGGTAAACGTATAGCATGTTCTATATGTTATAGTTATTTGAATGACTCTTACCATAATATGTTACGTTAACATACCAGATGGTTATTTATGCCTCATATAACGTACACTTATTCAGCCTGTTGTTCACTATTCTTTATTTATTTTAAATTGCCTTTCAAATGTCTATTCTTGCTGTTGGCTTTTATCAAATACATTTCCCCAAAAAATACGACTTATATATGTTTTTTTCCTTCTTTATTATGCATTTTCGGCCGGTGCAACTTATACACGGAAGCGATTTATAGTCCGAAAAATACGGTACGCATATTATTTCCACGCAAATTGATGTGGTGGGCCACATCTGGCCCCCGGGCCTTGAGTTTGACACCTGTGGACTAGATAAATGTTTTTATACTACAACAAATATATTTTTTGATCGTGTGGAATTAGAATATCTACTTTCAGTCAAGGTTATTTTTAGGCGGGAAAAAAATGACAAACGTAAGTGAGAATGGTGGGAGGATCATCAATTATATTGTCCAATATTTTGGAAAATAATGAATATTGTAAAAACTTGGTGTTTTTTGGGTTGAAAAAATACCAAGTTACAGTGTCCAAATGAAGACGATGTGGGAGGAGTAGTCGAAAGAAAAAAAGGGTAAAAAAACATTATGAGTTACCGTATTTTTCGGAGTATAAGTCGCACCGGCCGAAAATGCATAATAAAGAAAGAAAAAAACATATATAAGTCGCACTGGAGTATAAGTCGCATTTTTGGGGGAAATGTATTTGATAAAAACCAACACCAAGAATAGACATTTGAAAGGCAATTTAAAATAAATAAAGAATAGTGAACAACAGGCTGAATAAGTGTACGTTATATGAGGCATAAATAACCAACTGGTATGTTAACGTAACATATTATGGTAAGAGTCATTCAAATAACTATAACATATAGAACATGCTATACGTTTACCAAACAATCTGTCACTCCTAATCGCTAAATCCCATGAAATCTTATACGTCTAGTCTCTTACGTGAATGAGATAAATAATATTATAATGTGTTAATCATTGCACACATAAGTCGCTCCTGAGTATAAGTCACACCCCCCGCCAAACTATACTGTTATTTATGCCTCATATAACGTACACTTATTCAGCCTGTTGTTCACTATTCTTTGTTTATTTTAAAATGCCTTTCAAATGTCTATTCTTGGTGTTGGCTTTTATCAAATACATTTCCCCCAAAAATGCGACTTATACTCCAGTGCGACTTATATATGTTTTTTTCCTTCTTTATTATGCATTTTCGGCCGGTGCGACTTATACTCCGGAAAATACGGTACTTAGCAATCTTTCTGGTTGGATAATATCCCACCTTTGCTGAAGCGTTCTGTGTAAAAAGGCAAGGTTTCTAATTGGGTTGGTCCAAGAGGGCTGTTAAGATTCTGGAAAAATGAAATGATAAACGATAGTATTGCTTTTTTTTGTTGTTGACCAAATTAACCATTGATGTAAAGATAATACACAATAATAATGCAAGTATACCCTTTAAACTCAACTTGTATTTCCCGTTTATTTTTATTTTTTTTCCAACTTTTTTTTATTGGCATTTTCAAATAGACAGAAAAAAGTGCAAGTCGAAACAGTACAATTTTAAAGTCAGTAAATTATTCACACCCTTTCCCTTAAAACCCAAACCAACCACCCCACTCAGGTCCCACCAACGAGGGACAAATGTCACAATTATATAACAAGTAAGACGACAAAGACAGACACATTCTCACACACACACACACACACACGCACACACACACATATACGAGGCCAGAGACAGACAGACTAGACTGAAAAGGAGAGAGAGGGAGAAAAAATATATATATATATGTTAGAGATGCGCGGATAGGCAATTTCATCCGCAACCGCATCAGAAAGTCGTCAACCATCCGCAATCCACCCGATCTAACATTTGATCAGAACTGCATCCGCCCGCCATCCGCCCGCACCCGCCCGTTGTTATATATCTAATATAGACGATGCAAGGCATTAGTGAGGTTATAAAGCTTTTGCCTGTTAAAGAAAGGAGACTGATCCAACGCAGCACAGACATTCGCGTGCCACGCTGTCACGACCCAGACGCACACCAGTGCGCAATCATATGGGAGCCGCGCTGAGCGCACCTCCAAGCACGTCTCGCTGCCGGCGACGGCCGGGTATGGGCCCGACGCTCCAGCGCCATCCATTTTCAGGGCTAGTTGATTCGGCAGGTGGGTTGTTACACACTCCTTAGCGGGTTCCAACTTCCATGGCCACCGTCCTAGCTGCTGTCTATATCAACCAGGGTGAGCCCCACCCCTTTCGTGAGCGCACTGCGCGCGGAGTGACCCCTGTTACGCGCCCCCGGCAACAGGGGTGGCGGGCAGGTAAGCTGCGCGGGCGGAGCGCGTGGAGTGACCCCTGTTACGAGCCCCCGGCCACGGGGGTGGCGGGCAGGTAAGCTGCTTACCTGCTGCGCGTGACGCCGGCCGCAGCGAAGGCGGACGAGGCGGGGTGTCGGTGCGGTGGGCGCGGTGGTGACCCTGGACGTGCGTCGGGCCCTTCTCGCGGATCGCCTCAGCTACGGCTCCCGGTGGGGCCCTCTCGGGGGAAGGGGCCTCGGTCCCGGACCCCGGCGAGGCGTCGGGGGCCTTCTCCGCTCCGTAAAAGTGTGCATCTCTTTTTTTTTTTTTCTTCTGTTGTGGCATATGCTGCAGGTGCCTGCTCGTTTTTCGTATGTGGGTAACAACATTTAACTATGTATATATATTTCCGAATTGGTTTAACTGCCACCCGCCTGAATCTATTTAAAATCTAATTTTTTTTTATTTCAATCGCCCGACCCGACCCGACCCGACCCGCTGATGAAATCTAATTTTTTTAAATTTCATCCGCCCAATCGGCGGATAATCCGCGGACTCCGCGGTTGTGCCGCAAACCGCGCATCTCTAATATATGTATATATATTTAAAAAAAATAATAAGAATAATAAAATAAGAATAAAAATTGAATAATGATAATAATAATATATAATAAAATAAAAATAGAATAAAATAATACTAATAAATAAAAGGGAGATTATTCCTCATCTGCTTTCTCGTTTATTTTTTAACATTGCAATTGAAATTAAACTTTTGAATACCGAGATGAAAAAAAAATTAAATAATACAAATAAAATATACTCTGCACACAACCAAAAACAATAAAATAGGCTATGTCGCTGCTAGAGAGGGTGTGGAGGACTTTCAAATATACACAGTCAAAACAATAAATAAAATGGCTAAATAAAGTCATTGTGACCCAAATGATCACGGTTATCAGTAATATTGTGGTATTGTTTAATAGGCTCAAAAAGTAGTTTAACACACGCTAAAATCTTTTAACCAAGTTGTATTTTTTCATAACCAAAATAAATAGCCACACATTTTTTTTCTTGACAGGGGAAACATCAAATTTTATTTTTTAAATGTTTAAAAAAATTCCAAAATGCGTGATCAGTTTTTCCACATCCGGTTTATGTGACGCGAGTTCATTTCCTGTTAAACGGAGTCCGTGTTCGCCTGTTTCAACTTGACACTGTGAAGTAGGGTTGGGCGATATGGCCTTTTATTAAAATCTCTATATTTTTAGGCCATGTCACGATACACGATATATATCTCGATATTTTTAGGTCATGTCACGATACACGATATATATCTCGATATTTTTAGGCCATGTCACGATACACGATATATATCTCGATATTTTTAGGCCATGTCACGATACACGATAATTATCTGGATATTTTGCCTTAGCCTTGAATGAACACTTGATGCATATAATCACAGCAGTATGATGGTTCTATGTGTCTACATTAAAACATTCTTCTTCATACTGCATTAATATATGCTACTTTTAAACTTTCATGCAGAGAGGGAAATCCCAACTAAGTCAATTTAGCAAAAGTGTATTTATTAAACAGTTATTAAGTAGTGGCACAAACATTCATGTCATTTCCAAAACAGAAAGTGCAAGATTGTCAGAGACATTTTAAAACAAGCTATTAGTGCACTTTTGTGCATGATGTCACTAAGATGACATATCAAAACAACACTAAATTAAAGTGCACTTTTTGTACAGAACGCCACTACAATAGTTTAAAACAAATAAAGTGCACTTTTGTGCATGATGTCACACAAGATATTTCAAATAAAAATGAGCTGCATAATAGGAAATCAAATAGTGTATGTCCTTCGCTATGTGGTAGGTTCCTGCGGACGTTATCTCCTTCTGTTGTTGACTATTTTTTTCATACGGTGTTGATGTGGAAATGGTTGCTTCGGCATTTTGTGGGTGTGGCACCGAACGGAGCGGAGTTTCAAACACTCTTCATTCTCTAGCGGGTGACTTTTCAAATGATGCTAGAAATTAGCAGTGGTGCTACTTTTTGTAGCAACGCTTTTGCCGCATAAATGTTCAACATATTCCCGCTTGAAGCCAAACCACCGGCGGACGATGGACCCCGTGCTGTTTTTCTTGGGAATTAATTCTTCCTTCATTTGTTACCAGATTCGCACCTTCTCTTTCTCGTATTACCACTCGCACCACACTGTTAGCATCACAGCTAACGTTACCATTACCGTTACCACACGTGACGTATGTAAGAAGGAGAGACAAGGGACACATTTCCGGCATTGTTGTTGCACTAGTGAGGAGATGCTGCTCCGTTGTTAATTTAAGTGAAGTCTGAATGTCATTAAAACAGTTAATTCCATCTTTTGACACTTCTTCCACTCCCGTCCTTGCACGCTACACCGCTACAACAAAGATGACGGAGAAAAGACGCCGCCGAAGGTGAGCCACGTAAATAAGCCCGCACACAAAAAGGCAGAAAGAAAGCGACTTGAAGATGGTCTGTAAAACATAATCTATGCCAGTGATTTTCAATCAATGTGCCGTGGCACACTAGTGTACCGCGAGATATTGTCTGGTGTGCCGTGGGAAATTATGCAACTTCACCTAATTGGTCCAAAAAATATTTTTTGCAAATCAATAATCATAATAATGTGCCGTTGTCTAGTGCCTGTGCTGTGTAGAGCTTGGCAGGGTAATCTTGTAATACTCCATACCAGTAGGTGGCAGCAGGTAGTTCATTGCTTTGTAGAAGTTGGAACGCGTCGAGGATGATTTGTCGTGATCCCAATATGCAGAGCACAGCGTGCAGGTAAAAAGGTATGTAACGCTTAAAATAACAAGGCAAGTCCCGCTAGGAAAAGACACTGAAGCATAGGAATGGCTATGTAAAACAAAAGTAAAACTGAACTGGCTACAAAGTCAACAAACACAGAATGCTGGACGACAGCAAAAACTTACAGCGTGTGGAGCAAAGACGACGTCCACAAAGCACATCCCGTACATGACATGACAATCAACAATGTCCCCACAAAGAAGGATAGCGTACGCACAACTTAAATAGTCTTGATTGCGAAAACAAAGCAGGTGCGGGCAATAGCACTCAAAGGAAGGCGTGAAGCTGCTACAGGAGAACACCAACAAAACAGGAAGGGTCACCAAAATAACAGCGTAAGACAGGAACTAAAGCACAACAGACAGGAAACAACAGCAAACCTGGTGGAGTTTCATTGTTCAACTTTTTCTGCTGGTGGTGTGCCTCCGTATTTTTTTTTTATAAAAAAAAAAAGTGCATTGGCTCAAAAAAGGTTGAAAAACACTGATCTATGCAACATTTTGACCAAGGAACCAACATTACATTTTAAGTTGATCACAAGGAAAAGTTTTAAATTTAGAAAAAAATAGTAATATATAATATAATGCGCTTTATAATCCGGTGTGCCTTTTGTATGAAAATAGACCTGAATAAACCCGCTCATCGGCAGTGCGCCTTATAATCCGGTGCGCCCTATGGTCCGGAAAATAACAGTGTTTCCCCCACCCCCACCAGAGACATTTTAAAACAAGCTATTAGTGCACTTTTGTGCATGATGTCACTAAGACGACATATCAAAACAACACTAAATTAAAGTGCACTTTTTGTACAGAACGCCACTACAATAGTTTAAAACAAATAAAGTGCACTTTTGTGCATGATGTCATCCATCCATCCATCCATCTTCTTCCGCTTATCCGAGGTCGGGTCGCGGGGGCAGCAGCCTAAGCAGGGAAGCCCAGACTTCCCTCTCCCCAGCCACTTCGTCCAGCTCCTCCCGGGGGATCCCGAGGCGTTCCCAGGCCAGCCGGGAGACATAGTCTTCCCAACGTGTCCTGGGTCTTCCTCGTGGCCTCCTACCGGTCGGACATGCCCTAAACACCTCCTTAGGGAGGCGCTCGGGTGGCATCCTGACCAGATGCCCGAACCACCTCATCTGGCTCCTCTCGATGCGGAGGAGCAGCGGCTTTACTTTGAGCTCCCCCCGGATGACAGAGCTTCTCACCCTATCTCTAAGGGAGAGCCCCGCCACCCGGCGGAGGAAACTCATTTCGGCCGCTTGTACCCGTGATCTTGTCCTTTCGGTCATAACCCAAAGCTCATGACCATAGGTGAGGATGGGAACGTAGATCGACCGGTAAATTGAGAGCTTTGCCTTCCGGCTCAGCTCCTTCTTCACCACAACGGATCGATACAGCGTCCGCATTACTGAAGACGCCGCACCGATCCGCCTGTCGATCTCACGATCCACTCTTCCCTCACTCGTGAACAAGACTCCGAGGTACTTGAACTCCTCCACTTGGGGCAAGATCTCCTCCCCAACCCGGAGATGGCACTCCACCCTTTTCCGGGCGAGAACCATGGACTCGGACTTGGAGGTGCTGATTCTCATCCCAGTCGCTTCACACTCAGCTGCGAACCGATCCAGTGAGAGCTGGAGATCCTGGCCAGATGAAGCCATCAGGACCAAATCATCTGCAAAAAGCAGAGACCTAATCCTGCAGCCACCAAACCGGATCCCCTCAACGCCTTGACTGCGCCTAGAAATTCTGTCCATAAAAGTTATGAACAGAATCGGTGACACTTTTTGTACAGAACGCCACTACAATAGTTTAAAACAAATAAAGTGCACTTTTGTGCATGATGTCACACAAGATATTTCAAATAAAAATGAGCTGCATAATAGGAAATCAAATAGTGTATGTCCTTCACTATGTGGTAGGTTCCTGCGGACGTTATCTCCTTCTGTTGTTGACTATTTTTTTCATACGGTGTTGATGTGGAAATGGTTGCTTCGGCATTTTGTGGGTGTGGTACCGAACGGAGCGGAGTTTCAAACAGTCTTCATTCTCTAGCGGATGACTTTTCAAATGATGCTAGAAATTAGCAGTGGTGCTACTTTTTGTAGCAAGGCTTTTGCTGCATAAATGTTCAACATATTCCCGCTTGAAGCCAAACCACCGCCGGACGATGGACCCCGAGGGTCCCTGGTTCAATCCCCACCTGGTACCAACCTCGTCATGTCCGTTGTGTCCTGAGCAAGACACTTCACCCTTGCTCCTGATGGGTGCTGGTTAGCGCCTTGCATGGCAGCTCCCTCCATCAGTGTGTGAATGTGTGTGTGAATGGGTAAATGTGGAAGTAGTGTCAAAGCGCTTTGAGTACCTTGAAGGTAGAAAAGCGCTATACAAGTACAACCCATTTATCATTTATCATTTATCTCTACTGGGTTCTGTGTGAAATGCACGGACAATTCGGCGTCATCCGAAGGTGTTCTTAATTCCCTACCGTCGTTCGTAAATGGCGTATGTAAAAAGTGTAGAAATGCCAGCTTTTTACAGGCGGTGCTAAAGATGACATGTAAACAACCAGACTTGATTGGGTGGAAAAAGACTTTTATGGCTTTGTTTTCGTACTCGCATATTAACGGCTTCAAATTTGAACCAAATGTCCCCACAGAGAAGACATATCTGAAATAACCACGTGTTCCGCTTCACACGAACCAGCTGTCTTTGTGACGACATCGCTTACTACGTACGAAGGACGCGGTTGTCTGCGGCAACCAAAGAACCAGAAAATGCACAGCGGCCAGTGTGACATGGGAAAGTGGACATATACATGTGCACCAACACACACACACACACACACACACACACACACACACACACACACACACACACACACAGTCCAGAGCTGAGCAAACAATCCAGTGGAACAACACTCTCTCTTGAGCGTACGGACACATGATCCATTAGCAACTCTCAGCACACACCTAGGGCGACCCCGCTGACCCGACAAAACAGCAACTTTTTGTGTGAGGAACAACGTTGGCAGCAGAAGCGCTTTCCAGCGGGAGCGCCCGTCTTTAGCGCAGGCGAGCAGATTAAATCATCTCTGGGACGTGCGCCAGCCGGTTGCAGTCAAAGTCACGTCATGACTCACCGACGCCATGTTAACTTTGAAAAGTGGCGCCCTGGGCTTCACGCGCCGCAGGTGAGAATGTCAACAATGGGGTGCAAATATCAACAGATGGCAACAAAACAGGAAATATAAACTCAAACTAGTCATCACTCTAAAATAAGTCAAGTTTGATGCTTGCTAAATTGTGCATGTTGGTTCAAAGGACTACTTCTGAGTTGAGTTGAGTTTGAGTTTATTTGGAAGATGCATGCGTACAACATGATACATCACCATTTCCAGTTTCTCTATTGAACATGTTTGAAAAGGAGTAGGAAGAAGCAGAGTTTATTTAATCCTACCCCCAGTGGCGTTGTTAGGCCTATTTTAGGGGGGCTCAAGCCCCCCTAAAATATTCTTAGGCCCCCCCTAAATAATTTGGTGTTTTTTACAAATAAATGCCGACATATTCATTATAAAGTGGCCCAAATATGAGTTTAAATAAATAATCATATAACCTGTTATTCATTCAGTTTCCCCTCACTTCGTAGCGTAAGGTAGAGAGCCCCTTTAGTGCGTCGGTATCCAATCCATTCCACTTGTTCATATAGAAAATGCCCACATCACTCAAATCCCAGCCCGCATTTTCTCTGCGTGCTTGCTTGCGGTCCTGCAGGTGTACGAAGCACATTATCTTCCTTTACAATTGTCATGACTTGGTCTTGGGTGTGTGCTTTTCCGGGATGCAACGGGAAGTTGGCTCGGGCGAGACGGGAATGTAAGTAAATTTTTTATTCAAAGACTATAAATACAAAGAAAAGGATCAAAGAAAAGGATCAAACAAAAGCGCGCACAGTGGCGGAGAATAAACTATGAAACCAAAAGACTATAGCAAAAAAGTACAAACGAAAAACACGCACAATGGCGGAGAACAAACTATGAAACCAAAAAGACTATAAACATGGAACAAAAACTTACTTGGCTTGGACAAAAATAGTTGCATGAAGAATGGACATGGAAAGAAGTGTCAGGCATGGACAGAGCATAAATGTGGTGAGGTCGTCAGGACGAACAACAGAAAATGAAAAGCTTAAATAACAGACATGATTAACGAAAACAGGTGCGTGACTCAAAACGTGAAACAGGTGCGTGACGTGACAGGTGAAAACTAATGGTTGCTATGGTGACAAACAAGAGTGCACAATGAGTCCAAACGTGGAACAGGTGAAACTAATGGGTAATCATGCAAACAAGACAAGGGAGTGAAAAGCCAGAAACTAAACAAAACATGACTTAAAACAAAACATGATTACACAGACATGACAACAATGAGTGAAGCTGCACAAAACCTTGTGTGTGCAATTGTAAATAATTTATTTTTTAAGTTTTGCGTTTCTTGTAGAATCTATATAAAGTAATATACATTAGCCTATTGTTAAAATAATGAAAAAAACATCATTAAATATATTTGTTTTATTGTATTGTTACATTAATAGCTGTTTTATTATTATAGGATGGCTTGTTAAACATTTCATAGGGTTTTCAGAGGGAGGAAAAACCAAGACATTTAATATAAAATGTAAAATCAATAAATACATAAAAAGAAAAAGGAAAAAAATGGTTAAAAGCCATCGTCCCGGGGAGCATTTCATTTCATCCCATGCATTTTTTTAAATAATAATAATAACAATAAATAATTTCTAAGTCTTTGTTAGCCGTTTGTAAAGTTTTGTGCTCGTGCGTAACATTCGCTCGCATCCTGTGCATCTCCTGGGCCCCCTGTCCTTAAAAGCTAGTGACGCCCCTGCCTACCCCTCTTCCTTTACATAACAGTTGCTATGTTCACTTCCTTTTCTCAATTTCTAGAATAGAAAGTACTTTATTGATTCCTGGGGGAAATTCAGCACCACAGTTCGCTCACAATAAACACTTAGGTATTTTTTACATGTGAATAATATAAATACAGTCTATTATTATATATAGCAGGGGTGCTCACACTTTTTCTGCAGGCGAGCTACTTTTCAATTGATCAAGTCGTGGGGATCTACCTCATTCATATATATATAATTTATATTTACTTATTTATGAAATATATGTTTTTGTTAACAAGTTAAAGGTGTTTAATGATAATGCAAGCATGTTTAACACATATAGTTAATATTGTTAATACATTAAAGGTGTTTAATGATAATACAAGTATGTTTAATACATATAGTTAATATTGTTAACAAGTTAAAGGTGTTTAAAGATAATGCAAGCATGTTTAACACATATAGTTAATATTGTTAACAAGTTAAAGGTGGTTAAAAATAATACAAGCATGTTTAACACAAATAGTTAATATTGTTAACAACTTAAAGGTGGTTAAAGATAAAACAAGCATGTTTAACACATATAGTTAATATTGTTAACTTAAAGGTGGTTAAAGATAATACAAGCATGTTTAACACATCTAGTTAATATTGTTAACAACTTAAAGGTGGTTAAAGATAATACAAGCATGTTTAACACATATAGTTAATATTGTTAACAACTTAAAGGTGGTTAAAGATAATACAAGCATGTTTAACACATATAGATTCCTTTCTTTCATGAAGACAAGAATATAAGTTGGTGTATTACCTGATTGTGATGACTTGCATTGATTGGAATCAGACAGTGGTGATGATAACGTCCGCATTTTCGAATGGAGGAGAAAAAAAGTCCTCCTTTCTGTCCAATACCACATGAAAGTGGTTGGTTTTTGGCATCTTATTTGTCCAGCTTCCGTACTCCTTTGTATACACTTTACAAGAAATACATTGTCGGCAAACTCCGTAGCTTGCTAGCTTGTGCACGCCAGCTTTCTGAGACTCTTATTTTGGTAGCGCAGGCAGGATGAAGCAGAGCTTTTATTGTGCAACTGTGCAGTCGGTCTTTGGAGTTTTGACGACAGGTACGGCGCCAGAGTCTGTTGAAATAAAGTGTTTCTCGCCTTCCAGTCGGTCATTTTAATGAGCTGGCAGCAGCCAGCGTCATCTCAGAAGACCCTCGGGTGCCGTGAATGTCAATCAAGTGACGAAAGTGACGTCATAGTGAAGATTTATGATCGCTCATTTTTAGGACTATTTTTTTAACGCCTGGCTGGTGATCGACTGACACACCCTCCGAAATCGACCGGTAGATCGCGATCGACGTAATGAGCACCCCTGATATACAGCATTATTCACATGTGAATAATATAAATACAGTCAAAAAGGAACATATGCATTATTCACAATATACTCTATAAGTAATAACAATAAAAATAATAACCAAATTAAATAATAATTGGTGAAGTAAGTTATTTCATATGGTGAGATGAGTAAGATTATCTTGAAAATGAATGGATGGATGAGATAAATTCCGAATGTTTATCATGGTTCTTCTTCTTTGTACTTTGTGAACACTTTAAAGGGGAACATTATCACAATTTCAGAATGGTTAAAACCATTAAAAATCAGTTCCCAGTGGCTTATTTTATTTTTCGAAGTTTTTTTCAAAATTTTACCCATCACGCAATATCCCTAAAAAAAGCTTCAAAGTGCCTGATTTTAACCATCGTTATAAACACCCGTCCATTTTACTGTGACGTCACATAGTGAATACAAACAAACATGGCGGAAAGAACAGCAAGCTATAGCGACATTAGCTCGGATTCAGACTCGGATTTCAGCGGCTTAAGCGATTCAACAGATTACGCATGTATTGAAACGGATGGTTGTAGTGTGGAGGCAGGTAGCGAAAACGAAATTGAAGAAGAAACTGAAGCTATTGAGCCATATCGGTTTGAACCGTATGCAAGCGAAACCAACGAAAACGACACGACAGACAGCGACACGGGAGAAAGCGAGGACGAATTCGGCGATCGCCTTCTAACCAACGATTGGTATGTGTTTGTTTGGCATTAAAGGAAACTAACAACTATGAATTAGGTTTACAGCATATGAAATACATTTGGCAACAACATGCACTTTGAGAGTGCAGACAGCCCAATTTTCATCAATTAATATATTCTGGAGACATACCCTCATCCGCGCTCTTTTCCTGAAAGCTGATCTGTCCAGTTTTGGAGTTGATGTCAGCAGGCCAGGGAAGCTAGGGTCGATATTCTTCTCTTGATCATCTTCGGTGGCATAAGGGACGGTGTGAGCCAAGACATCCAGGGGGTTTAGCTCGCTCGTCTGCGGGAACAAACTGCCGCCATTGCTTGCCGTGCTACCGAGGTCCTTTGTCCCTGAATTGCTCACACACTCCGGCAGATTCAATGCGGGTCTGGCGGCAGATTTCTTTGACTTTATCGTTGGAAATGCATCTGCTTTGAGTGTCGCAGGATATCCACACATTCTTGCCATCTCTGTCGTAGCATAGCTTTCGTCGGTAAAGTGTGCGGAACAAACGTCCAATTTCTTGCCACTTTCGCATCTTTGGGCCACTGGTGCAACTTGAACCGTCCCTGTTCGTGTTGTTACACCCTCCGACAACACACCGACGAGGCATGATGTCTCCAAGGTACGGAAAACAGTCGAAAAAACGGAAAATAACAGAGCTGATTTGACTCGGTGTTTGAGAAAATGGCGTTGTGACGTCATCGCTCCGAGAGCGAATAATAGAAAGGCGTTTAATTCGCCAAAATTCACCCATTTAGAGTTCGGAAATCGGTTAAAAAAATATATGGTCTTTTTTTCTGCAACATCAAGGTATATATTGACGCTTACATAGGTCTGGTGATAATGTTCCCCTTTAAGTTTGAAGAGTTTCTTGAAGTGGATTATATTAGTACATTGTTTAATTGCTTTGCTTAACCTACTCAGTGGCCTAGTGGTTAGAGTGTCCGCCCTGAGATCGGTAGGTTGTGGGTTCAAACCCCGGCCGAGTCATACCAAAGACTATAAAAAATGGGACCCATTACCTCCCTGCTTGGCACTCAGTATCAAGGGTTGGAATTGGGGGTTAAATCACCAAAAATGATTCCCGGGCGCGGCCACCGCTGCTGCCCACTGCTCCCCTCACCTCCCAGGGGGTGATCAAGGGTGATGGGTTAAATGCAGAGAATAATTTCGCCACACCTAGTGTGTGTGTGACAATCATTGGTACTTTAACTTTAACTTTAACTTTTTAATCCATTCCATAATTTAATTCCACATACTGATATACTGAAGGTTTTAACTGTTGTACGTGTGTACAAATGTTTTAAATTCAATTTTTCTCTAAGATGATATTTCTCCTCTTTTGTTGAGAAGAATTGTTGTATATTCTTGTGTAGCAGATTGTAGTTTGTTTTGTGTATGATTTTAGCTGTTTGCAAATTCACTA